>NC_140235.1:22361633-22906585 GCF_949987555.1 Borostomias antarcticus
CAACATCTCCTGCAGCTGGGCAGACACCTCCGTCACAGTGGTGCTTGGCTTACAGGCCATAACTGCACCTTTTAACCAAAAAGGGAATGGTTTCAATGCACATGGCATGAAGCAAAGACAATGTATTATTTTGCGAAAATATGAACAATCCCTTACGTAATATGACATTGTAGAGGGTCATATTCTTCAGAGGCTTCTTCCCCCTCTTCCCATGGACGCTGTAGACACACCACACTCTGTGTATGGCAATGGCTGACAGCACCCGCCGGACCACATCTGGCAGATCTTTGCCGCCAATGGAACTCAGATATCGTGTCTGCAAAACATAAAGACAATCATTTACTTTTACATTTCCTTAACACTTCCCTGCAAAAATAAGGAACAAAGTTCTGCCCTGAAGTTACTCACCATCTTCCTTTGATGATCCTTGTCCTTCAGCTGCTCCTCCAAGACCAGCAGCTCCTCCTCCGTTTTAGCAGGGTGCAGGTCATCCAGTACTGCTCCCCGATAGCTGTCTGCAGACTCGCCGGACAGTCTCTGCTCCAGCCTCATCATTGTCTGTGCCATCTCCCTCAGACTCTGCATGACGCTGGAGAACTGCTGACACATCATCCTCTGGAAGTCTGGATATTAAACACAGATGTGGCTATAAGTAATTGTACGGTCCCATAATGGATATTCAGCTCAAAGTGTCAGCTAGGTCCGCTGCTGGTGACGTTGCAAAGTTACCACAATTACACCAATGTGTCCCGTCAGTTTTACGTACTGTGTTAGTAGGGAAAGATCCCGTATTTGAAAACCACTACAATGCCTCGCGTTGAGGAATCTCAACTGTCGATTCATCCAATCTGATTGATGAAAACAACCGTTTAGCGGCCGAAAATAGATTTTGAGAAACTGCATTCTCGTTGCCCCGTCCACCGTCATTACATACTGGCTCGCGCTGGATTTTAAATTTCTTCTACAGGCCTCCGAACTACACCAAAGTGATCTCGGTGAGTCAAACTTCTTATAATATGTCGTAAATAAGGTCCAGGTTGTCAAAAACGAGCATTGCCCTTTAATGGTTTTCATGGAACACGTTAATCATAAAAGATTAATTAAAGATCATGAACAGGAACCGGACTGCCTGAGAGTTGCACCAGTCACTATAGCAACAGTTGCAGGTAACCTTTTTCTACCAGTGCTGAGGCGGCTGTGGCTCAGGAGGTAGAGCGAGTCGTCCAATGTCTGTAGGGTCGGTGGTCCCGCCTCCTACTGTCCACATGTCGAGGTGTCCTTGGGCAAGAGACCGAACCCCAAATTGCTTCCAATGAGCAGGCTGGCACCTTGCATGGCAACTGGCCGCCATTGGTGTATAAATGGGTGAATGAGAGGCCATTGTAAAGCGCTTTGGATAAAAGCGCTATGTAAGTGCAGTCCATTTACCATGTTGTTGATCACGTGCAGAGCCTTCGATGAGTAGCAGAGGATGAACAGATTCTCTATGTAAGCAACTACACAATAAAGATGGATAGTGAACTCTTCTTGGAAAACCGTTTTCTCTCATACTATCACTACCATTGATGACTGTATGTATTTTTGAAGGATAAGTCACAATAATAATAGTTAGGTGGGGATCGCCTGATTAATAATGATCAATTCCTGGGCTGTAACTACTGTACAAAAAGGAGCTTAATGGTTGATTTGAACAGCCGGGGAATCACAGGGAGAGATACAGCTTTACAATTTTAATTTATTATTCTGTTAACCTACATGGTGAAATAAAATGTGTGTGTGTATGTGCTTGGGAGGGTGAAGCTCTCTTCTGGAAGGACATCCGGTAAGGACAACATTAACTTGAGCAATTTGATATGCCGCAATATCAACAATAACACTGGTGGAAAATGTGGCTTCTGCTCAAGCTGCTTTAGATGCAGAGGCCACATGGCTTACACAGCTTATGCAGAACCTGAAGGCCAGACATTCAAGACTCAAGCATTAAAGGATGAATTCACACAAACGTGAGGAAGAGATTGGACACACACACACTGTACACATGCAATGACACTTGGAGCAGCTTTACTGTGCATCATTTTATTGATCACAGTACACCATCTAGTGGCAGTTGATGGTGCAACATGACTTTTCACACTTCAGGAATATCTGCCCTGAACAATTTGATTTGATAATAAAATCAAGACAAGAACGTGTTGACTGCTATGAGTGTGCTGTCCAGATCACTGTTTGAGTACTCATTCAATGTTGCAGTTCTGTATCTGGAGATAGGCAATGTGGTCTATGTGAGTCTCTCAGCATACTTTCAACTGTAAGATGACCACTCTGAACACATGTTCACCAGCTACCTGTATTCCCTACTGTATGTAGGGATCATACCAGCTCTAGTTTCTTGGTGATGGAAATATGGTTTCACATGTCTAGATGACAATTGAGGATTGCATCAATGTGATGTAGGATAAATGACAAACCGTGATCCCAAAATAAATATTTTATCCGCAAAACATAACAATGGATGAACTGGAAAATGTACAGCTGTTTCACAGCATGTGTGTTCCCCTGCTGTGTAGCAGATAATTAAGTGTTGGAATAATTATCACCCATTTAACAACCTAAGCTAAAAAGAAAAAAAGAAGAAGCTTGGAGGCGTGGCCACACCTGGTTCAAAGCATGTGCACATGCTGAGGTGCAATAAGCAAGATGGGGCATCCTTCTATGGCCTTATGGGTACCCAGACCCACAAACTGTGACAGGAGGCGGACTGAATTTACAGACAGAATAGTTGATAAGTTACATACAGTACTGCAGCTTTAAGCACTCATTAAATCCTGTATAAAACCAACTTCTCTATTATGTGGTGAGGGTCGAATTAGCAGTCAAGTTGAGGAAACTGAAACCCTGAAAGTGAAAACTTGTAAACACTTCCGTATGATCCAGTAGAGACACGCCCACATTGTGTGTTTCTTGTACGTTGGTCGACTATCTGTCTGCCACTGCAGGGATGAAGTACTGGAGGGACACGTCCTCATGTAGCAGAATCAGGTGGATGATCCTCTTGTGGACGATATCTAGGAGGGAAGAAAGGGAGCAACTAACTACAAGGAGGGGCCTGTTTCAATACTCTAGGAATGCATTCTTCCTTCCTCCTTTCCATGGAGGACACTGAACTCATGTCAATAGACTGTGTTTAAGCATAATACTTTCTTTCACCCATCCAGTCCTTTTAGATTAACCTTTTAGGTAAACCCCAAGGGAGGGAGAAGGGATGGGTGCATGTGTAGAGTATTCAGCCATTCCCCCAAGGAAGTGAGGAGGGAAGGGTGCATGTGTATGGTGTGTATCTGAGAGAGACAGGCAAGTCACCAACACACCTATACTAGCAACCACAACCACACTTACTGCACATGGCCTTGCTGGGGTTGACCTGCTGACCCATGAGGAACTGTTGCAGTTTCCTGATGTCCACTTGTGTGCGGGCCATCTCCTCCGGATCCCTGCTCTGGCTCGGCCCCTGAGAGCCACCATCGCCTGGTCCACACACACACACACACGCACACACAAACACAGAGCAGGGAGCTAGATTATTAGAGGCCATCTACTGCCATTTTACTCTAACTAATTAAATGTTTTCTGTAGGATGTGTTTTAACATAGGATGTTTTAACATAGTATGACATGTTTTCTTGTAAGCTACACTGTATTTCAGCCCCTGAGAGACCCAATATTAGACTTCAGGTCTCAGACTAGGGTGCTCGTCGTGTGGATGTAGTGCTAGTCCCCCAACCACCCCCACTGCAGTCTTTACCCCAGCTAGGGTTCCCCAAGTCTTTGAAGTGTGTGGTGACAGAGACCAGGTCAGTCTCGATCTTCAGGTTCATCTCTCCGTTCAGGTTAGCCTCCATCACCTGCGAGACACTACAGAACTTAACAACTTCGACAACAACAACAAAAACTACTACAACAACGCTTATAATAATCTCTGTTTCCAAGAGACAAATGAAGCCTTGTTCCCATACTCAAAATAGCATGTAACTAAGAAGTCACTGAAAGGACTTCTTAGTTCTAGAAAAGGTTCTGTCCCCAAAACGGTCCCTTAGCTAATCAAATGTATCAGTGGATGTGCTTAGTGACTGTGACATCATGCTCACCAGAAAGTTGGAGAGATTCTTCATTCTGTCCACGACATTCTTCATGGTCTTCAGTGGAGGCAGGTAAATGCTGACCTGTAAGAGATTCAGATAAAGATAAGTGAACATGATCTAGATGTAGAGAACTACATGCACAGTATTTGCTTACATTATGCTCAATGCGCACACCTGTCATATCATGTCAGATCTCCCCCACTAGTACACAGGCTGGTAGTGTCAGAGGCCTCAATTCAGGACAAACTAAACACACTGTCGTCACCCATCCTAGACTAGAATGATTGCTTACGTCAAAGTCTGGCATAGTGGGCTCCTTGAAGTCGTGCCAGAGCCTTCTGGGAATCACATCCACTGGGATGTCGTGGGTGACCACCCTGCTGACACTGGACAGGGTCGGCTGCCAGGAGAGTGGGAGAGGTGTGAAGGGAGAGAAGGAAGGGCGGGTTGGGGGAGGAGAGCGGGTGGAGGGAGAGAGGTAAGGAGGGGAGCGGAGAGAAAGAAGGAAGGAGGGGAGTGGAGGGAGAGTTTGGAATATAGACAGTGAGCTCTAACAAAATGCTCAGTTTCCTCTAAGCCCGATCACTGGCGGCCAGTTCAGTACCAGTAAGCACCATAGTGTTTGAGTGAAAGAGATCTAATGAGTGAGTGTTAATCTCTCTCACCAGCTCAGCGGCCAGAGTGAGGCAGGGACAGTGCTTCTTGGTAAGTTTCATCTTGACAGCCTTGGCGTTCTGGGCTGTCCTCAGGGCCCTGGACAAGTTCTCAGGCGCCACCTCCAAGCAGATCTCATTGGCATCAGCAGACACACCTTCCAACTGGTACTCATCGAAGAAGTTGGCCTGACACACACATGCACACATACACACACACACACACACACACACACACACACACACACACACACACACACACACACACACACACAGAAGGAGACGGAGAGATAGATAGTATTGAAAAGGGAGGAAGGAGTGAATGGCTGATGTTTATCAGCGCTGACACAGAACAGGACCATCTATAGTATGTTGTGAGATATGGCTTGGATATCCTGACTGACCTGTGAGAGCTCACACCACATGCTGACCCCCCCGCTGGCTACTTTGCCAGAGAGAACGAAGTACAGATTGTCAGGCGTCAGTCGCAGGATACAGGTCTTCGTTAGTTTGGATATGGTAGTCACAACACCTGATGAAGAGAGACACGCAACTATGGTTAGCTAACTATCTTATGGCTATCTGATATCCTGATTTACTGTAGCTGATAGCCCAGCTAGCATAGCTTAACACTAGCCCCAAGCTAACAACTACTTCAGGACCAAGTTGGCTCGCGACTGTCTGAATGCCCTCAACAGCTGACAACGTTTCTGAACTTTGCTACACACACAATATACAGCTAGAAAGCTAGCCAGCTAGCACTAGCCAGTTGGGTAACGATTGAAGTTCGTGTGGTATTAAAACAAACGTAGTCAAACGTAACTTACGTGTGAAATGGTTCAAGCACCCAACATCAATCATTTTCCCTCTGAACTTCATTTTCAAAATTCATTCAATTGTGTTTTCTACCGTCAGTTAGAAAGATATTCCCTAAGTAATGTGCTACAACATTCAATGTAGAACTACCTGTGCTATTATTTTGAAGCGTTTCAATTGGACCGCCAGTGGTCCGTCTGCATTATGAGTCCGTAGAAACCTGTGTTCTTCTAGTTAGTACCGCATGCAAAGAGACAATTCCCCAGAAATTCTGTAGATGGCGTTGGGGGCATTCTCACAAACATCTGCCCGTTACTGTTTTAATCATCTTTCTATACAGCAAGCTAATTGCTCCACAACCATTTCGGTAAAATGTAGGCTACATCCTGACACACTACTGGTTTTATGGTTTATTCCACAGCTCCTTTGCAGTGTCTATTTCAAGGTCCATTTATGTTTTAAGCTCATTAGGTCAAATGGGAAATAAGATACTGTATGATATGATATAGGCCCACATTATTTATACGTGTATTATTATTTATTGTTAATAAACGATGGTAATCACCGTGAGACGTACTCGTATCCTAAATAACCTGAATTGATTTCTGAGGAGGATCGTCCACCCCCCCCCCCCCTCTCTCTCTCTCGGTCTGAGAGGATGAAAGAGAGCACAGTCACTGAAGATGTGCCGAAAGGTTTGCATTAGGACCGTAGACCGAGGGGTTTTGCATCTCACAAGGAGCTCTGTGGAGCACGCGTTGAGGAGATATTCACCCAGATAATTTATTTACAATTAATTCATTCGCGAGACAAGACCAAAATATTTGAACTAGTGAGAACTTCCAGTACATTTGGATAACTATGGTTTGCTACATACATTGGTCTCCCAGTTGAGGTTTCTTTGACAGCATCCGAATCGTGTGTGGGATCTTATTTCGCAACGTGATGGATACAAATGCATTCGCAGTGCTAAAACTTTTTATGTTTGGAATTTTGGGTGAGTATTGCCTTTATGATAAGACGATGTTCGATAAATATTGATCATTATAACTAAACTATAGGCTAGTTCCTTTTTATGAAAATATACCAACTCTTTATAGCCTATTAACTGTGCTTGTATATATATTTTTCAGTGGATTAATTTCACACACTCTTGAATTTATTCTTATCAGAGCTGTAGTGAGGCGGTGAGATATGAATTCATACACTGTTCGCCATCACTTATCACTGAAATTCGCATTCATTACACGTTTCTAAATTAAATACTAGTTTTTGAAATCATAGTTCATTGGAGCAATAAGTCCAGACTAATGAGAAGCGAGGCTGGCTGTTACTGAGAGAGGTCCAGTAATTAGCTTATGCTGTAGGCTATATCAAAACGAATGATGTAAGCGAATTAACTTCTTCGTGGATTAATATAGCAATCAGTGACCGCGACTGGTTTGGATGTCTGCCAATGTCATTTTTCAGTTGTTTACATATTATGAAAGAGTAAATTGTAAGCTTTCAAATGATGTGCCATGCATTGAAATAAGCAAATATTTGAAGAAGATATGCTTATGTGAATGTTGGTATACCTGAAATCACTAGGCAGAGAAAAAGGGCTTCAACGATTCAGAGCTGTTCACACTTCTCACAGGACATACATTTTGACGACAAAATATGCCAAATTTAGTGATCCTAAAACTGTTGTTTGTTATATTGAGTGGGTTCTTCGCAACTTCAATTTTCATAATATGAACAAAAAGGAAACGGGAGAAAAAATTATTTTCGCACATTTTGAGGATTGCATTTACATTAATCTGTATCGGTCACATTTACATTAATCTGATGTAGACCCATGTACTTATCACTCCTATGTATTTGGAGTTTGGACCCTAAGAGAAGAGATGTAGAGATTAAGATTGGGTCAGGTGTCCGTCCATTCTGTTCTCAATGTTGCCAGAACTATCCATATAGAGACCCATATTCTGTATTAACCTCAATGAGCAGAAGCTGTCCTTCCTCAAGGACCATTTTTCCTGAGGAAGACTCACTGGTCCATTCATTGGGAGGCGGCACCCAGGGGAGCAGGGCAGGAAGGAAGGGAGCATTAGTACAGAACTCAAATGGGCCCATAGGACCCCTAAGGATATCAATTCTGGTTATGACATCATGGATTATGGCTCTACTGAAACCCTGTAGACCCCTGGCCACTTGCTGTATTCGATAGGAGCAAATAAACTTGTCCAGCGGAAAATACAGACTCAGACTGAGAAGACTTGCACGTACAACATCTTCAAATGCAGATTCTAATTAGTTTCTGTCGTGGAGTATATTGCCTATCGCCACAGCTGTACAGACAGATAGGTAGGCTAAGAGTTGTCCCTGTTAGCTTGAATGAGCTAATTATATTTGTGGTATGGTACTGTAGAAAAATGTCTCTGGCTACCCGGGTCACTGCTGGTCTAAAGCCAAAAATGACCTCCGCCCCAGTGACAGCGCAAGGCAAGAGGGACAGTAATGTTTTCAGTGGCACGTGTTTGTTTGTTGGTTGGTTGGTTGGTTGGTTTGTTAGCAGGATTATGCAAAAACTACCAGACCATGGGTAGAGTTCTGTGCTGTTTAATGAATGATGTGTTTAATTAATGCTTGCTCTAAAACCCCACTGCTGTATATCAAACAGAACTGGATGACTAAATTTGAAGTTTAGTGAGTATGTTACCATGGTACACCATCTCCTCCTCCAGCTGCTACGACAACGCAGGTGAAATCATGCAAAAAGAAGAAATATTCATCATTCAGTGACCTCAATCAAGTTTCATGCACATGGTGGAACCTTCAACTTGAAACTAGGCATTCCTAGACCGAAGCCCCACACTATGACCGGAAACTCCACTCACTCTGGAGTACAAGAGTTTCTTTATAGGAACAGAGTGGAGATTCCCACTCTCTCCTTGTCTTTAATTGGATCAGCAAGTGAAGAGACATGAGAGGTCAGGAGAACACTCCAGAAAGAGGTTTGTGAAACTGCAGTACAATAGCTTCACTTGGGATTGGGGTTCATTTGGGATTCAAACCCATGCAGCAGCTTATACAGGTAGCATATACGATTTGACAAAGGCAGGAAATAAACTACTACGCCAAACCAACTAAACCACGGCCATCAATGCTGGCCGTGTTAAAAAGACCGATCCCTGTCAAGTAAAAAACCCTCAGTCTAAAAACACACTTGTCATGTTAATAATGCTGGAGTATCTCAATGGCAGAGATCTACAGTACATTCTCTCCAGCCCCAGCCCCAGCCCCAGCCCCAGCCCCAGCCCCAGCCCCAGCCCCAGCCCCAGCCCCTGCCTCAGCCCCAGCCCCAGCCCCAGCCCCAGTCTCAGCCTTAAGCTGCACACACTCTAGATGATTTTAGCCCAGATTTAGCTGTCGCTGACCAGTTGTTTTGCAATCAGGAGACAAAATCCTCCAGTCGTTGCAAACTCGACGCTCATTTAATGTGACATGCCCAGAGACGCAGTCTGACGGCTACCTTAGCCTCAGCTCCAGCCCTGGTCTCAAGAGTAGCAGTGTTTTCCTCCTCCTCCTCCTCCTGTTGCAGTCCTGACAGGGGCCATGAATCAATATAGCTGCTGTGTGTGTATGTGTGTGTGTGTGTGTGTGTGTGTGTGTGTGTGTGTGTGTGTGTGTGTGTGTGTGCTTGCGTCTGTGTGTGCAGGTGCATGAGTATGTTTTATATGTGCCAGTACCCTCCTGATAAGGAGATGTGACTGACAAGAGGATCTCTGCAGGGGGCCAGACTTGTCTCCAAGGCTAGTCTCCATCACAACAGCATGGCAGGCTTGTCGCCAAGGCTAGTCTCCATCACTGCAGGGCACCAGACTGGGAGGACGATCTGTATTGGCTCAGATCTGTATTGGCTCAGAGAGTCAGAGCAGGGCTGCTGGGCCAGTAGAGGGGAGCCTGGATCTGAACCAGGGACTCAGCCCAGACCAGGGACTCAGCCTAGACCAGGGATGCAGCCCAGACCAGGGACTCAGCCTAGACCAGGGACTCAGCCTAGACCAGGGACCCGACAGGATGCACTGTATTCTGTATACTGTGCACATCCCTCTAGAATCGTATCTTGTATGTTTTGGGTATGTGTGGTGTGTCCTAAGATGTTGATGTTTCTTTGTTCTTTGTCTGAACACTTGTCCCTTACGTGGACAGAAAAGCAATTGAATGATAGTAAATAGAGCTGGAAAACACAGATTGTGTAGGAAAACATCTTCATTCCTCAGAAACACCGCCTTAGCTGGCTATGCCAGCGAAAAGCTTGCAATTGAATGGCGTGGAAGGGGCGGTGTGAGTCTAACCAGTTCAGCTGGGCTGGTGTGGTTCCGCAGAGTTGGAGGGAGATCAGGCCATCAGCTTCTGATCAGCCCACACAGGTACTGAGTTGGGTCAGGTTCAGGAGAAATGTCAGGATCAGAAAATGTTCCCTTGTACACTTTTTATTTTATTTAAACTTTATTTAGTCAGACAAGTCATTAAGAACAAATTCTTATTTACAATGGTGGCCTGGGCATGCAATGACGATACCCATATCTGGTAATGTCTGACAAATACACACGTCCTTGAACCCTGAGAGACCAGCTCCTGACAGAGAAGGCTGTGAGGTGCCTGTTATACTCTTTAGACTAATAACAGAGATGTACAGCCGTTTGATTATGCAGACAGGAAAGCAGAGAAAGAAGATTCAATTTCTGTGTGGGCGTTGGGAGTAATATGCGATCCGTTTGAAGAACGGATCTCGGTCTTAACAGTGGAAACGCACATAATCTGATTTAACACTCAGTCTCTTTCTTTCCATCTGTCACTTTCAATCTCTCCACTGTCCATCTCTCTCTATATCAGTCTGTCTGTCTGTCTGTCTGTCTGTCTGTCTGTCTGTCTGTCTGTCTGTCTGTCTGTCTGTCTCTCTCTCTCTCTCTCTCTCTCTCTCCAGTGTTTCCCCTACCAAAGCTTTGAAGGGGCCGGCCGCCCTCGCAACGGGACCTCCCGTCCGTCCTGAAAGACCCAAAAAGCCAAAAATAGCAAACTTTTAGATCGCTAAAATTTTTTAGCATGAGTCGACTGTGCAAGTGATAGATGATGAAATGAAAATATTTTCTATTGCTACATAAGTAACGACAGTTTAGTCTGTCTTGCAATGTTAGTAACTATGTCGACTAACATTAGCTAGGCTATGTGTTGTGGACTAAATGGTGCTGCATTCAAGTTAGTTCACGTTTTCCCTGTTTAGGCTATGCCTTTTCAGCAATAATGCTTTTGCAATTTCTTTTCAGCTGTTAAGCATTCCTCACATTTTCAGCAGGAAATGTAATTTTTTCTAGTAATATGTTTTGATGTGTTTTATTGTTAATATTTATTTACCTAAGTTATGTGCACTCGTTTCATTTCAGCAGTGTAGAGAAATGCACCGATAGCCAAGAAACGGCTGCATCCGTCTATCACGACACTGTCAATGCCATGTACCCATGACATGGCTGCCCCACGAAAAAAAATAAAAAAAAATAAACATGCCCGCCCCACGACAACACTAGAAGTTTCGGGGGGCCTACCACCCCCCCCTGAAAAAAATATAGGGGAAATACTGTTCTCTCTCCCTCACACTCCTCTCTATCACCCAATTTGTCTGCCTCTCTCTTTCTCTCTCTCTCTCCCTCCGTCTGTTACCTCTCTCACAGTGGAGTGAAGGTTCATTGGCAGACAGCTGCCCTCATGTGGGGCGAGGGTCACTGGCACAAAGGCAGGATTTGCAAATGAGCCCGACAGACAGAGCTTCACTTTCTTGAAACACACTGGACAGACAGTTTCTCTTTATTTCATCACTTGATTTCAATAGGATGTTGTAGGGTGTGGCAGGGTGTTAGAGGATCCATGTCCTTATGGCACTGGGCCCCATACTTTCTGTTCCGTTAGCCCAACTTTAGGGCTATTGTGAAAGATTACGTTCTGAGGAACTGATACTAGCGCAAGTGTGTTTCACTTTCACCCAATCATGGGGTCAAACGTGTGAACACTGTGTCATATCAATGATTACAAATTACACTGGCTTTTTAAATATTTCTTAAACAACGTTTTAGTTGAGAGATCCAAACATCACCATAATTGAGAGAAACATACGACACCGTGTAGAGGTAGGCTGTAGACATGTTGCCTTAAAACCTTAGCAAGCAACAGCAATCTACAGTAGCCAAGCACATACAGTACTGCTTAATTCCCCCACAAATAATGAAAAGAAAAGTCTGTCTCACTTGAATTCAGCTCTGAGACTCAAAGGGGCGAATTCACTAAAGGATTGCGCAGCTTTTCCTGACGCAAAGCCTGTGCAAATAAGTCAAAAATTATGTTTGCTATTCACAAAGCCCTCGCAAAGGGTGAAATACGGTGTTAACTGCGTTGCGTTCGTCATTGCGTTTCTCTGCGCCGGTGTTATTAGCTCATATTTAAATTAGGTAATATGGGCGGAGAATGTTCCCCTTTCTATGCAAATGAACATTATTGCAAAACCCGCCCAATTCACAAACATCGGCGCAAATTGCCTCACGCAGTTAAAGTGAAATTAATACCGTTTTCAGAAACGTGGTGGTATTTAAGCGCAAGGGGTGTGTCGCGGCCAGCCTGTCCGCTGATCATGGCAGCAGTGATTGTTGCGAGGCGAAGGCATCGCAATGCCAGGCATGTTGTTCGTGAGAGAATATTTAGAAGAAGGTCACTTTTTGATTTAACACTAGAACCACCGTGGTAGCTGTTTGGACACCAGAGCGCGCAGCTCTTCAGCCAACTGGAGGATGAAGTCGCGTCTGGGGAGGCTCAGTTGACTATGCGTCTCTCCACCCGTCCCCAGCGAGTCCAAGCTCCCCCAATGAATATAATAGCCTACATAGCACGAAACTGTGCGTATAATAGTCTATACGCGAAACTGCGCATTCCCTATAGCTGTTCATTGAACGGCTGGGGGCCGATATAGGTATAAATAAATAAATAAAAACATAGCCTACACAATATTTGTTTTATTTGAATGGTCTTGAAAATATTTTGCTTTTGTATCATAGGTGACGGCAGGTATCATCTTCAGCCATGGATGATGACTCCCGTGCGTAATCCTTCCAACGTTGGAGAGGCGGCGTACAGCTGGGCTCACATCAGGACGCGCGGTGTGATTGAGTGCACATTTGGAATCCTGAAAAGCCGTTTAGATGCCTAGATCGTACCGGTGGGGCAATGTTATACACTCCCCCAAAAGTATGCCAGATCATCGTGCTGCAACTTGCATAACATAAAATTACAATTTTTCCTTTGTTCGTCTTTTTAAATCATTCCACCTCCGTTTGCAGTCTTCCGCGTTTACACACACAAATGGCACTGACTGATTGGGAAATTAAACCCCAAATATGATTTTTTGCTGCAGTCGTGATATTTTTTTGCCGAAAGCTGTGAGGCATGTTATTGAACCTCGTCCGTGAGGCCTTCAAGTTCGCTGTCTGAAAATCGTATCTTTCTTTTTCTGTCTGCCATCGTCCAATGATATGCATACGAGTTGTATGCGCTGTATGCGCAGTATTTATAGTCATTTCCTATATCAGCAGCAAATTGCACTCAGCCGCAAACACCGAATGGGCGTGTTTGCGCTGGGATATTATTAGCGCAATGTCTTTAGTGAATAGGTTTTTAAAACGGAGCACATAGCGGGCGCAACTGACGCGCAATATTATGGTGCAATTAGCGGGCGCAATTTGCTTTAGTGAATTCGCCCCAAAGTGTTGCCATTTTCTGTGTAGCTATGCGACAGCTGGAAGGGCAGGCTGGCATTCAAATATATGCCACCATATTTTATGTTATGTGTGGCAGTTTGGAGAGGAAGGAAGGCAGCCGAGGGAAGGAGAAAGAAAGGGAGAAAAGCAAGAAGGCAAAAGTTTGGCTCGATTTTTTTTGCCATAGTTTCTCAATCATTAAATTATAATTTTGAACAGCAGTGTATGATATCCCCTGTGTGTTTTCAGAGTGGCTGACTGGCCTCCTGCCAGACAGCCTGCTGTCATTTCCCTATTATTCATCAGTCACACTCACATACACACTTACAAACACACACACACACACTCTCACATACATACACACACTCACATACAGTACACACTTACAGTATACACACACACGCACACACACACACACACATACATACACACACACACACACACACACACACTCTCACATACATACTGTGATAGTAAAATAACTGATCTAGTCAAAAGGATTTACCAAGATTCGTTCAAAAGGTTAAGTCTGGTTTATTGTGAAAAGCATACGAGCGCAAGGACTTCCTGAAAACGCAACAAGGGTGGTTTAGTCAGCAAAGTCCCGATTATGGGTTTTGCTGTGCCTTATATGCAATCAAAACAAAGGTACGGTGCTTCCAGGATGTGATTGGCTACTCCATTGTACGTCATATGAAATGGCAGGCGTGGCCAAGAGTACAGACATGTGACATGAGAAAAAGGGCGGCAATTGGGGACAAAGGATGGTTATTCTATTGTAGACAGATGGCCTTCTCTGGAAGCCATTTTGTATGTTAGCACAGCTATGTGAAGATTTGGGGGAGGTGATGAATTACAAGAGAAGTGAGAGGACAAAGGTTTAAGGTGTTTGGATGTAAATTCCTGAACAATCCCCCATTTGTGCCTGAACAGGTACACAAAAATAAAATATAAAATCCAAACACAAAGTGTAAACATTCAGCTATGCTATACATGTGGAAAGGAAATAATCTCTCCACTAGGTGGAGCAAAAAAAAAAAAAAAAAAGATTATTTTCTTTCCACGTGCAAAATCACGCACCAAAACCCCTTGTTTCAGAAATTTGACAGGAAACAAGGTAAAAAAGATGACATGATTATATACTATTTATAGTCTAAGAGTGGACAACCATTCACCAAAAACCTTGATTTAAATTTTGAACAAGGCAAAAAGATAAATGGTTACCAGTGTAAGAAGGGCAAAAAACCTCTTGGTCAATTTAGAGGAAAAACCCCAAACTTATTTATCAACTCATGTTTCAACCATTGTAACTCTTGTAAACAAATGTGATATTTTTTCAAGATAATTTCAAAGTTCATTCACTCTTGTTGTGAATAATCGCATGTAATGTCCTATGGATCATAGCTTCCATGTTTGCGTCTCTGAATGTTTAATGTAGGTTCCAGTGTGTGTGGTTAGAGGTGCAGTCATTGCTGTTGAGATTGTCCACGTTGTCATACCACAACCACGAGAAGGAGGTGACCGGCAAGGTCAGTCTCCGATTGCTCATCAGAGGAGAGGAGAGTGTGGCGGTGACTGTCAAGGTCACTCTCCAATTGCTCTTGAGATCTCTGGTTCGGCTGCATGGACCGTCCTCTCAGCTACTTTTTACAGCTCTTCCACACAGGCCAGAATGTCCTGGTGCTGATTGTTCCATCTTTGACGGGTAGGTTCCTCCCGCAACATCTACTTCTCTTCCATGTTTTCTGGCCTGTTCTCAGGCTGCTCATATGCTCCTGGTAGTCTGTCTTCCCATTGGGCAGGTCTGCATAGAGCGGCCAGCCAGCGAGCTCTCGGAAGGTGAGGAGGGCGTCCCTGTCCTGGTTCAGCAGGGTGAAGGTGCGGTGGGACACGGTGTTTGTGTGGACTCCACACAGCCAGGGCGCCAGCAGCACGTACAGGCTCTTGAACTGAGCCCGGTCCACACGGTACTGCTCCACGTAGGGCCGGCCCGGGTCATGCTGCTGGAGGGCCACCTCGGCGCTCCCGCTCCCCCAGTACAGGCTGATGAAGTGCTCCGTCTGTGGATCCACAGATGAGAGAGACAAACAGAGACAAAACAGAAGAGAAAAAAGGAGAGTCCTCTGGTTTGGTTTCCCTGTTCCCCTTTGAGTCCTCTGGTCTGGTCTCCCTGTTTCCCTCTTTGGTCAGGAACGGTTATCAATAGTCTGTTGGGAGATACTCAGAAAAATGGTTAAGTGCAAGCTCCTGCTTTGGGGAAAAATTGTTATTCAGTCAGGAAAACTTAAACAGGGTGTCTGTTCAAGTGTCATTAGAGCCAGTCGGCTCTAAACTATGTAGTTTGTCAGTGGGGAATCTAGCTTTTGTAATCTTGGATCTAGGCTCTGCAGTAGCCTACAGTGACATCAGGGGCAGTGTAAGAATGACTTTAACACGCCCAGTCCTTAGTCATGATCAAGGCAATTGGATTTGGCTCTAGAATTTCTCTCGCGATTTTATGAAATAAAATAAAATAAACACATTCTTGTCTCAACAAAATAACTCCCCCTAAGGGTAGAAACAAATGTCCTGAAGTCAGGATAAAACAGAGATGGGGGAAAAAAAAATGCATCACTCAAATAAAATGACACTAAAATGAACTGGCTTCATTTACAATTAAGAAAACATCAATTATCAATTAATCAAAAAATCCATCAAAGCTTCATTTGTATAGCTAAAATTGTATATCTAAAACTTCCCTCTTCTGCATTTGAGGACAGAGTATTGGGCCCGCTTCGGACAAAAATGGTCTCTTCCCTATGTCATACTTATCTGTCGCACAGTGAGTCGGTGACATGGCGTTGTTCTGCGTCCCACGAACCACAGATCGCCCATCTGTAGGGAAACAGGCCGGTAACCTCCATCTCCACCTCCGGTCCTGTGCCCGCCTCCTGGTTCGGCATTCACCCATCACTCCCGGAACGACAGTTGTCTGTAAGAACACTCAGAAAAAACACTCAGGCCCGATGAATGTGCCTCAAACTATAAACATGAGATATTTAACATAACCATTTAAAAATATATAATTGGGTTAGGAGATGCTGTATTCAGATTAAGACACTGGCAAACATGATCTATTTCCCCCACTATCATGTACAAACCTTACGTCCTCAGCTACATCTGTCTCGTCCTGTTTATTTACCTTTAAAAAAAATGGGTCTATAATGGCTAGTTAAAATCTACCTTGTGGGTTGTTCAAGGGCACTCCAGCAGGTGGCGCTCGACCCCAAATCGGAGGCTCTTCCTTCCTGACCTGTTCTTGTTCGGACGAATACCTCGTAGAAAGGGGCGCGCTTAACTCGTATTGTAGAGGGGAGAGAGAAGGGGCGTGGCTAATGGCGGGAGTATGAAAAGGGGGAAGAACAGCCTGGTTGGGTGTGAGCACGGAGCAACGAGAGGGGGAAAAATCTAATTTTAAATCAGAGTTATTCTGCTGGGGAAATGGCGGAGAGACTGTCTGCTGAACCTCCTTATCTTTCCTTCCTGACCTAAAAAACCTCTCTCGTGCTACTCTCTCCCAAATCTTAAAAGCAGACCAGTCTATAGAATTAACAGGCTTTTCCCTTAACCTAGACATCTCAACCACCTCTAGCTGATCCCGAATCTTAGCTAAAAATTTAACACTAAATGTCAGATGGGGATGTAAGAAATCGAAAATACTTTAGCGCATAACGAAATCTCATCAGGGCTAGACAAATTGCAAGTTAGCAGTAGAATCCTGTTACATCTAGGCATATGTTAGTAGCCGGTGTTACAGGGACACCTAGTGGTGCTCCCAAAATGTTGCATGTAAGACCCGGATGTTGTTTTTGGCCGTGCGCGGGCAAATTCAGTTTAATAAAAGCTATACTGAAACAAATCCCTAATAAACACGACGCAGCCTAAAACCCCAAAACAGCAATGAAAGGAAACCTTATAGTTAACTCACGGCGGGAAAGAATACAATTTCGAAAGAAACAAAGACACATTAAACCGCTCAGTACTCACCCAGTCAACTGGTCCTTTGTTCTCTGGCTCGATGGCGGATCACCGGGAGAGCGGAGTAGTAGTTGTTTTCCTGCGTCTCCCAGACAACCAGCTAGCCTACTGGAAATCTAGCAGTTACGATTTAACAGTGTACAAAATGTGAACAATACCTACCTGGATAATAGGCGCGCTTAACAAACAATACAAGGCAAGAGCCGAGGCTCAAACAGTAAACAACAAACTAACAACCCCGTGCAGGGACACAGAACACAAAAGACGAACAAAGGCCCACGTTACAACAAGCAAAAAAAAACATATGCCTGCCTGCCCGGCTGAACCACCAGCCTCTTTGTTGGAAGCTACCCAACCACCCGGGATAAAGGGGAAAACGTTTCTCCAAGAAACGCGGATTGGAAACACCAATCACTCCCGTAGCTACATCTGTTGGTAAGCGTTCTAAAACGAAACATCAACAATCACTTCGAAGCTAGTTGGCAATCGTGCTAACACGAAACATCAACAACGGGGCTTAAGCTAGTTGGTAATCGTTCTGAAACGAAACATCAACAATGAGGCTTAAGCTAGTTGGTAATCGTTCTGAAACGAAACATCAACAATGAGCGCCCTACCCTCGGTAGGAAACATACAACGGTACAACTCCTGCGACCGGCCAAAGGGAAGCCCGTTCTGTGCCAGCTTTGGTGTATTAACTCAAAACCGTTCTAAGCTGCAACCGATAAACAACCTAAATTGTACATCAACTACAGGGGAACAAATTCACGAGACCAAAACTCACACTTCTTCTGAACGGAATATACCCTCGTAACGAAACAAGGACGAAATCAAAGGACAATATAATATATAAATATATCTATTGCTGTTCACATCTCCTTGGATAGTTACTTACTTATAAAATACCCACGCCGGGGTTTCTGTTTTCAATAATCCAGACCAACACAATCTGAACCAAAACCATGGCAAATAACAAGCATAAAAGGATTCGTTTTTCAACGTACCGTGAGTCTAGCCGAGTGGAACCAACGGCGGACTTCTCCGAACCAGTGCGCATAGACGCAAAGAGAGAAGTTTTCCAGAGCGGCTACCGCTCCGCACGTCTGCGTCCTTTGGTTCCACCCCAGGCGAACCCCACGGCAGTCGATCCCGTCCCGAGTCGCCAACTGTGATAGTAAAATAACTGATCTAGTCAAAAGGATTTACCAAGATTCGTTCAAAAGGTTAAGTCTGGTTTATTGTGAAAAGCATACGAGCGCAAGGACTTCCTGAAAACGCAACAAGGGTGGTTTAGTCAGCAAAGTCCCGATTATGGGTTTTGCTGTGCCTTATATGCAATCAAAACAAAGGTACGGTGCTTCCAGGATGTGATTGGCTACTCCATTGTACGTCATATGAAATGGCAGGCGTGGCCAAGAGTACAGACATGTGACATGAGAAAAAGGGCGGCAATTGGGGACAAAGGATGGTTATTCTATTGTAGACAGATGGCCTTCTCTGGAAGCCATTTTGTATGTTAGCACAGCTATGTGAAGATTTGGGGGAGGTGATGAATTACAAGAGAAGTGAGAGGACAAAGGTTTAAGGTGTTTGGATGTAAATTCCTGAACAATACACACACTCACATACAGTACACACTTACAGTACACACTTACAGTGTACACACACACACACACACACACACACAGGTGTATAATGTAAACCATGGACATTGCAATAAGGCTAAAAGAGACACATTCCCACATTCCATATGCAGGGTTTATTAATTGTTAACTGTAAGTCAGTCTATGTATAGTCTATTCTATTTTAGTATGTAGTAACATTCCTCTCCACAGTGTTTAAAAACTTTTTGGAAAGTCCCTTCTTGTATTAAGTGACCATAACTCACATGACCTCATTCAAGTTCTCTCTCTCACTCCTCTCTCTCTCCTCTCTCCATCTCTCTCTCTCTCCTCTCTCTCTCTCTCCCTCTCCATCTCTCTCTCTCCCCCTCTCTCTCTCTCTCTCTCTCTCTCTCTCTCTCTCTCTCTCCGGCCACGGTGTTTATTTCTGTCTCCCTCCATCATGGTCGTCCACGACGACCCCTCTTCCTGCGTTTGTTTGCCAAGTAGCCAGAGCCTGTTTCTGTCCCCACGTCCGTGTCCCTCTCCCCTCCCCTCTTCCTCTCCCCCGCTCTGCCTTCCAGCCTTTCTCCCCCCAGAATGAACAGGGAACACTGGAGCTGGAGCACTCTGACTGATCATCAATTCACTCAACTCTTCCATTACGGCAGTGTGCTGCGTCTGTACAGGAGGACATCAGCATTCAAAATATACATGCAAAATACAGCGTTGTTCTTCACACAGGAGACGTCTGTCTGTATGAGGGCTCCATAGTGACAGATGTAGTGTTGGTGCTTTCGGACCACTCTCTCACAATGAGGTAGCCCTGTCTGAGACCTCTGTAAGCCTAAATGATGATGATGATGATGATGACGGTGATGATGTTTTTGCTGGGCTCGTAAGGCAGGGCCAGACTACTATAACCATTGTCCCGAACTGAGTCACTGCAGACACTGAGGTATTGTTGAAACACACAACAGACATTACAGTGGTTGATACACAGTCGTGTTTCCTAGAAGATCCAGCTAAGTTAGCTAGTTACCAAGCTAGCCAGCCAACATTGATTTCCAAGCCAGCCAGCTAAATGAACGCCGTGTCTCTAGCACCCCTACACAGGGAGCTGGCTTCGTTCTAAGTTTTGTTTTCATTCGTGCTTCCAGCCTGTGATTCGGATCTGCTCCAGAATTTTATGGGTTCTAAGGTGGCCTTTGCTATACCCCTCCACCGAGTTTCATAAAAATTGGTGTGGTAGTTTTTGCATAATCCTAGTTCAAATAATGAATGGAGGTGAATGGCCGGCTGTGTTTGGGCAGCCCGTGGACCCTACCCGTGCTTCAGATCCACTCCAAAATATAATGGGTTGTAAATTGGACCCATGCTACACCCTTTCTGAGTTCTGTGTACTGTATATTGGTCCAGTAGTTTTTGCGTAATCCTGGAAGCAAGATTTCAATCAATATTGAAAGTTTACTGACAACTAGTAAAACAATTAAAAAGTAAAAACGTGACCTTAGTAAGCCTACAGGCTATGTGCATCTTCATACATTAATCTGGACACGTGATATTGCGGTGTAGAGATGCAAAGTATATACATATATAAAGAGATTGAAAAGTTTTAATTTAATTTATTTTATTTAGTCCTTTTCAGGAAATTCATATTTACAGTCAGTGCATAAAAGTGCAGTAAAGACAACAAGTGAAACAGAAACATCAAACAGTTGCATGACATGATGTGACATAACATTATGTCATTACATACTACAGGACATACAGACACACCGTTGGCTGGACCATAGACAGATGGTATTAATGTGTTTAGGGTACGAATAGCAGCAGGAATGAACTCTTGCTGAACTTGGCTTTTTTACAAAGAGGAAGCCTGTTCCTGCGTGGGTGGTAAGGGTCCTGTGTGATTTACGGGTCATAGCTGAGGTGACAATGTCGGATATGTTATGGGTAGTTAAGCCAATAATTTTGCTTGCCAGATGGGTTATTTTCAGGAGTCTATTTTTGTTAACAAATGTGAGCATGGGGAAGAAGCAGATGGCACCATACAGCAGAACCGGTTCATCAATACTACGGTACAGAAGGAGGAGGAGGTGGGGTTGAACACAGATGTATGGCCGTGAGTCTCTGTTGGCAGCGTTTGTAAGTGTCCGTGGTGTGTTAGTTGAAGCTGAGGTTATTTTCCAGTGTGATGTCGAGGTATTTGGAAACACTCCACCTCCTCCACCTTTTCCCTGTTGATGAAGAGACTGGGGCAGGCGACCAGGGCTTTGGGGGGGCTGATAATCAGTTTAATTTAATTTAATCATCATTTAATTAATCATTATTTAAGTACACATCAGAAGCATTCTATTTCTCTAAACTTAACTTCAATTCGTGACACTGCTGGTGTATTCTGAAGGTGACATAAAATGAAGCAATAACTCATGAAAGGATGTGGTATATGGCCAATATACCACAGGTTTTGCTGCAGTCATCCAGCACAACCCGTGGTATATTGGCCATATGCCACAACCCTCGAGTGAGTTATTGTTTTTATACAATGATTACATCATCAGGAAACATTTATGTATATAAATACAGACTATTTCAGTGTCTTAATATCGATTTTAGTGAACGATTTAGTGAAAGGCAGTTCCTAAAAGTATCACGTTGCTATAAAGTTGCAAAGCGACGAACAATGAGCCTTAGCAACCAAAACTACTGTAATACTCCTGACCAATGGCTAGCCATGAACAAAGTGTAGCCTACCTTTGCTGTGCAGCTGCGAGTTGCAACAGTGGTGACAATAAACCAGAGAGGCAGGCTACAGGAGGGATAGAACAACTCAAAATTGACATTGCATGTTTCCATTTTTCTAGAGGAGAAACCATAATGTAACCAACAGATGGTTATGCAATGGAACTAAGGTTTATTTCAGGCAGTAATAATTGACGTAGTAATATTTCACAGAGAGGCTTTGCCCATGATATATTGTGAATATACAACGGCTCTTAACCAATCAGATCGCGAGATCACTACCTGTTGTATAATTGACCATATATTCTGAAGATAAAGATTGTGCAAAAACATCTCCCACACTAGTGTCTTGAAACACCAGAGATGAACACTTGATCAGCAGGCCTATCTCTACTATAGAATCAAATATTCTCCCACACCAGGATGACTGCAGATCTCCTCCAGATCCAGATCCTTAATGACATGGAATGAGTGAATGAGTGTAGGGGATGAGTCTGTTCAAAACAAATGTAGGCTACCACAACTAGATTGATTGTTTTTTTTTCGTTTAGGGTCCCAGGAGTTAAA
This sequence comes from Borostomias antarcticus, assembly GCF_949987555.1. Taxonomy (NCBI): domain Eukaryota; kingdom Metazoa; phylum Chordata; class Actinopteri; order Stomiiformes; family Stomiidae; genus Borostomias; species Borostomias antarcticus. The sequence goes on from NC_140235.1 coordinate 22,383,958, forward strand.
TACCAAGGATATACAGGATCAGCTTGTTATTGCTTGAGTAATGTGCAGTGCTTTTATCTCTAGCAGGCTTGTTTACTGCAACACTACTTTCTGGTCTACCTAAGAAATATTTAATTTAATATTTAATTGATTAATATTTTACATATTCAATATAAATCTAAATATAATCTATATCAAACGTTTTGATGACTTAGGGACCCAATTTAGGATTGAGGGCTACCTACGAAAAGACTGAGGGCCAATTTAGGGATCCAACATAGGATTGAGGGCCACCATAGAAAAAACAAAACATAAAATCATTCCCTTTATTTGCCTAACCAATCCTACATACCAGTGATCACACCAATAGCATACAAGAGCCTGTTTGTGTCCATAACTATGTGTTTAGTGTTGCATCATCCACCGGCCAGGGGAGAATGGAGCACACAGCAAAACTTGCTTGGTACTGACACTGCTTCCTAGGTTTGTCTATCAGCTCCCGCAACCCCCTGAGGATAATAGGGAGGATCCCGAGCTATGTTGTTTGTTCCCATGTTAATCACAAGGATTAACAGGCCACTCATCTTCCGTAGGTGGTAGGCTACAGATGCTGGTGCAGTGACCGTTGCAGCGTGGTGCCTGGGTGGATGCTGCTGCACCCCATACATAATGCTATCTGACAGGACGGCAACTTATTCCTGCCAATTTACAATAAATAGGACATTCAGTGTTTCAATAGTGCACTGAAAGAGGCATTCCCACTTGGAGACCAGAGTCCAGAAGGAGCTGAAAAGGGAGGGCCCAGCAAAGTTAGGCTTGCCTAGTCTGGTTACCTCCGCTCCGGCAACAGCGCAGGGTGAGAGGCAATGTTTTTGGTAGAATGTGTTTATTTGTTTATTTGTTTGTTTATTTGTTTATTGGTTTGTTTGTTTGTTAGCAGGATTACGCAAAAACTACCAAACCGATTTTCATAAAACTTTGCCGCCCATTGACCATTCACTTTTTGGACTTTGTGGTTGTGGCCTTATTGTTAACGATATTAGCCTTGACAAGGCTCAGGGACGCTTATTTCTCCAGGGTAAACAGAGCCACCCAAATATGGCCATCCATTTACCTCCAGTCATTTTTTTGACTTACTGTAGGCTCGGGAGTGAAAAATCTCCCCATTCATTGTCAATGGGGTGGGGGGGATTGAGACGGCCATACCTTGACGTTGGAAGGTCACAGAGACATAGGGCTTGGACTGGCATAAAGCCTTCGACCTAATGATGTCCTGCTATCACACACGTGTGCACGGACAGACACACAAAATGCATTCATGGGCGGAGGTCTGTGCTCTCTGGGCACCATTTCTAGTTCTACAGTTCATTGATTATTTAGTTGCATGCCAATGTTGTTGTTTTATTCTTGCTGCAAAACCAATAGCCCCTCCCATGGACAAATAAAGTCAAAAGTTTAGTTGAATTGAAGTCCTCTTGGTTTAATGGTACAGTAGATATTTGGGTTGGCTTGCTGCACAGGTGACCCTGGTTTGATCCACTGACACAGACCAGCTGCGCATAGTAGTACGACCTCCGTCGACCTTGAGCAGTCGATGGTGCTATCACAAATACATCCTATCAGTGTTGTGTTGTCATGTTCTTGGCTCCGGGTGAGCCCGTGTGTAGCAGGAAACCCACATTGACAGCAGCAGTGTGTGTGTGTGTGTGTGTCTGCTGCCAGGTCATCTGAGTTCACTGCAGTCATGTCCTCTGTGCTCCCTAGGTCTCCTTCTACTGTATTATTTTCTATTCCATTCTGCCCTGCTCTGATTCACTCGACCTGATTGGACTCTCTGCTATTCTATTATTCTGCTCTGCTCCATTCTGCTTGACTAGACTCGACTCAATTTGACTCTCTTCTATTCACTTCAAAATTGACGTGCTGGTTTCAACACTATTTAGCTATCTATGGGCCATATTACATGTAAAGTAGCTATGAGCGGCTGTGGTTCAGGAGGTAGAGTGGGTTGTCCAATGATCGTAGGGTCGGCGGTTCGAATCCCGCCTCCTCCAGTCTACATGTCAAAGTGTCCCTGAGCAAGACACTGAACCCCCATTTACCATATGAGGACTTTTTCAGTATATGTTGATTTTAACGGCACCTGTGGACAAAAGCGGTAGTGTTTTCCTAGAAAGACGACTGCATTTCCCATGAGCACCATCGCTTTCTGTAGTAAATAGAGTGCCTAAGGGGAAGCAGGAAGAGAAAACCGCCATGGGACCCTAAAGGGATATTCTGGAATTCTATAGAATAGCTTCTTGCGGTTGGCCATATGACCTCAGTCTAATGGTGCGTTCCATTTGGCTGGGAAGTGGTGACGTGGGAGAGACGGAGAACGACGTCATCCACTAGATCAGTGTTTCCCAAACTTTTTTTCTGAGGACCTACTTTTTTTAAATTACAAACCATTTCGAACCAAGTCACATTAGGCCTTAACTATAAATCGTGAGAAGAGCGAATATGTAACTAAATGAACGTCGCTGACCATTTTTACTGTCATCTACGCACCTTGTTATCTTGAATAGGTAAACCACTCGAAGACATATAGATATTTGACTTTTTTTTTTTTACAAAAAACAAAACAAACAAAATAACATTAAATAGCCTATAAATGAGACCAAATTAATGCATTTTGGCAGAGTACAGGCTATCTCATTGTTTTTAGTTCCTCTCATCAATAAAACAAACAGAATAGGCTATGCTAGCCTTTAATGCTTCATTGTCATAAGTACAATTATCTTAACAATATGAACATTCAGTAGGCTACAATCAAAAACATGCTTCTTGTTGAAAGTTTTGCCTGCTGCCTTGCCTCATCACTGGATGAGGAAGCGCCGCAAAGTGATCAATTGGACTCAATGGAGGTTGGCTGTTCACAGTGCATTTCTCCGTTCCGGTCACCAAATGATCCTGCTCCTCTGCACTTTATTGACACAGATTCGCATATCACAGAAATAAATAGACAGATTTTACAGACACATGATTTGTTTTTTCAGTGAAGTTGCGATGGAACTATGGCTGCGTGAGCGTGCTATGGAGAAAACTGTCATGTGGCTCAAAAGACTCTGAAAGTAATTCTGCAAATGTATTTGCCGACCCAAAGAAAATCTCCTGTGACCCAAACGTGGGTCGCGACCCAGTCTTTGGGAAACACTGCACTAGATAACCACGTTACAGTAGACACCAACAGCTCAGAACAAAGATGGACGTTAGCTGGCTTTGTTTGCCAAACCAGTAGATACAGTAATAACACAATATGTGGTATTTTGCACATACAAGTTGGGGAACACTGTGTGTACAACTGATTTAATAAGACACAAATAAGACATAAATGCTAATAAAACAGTATTACTAAAGTTTCACTTAGTTACACAGGGAGCTGCCATCTTGTTCACGACTTGCCTCTGGGGGTAGGGTTGAGTGAAACGAGTTCACAAGTGGAGAAAACAAGTCGAGAGGGGTGTTGCAGTGAATAGTAAGTAAGTAGCCTTGACAACCAAGGGTTCTCAAGCCAAGTGGCTCTTAGGGCAGGAGCCTATCTCCTGATTCCTTAGAGTGAGACTACTTGATGTACAAGCACACCCCCTGGACATGATGTCACAGGGACATACCTCCAATCCAACCCTTGATGCTGAGTGCCAAAAAGGGAGGCATTGGATACAGCAGTGAATAGTATCTCGTAAATCATGACTTCACGGGTCAAATGGAATGCCACATAATATCCCACTCTATATGCATGGATGCAAGATTGCTCCTGTGGACCGTATGGGTGGACAGACTTTGAAGGAGTTTTAGAGAAAGAGGAGAGAGGTCAGGACCTGATAAGTCTTTATTATGGTGTCATCAGGTTCAAAGATCAAAGCACATGACAAACAACAGGAGATGATGCATTGCTCCAATAGGAGAAGTTAGATTGGTTTTGGACCAGGCCGGTGTGATGCGACTAACAATTTGCGCCGTGCCACAGCCAGCAAAGATAAAACACAAGTCTGTTTTCCAGACTGCCATTTCAAAATTATTATGAGATTCTGAGTGCTGTGAGCTTAAATGGGGTTTGACCCTGGGTTAGGGTCGCCTACGGTACATCCATCTTTCCTGGCTCTTTATCTCTGCTCAACCCCCCTTCTCTCTTTCACTCCTAATATGTCACTTTCCCATGCATACTGAGCCAACCAGTTGACTGTGCTTTCTGGGAAGTTTGTCCTCCAGGTTTGTTCGCTTGTCTCCGGTCAGTGGACAAAGGCGGCGGTATGAGAAAACAAAACAAATGCCCCCCCCCCTACCCCCTTCCACCCACCTCATCTTCAAAGCAGTAGGGAACAGGCCAGTGAAGGCTAATGGCGTCTAGATAGAGGTGCTTTTTTTCTTTCTCTGCTGCTGTGAGGATCCCATCACACCTGGGTCAAAAATAATTTCTCTTCGCAAATAGCCAGGTACGCTTGATTAAGCTTGGAGCCAATTCAAATGCCCCGAGAGGTCAAAACCCATCAATCCAGCCCGTCTGGAAGGATAAGAGCCTCTCGGAGGAGATATATCAAAGCCAATGTTCCCTGCACAGATGGATGAGAGAGGAGCAGCTCTACTTTGTATAGAGTAAAATAATAGTAGTAATGTATTAAATGTCATTTAATGTAATTTATTGCTTTATAAATGTTCTCTAGCCGTTAGACAAACATACTCCAGGAGTTTGCTCGATCGCCTCGTTGAGAGGGGTCAGGGAAGAATTTTTACAGCTCACTTTTCTGGCCACCGGGTGATATTGTTTTTTTGCTTTCCTCTGGAATATGTAGGGGAGTGTCGTATGCCCACCTCCCTTGTTCTCTGTAAAGCGAATTGTGTTGCCTCTGTGTGTGAAATGCGCTATACAAATAAAGATTTGATTGGTTGATTGATTGATTGATTGATTGATTGATTGAATGCCAGGCTGCCTCTGACACTTGCAGGATCTGTTCAATGTCAGATGGTCAAATCCCCGAAGGGAGTCGCCTATTCTTCTACAAAAGCTTAGTGAAGCCACAATCTCTTTTTCTCTCTCTCTCTTCTTCTCCCTTAGGGCAGATTCATACTCTGTGCAAGCTACACTTGCGCCAGCTACACAAGCTACGCAAGGCTGTGTTTGGATCCTTGTGTAGCAATGTGTGTCGTGGAGATAATTGCAACTTTATGCAAATTGCTTGCGTTCACAGTTGCGTCAGCGCAGCTTGTATGTAGTATGTAGAGTATGGCGTCAGCCTCTTTCTCTGTCTCCCTCTGTCTGTAGACATGCTCCTTACAGAGAGAGAGAGAGTTGGGGGAGAGATCAGGAGGGTGTTTGTCTCTGTGGTGACACAGCTCCTCAGACAAGGGAAGACTTCTTTAATGATGTCAAGCCTCACTCAGCTCCATAGTCTGGTCTCAGGAACACACACACGCACACACACACACACACACACACACACACACACACACACACACACACACACACACACACACACACACACACAGACAAGAGTTACCACCCCATCTCTCTATTATGTATCCCCTTCAAGATCCTCGAGTGTCGCATCTTCACCCGCGTCGAACCAATCATCGACCCGCTGTTCCCAAGGGGAGCAGGCCGGGTTCCGACGCGGGAGATTGACCGTAGATCAAGTCACTTTGATGACTCAAGACCTCGAAGATAAAAAGAAGGCCGGAGCCGTCTTTATAGACCTGACAGCTGCCTATGACAACGTATGGCACCGCGGCCTCACCTGCAAGCTGCTCCGCCTGCTGCCGGACAGGCACATGGTCAGCATGATCATGGAGCTTGTCCGAAACCGCAGCTTTACCCTCACCACCAGTAGCAGACAGCGAAGCAGGTTGCGATGCCTTAAGAATGGTGTCCCCCAGGGATCTGTCCTGGCCCCCCTCCTTTATAACATCTACACCTACGACCTCCCGATCACAGTCTCCAGGAAGTACGCCTACGCAGACGACCTTGCGCTGGTGTACTCTGGAGACTGGCAGGCCGTGGAGGAGACCTTGAGCCAGAACATGCAGACACTAGCGGCATACTTCTGGAAATGGAGATTGAAGCTCAGCAAGGCAAAGGTGGTGTTGACGGCCTTCCACCTTAACAACAAGCAAGCCAAACGTGAGCTCCGAGTGCACATCGATGGAACACTCCTGCCATGCAGCACCGAACCAACCTATCTCGGCGTGACATTGGACAGGTCGCTCACATTCCGCCGACACCTCGAGTCACTGCGCAAGAAATTAACAGCTCGTGTGGCGTTGATGAGGCAACTGGTCCAATCAGGCTGGGGCGCCGGCGCAGAAACACTGCGTACGGCAGCCCTAGCCCTGGTCTACTCCACCAGTGAATACTGCGCACCGGTTTGGTGTTGCAGCGCTCACACCCGCTTCATCAACCCGCCTATCAACGAAGCCTTGCGCATCGTGACAGGATGCCTGCGTCCCACTCCTGTGGACAACCTTCCCATCCTTGCAGACATCCAGCCCGCTGGCCTCCGCCCACGGTCTCGCCTGCCGGGCCGTGGAGACTAGCTGAGACAGGCTCACTGCAACAGTGGAGCCTCCCCGGCATCTCAAGTCGAGACACCGTTTTGCAGCAATGTAGGGATCTTAATATCAGCAAGGCAGGGTGGGCGGACTACACCTGGTGTGTGGAGTGGGAGGCAAACACCTCCACACTCTGTGATTTCATCCTGGCCGCCGGTCCTTCCCCTCCCGGGATGGACTTACCCAGACCTGCGTGGGTGAGGCTTAATCGATGCACAAATAGGGCTTGGTATCCTGTGCGGCGTGCGAACCGCAGGCCATGTCATCCAGGACTGTCCGATATATAGGACACCCAATGGAATGCATGGCCTGACGGTTGTGGATGACGAAATGGTGACATGGCTCCTGGAGGTGTGCCCGGATATATAGCCCGGTGACCCCTCACCCAGGATCGGGGTGGTAAAAGGCTAGCCCCTCAGCCCCGAGCCTGGGGGGAGAGAACACAACATCAAACCCACACGAAGAAGAACACACACAGACAAGGTGAAACCTCTGGATGTCAAGCTTCACTTACAGTCTACACACACACACACACACACACACACGCACACACACACACACACACACACACACACACACACACACACACACTCCCTCTCTCTCTCTCTCTCTCTCTCTCTCTCTCTCTCTCTCTCTCTCTCTCTCTCTCACACACACACACAGGGCAGGAGCCTATGGACCAGGCTTCACAGCAATGCGATGGTGGACAACTGTGGGTATCCAAACCACATACCAACCCAAATGTTCAGACCAAGAAAACATCTTCTCAGTGCAAGGATGGCATGATTTGAGGCTTTACAGGGAGTAGGTAGTGCAAATTCATTCTAAACCACCCTAACTGCATTATACTATGACAAGAGGAAAATGATTGAGGAAAATAAACGATGATGTTCGGCAGTGCAAATCCCTCCCAAGAGTGTATATCTAGACCACAGCTGCCACACAGCAATGAGAAGAACATAACACGTGAGACGCGAACACACATAAACACATAGGAAGTGTTCTTCTGACGTGATGTACCTTCGGTTTGTCTTATCAGCTTCAGCGCCAACCTTTTTATCCCTGTGCCAACCTACCTTTTTACAGTATCCCTGTGCCAGACAATCTTGGAGGTGTTGTGCTATTAAAGAACTTGTGGGGGGGGGGGGGGGGGTGAAATGGCTATATGTCCATGTGGAAAGGTCACAGAGGGATTTTGACTTGCATAAAGCTCTCGACCTAACAATTGCAGCAATACCAAACATATCCTGCTCGCACGTACCTGCCTGCGCACAGAGCCACAAAATGCATTCATGGGTGGAGGTTTCTGCTCTCCGAGCACCATTTCTAGTTTATTGTGTGTGTGTGTGTGTGTGTGTGTGTGTGTGTGTGTGCGTGCGTGTGCCCTCTGCTGTGGGCTGGGTTTGGGGGCTAATGCTATAGGGTCTTGTCTTTGCTGAGGCTGGGGTCTAGGTTTAGATGTAGGGCTAGGGTCTAGGTTTAGGTGTAGGGCTAGGGTCTATGTTTAGGTGTAGGGCTAGGGTCTAGGTTTAGATGTAGGGATAGGGTCTAGGTTTAGGTTTATGAGAAATGACATAGAGAGGGGAGAGGGGGAGGATGGAGGGATGATGGATACCAGAGGAGGGGTGACAGCAGAAGTGTGGGGTTCAGGTTCAGAGACAAAGGCAGGTGGGAGTGTATGTGTTAGCCATGCACATTAAGAGGAAGACAGAATCCCCCTCCTCTCTCTTTCTCAAGACATTCACTCTTCAGCACTGCAGAGCACATTCAGTAACTGTCCACTTCAGCATTATACAGCCAGTCAGTCATTCAGCCAATCACACACATGGGTATATATACTATATACTGTACCGTACATTTTGCTGAAAAAAGTGTTCAGAATGATGTAAAGCTTCACTGAGATAGTTGCCGTGACTACTAACTATGTCTCCTCTCTCTTTCTTTTTGTGGTGACAGTGAACAGCTGGATGGCCAGGGGCTTGTCAGGTAAGCATGGGCCACATGCTGCATACGAGGATGATGATGATGATGATGATGACGACAGTCACTGATTTAGCCATAGCAAAACATCTAGATTTAGGAGTAACCCCAATTCTCTGAAAAAGAAAGAGAAAACACATGCTTTTATTAACCCACACCTCCTCCTCTCCATCCCTCCATCCTCCCCTCCATGCCTGCGTCCTCCAGCCACAGAGAGCCTGGGGGCAGATCTGACCGTGCAGAGGTCCACGGTGAACAGGTGCAATGAGACCCACCTGTTGGGGGAGATGGAGAATTGCGGGGAGGCCTTCAAGAGAGACATGGCCCACATAGACCCCCAGAACTGGTGCAACCTCACACACTTCATCAGGTAAAGTGTGTGTGTGTGTGTGTGTGTGTGTGTGTGTGTGTGTGTGTGTTTGTGGAGTGGGGAGGTGCAGTATTTGCACTGACATTTCCAGTGCCAACAATATCAAGGACTGTGTGTGTACTGTATTTGAATGAGTGTGTGTGTGTGTGTGCAGGGGCAGGGTGGCCATCGGGAGCACCGGGAGGACCCGGTGGACTGGCGTGCTAACTGGCCTGGCCTGCAGGCTTCAAGACCCCCACCCCCAATTTTTTTTTTATCTGTCACCCCCCCCACCAACAACTCACCAACAATTTATGATTTATAATCAGTGCAGACTACAGTCCTGGCAATCCTGATGTGTGTTGCGTGTTGGATCACACCATTACACACCTGCGGCGCACGAAATAGGCCAAGTCTGCACACCATCAGTTGTACCGCTCATTTCAAGATTACAAAACGATTGCCGATTGGTGAAACTGAAAGTGTTCCATCTCACCGCATCGGCACATCGTAAGAGAGCTGAGAGAAGCCCACAGCTCATTTTGTACAGTATGTGTATTTTTTTGTTAGTTTTTATTTAATACATTTCAGTTAAATGTTAGGCCTAAAAATCACTGCAGGGGGGGTGGGGGGTCAGATCCGGCTTAAGTAAGTGGCCTGAATTTCCCGGCCTGAATTATTTCCCTAGTCCAGCCCTGCATGCGTGTGCACACAAATGTGTGTGTTTGTTTGTGGGGGTTGGCCAGCTGTCACACACACACACACACACACACACACACACACACACACACACACACACACACACACACACACACAAACGTACACACACAAATGTACACACACAACCATAGCCATTTCAATCATTTGTGAATGTTGATAACAACCTAGGAACCCAGGGGTCCAATATTTATGTCTGCTCCTCCTGATCCCACTGATTGGCTCCTGGCAAGCCCCTAAACCATTACTCTGACTCCTGGCCAGCCCCTAAACCATTACTCTGACTCCTGGCAAGCCCCTAAACCATTACTCTGACTCCTGGCCAGCCCCTAAACCATTACTCTGACTCCTGGCCAGCCCCTAAACTATTACTCTGACTCCTGGCCAGTCCCTAACCGTAACCCTAACCTTCTCTAGCAGAGGGTGGATCGTCTGAATGGCCCAGATGTCAATAGATAGTCTGTCAGGATCTCTCCATGGATGGCTCAGGGTCTCTCAGGGCTCCTCTCTCTGTCCTCCTCACACCCTCAATTTCAAGCATTTTTCATGATTTCACTCTTTTATTGTTTTATTTTTGCTTCATGTATTGTTAGTCTGTGTTGTCATGTTGGCCATTTAAACTAAAGAGGTGATGAGCAGCACTTCCGTGTTGTACATCAATCATTTCAGGATTGCCTAACAGCAAAGGTGTTTCCAGAACAATCCCTGACTCCCCGATTACATGCAACCATCATCCGTGCGGAAACTCGATCAATTGTTTAAAAATATTGACCGAACCTTTCCACAGAAAGCTCAGTTATGACTTTACTGCCAGTCTCTGTCTCTGGCAGACAGAATGGCCATTCTGGGCCATTCCAAGATGGCCTCCACACTAATGGATGTTAACTGGTGGTTATGATGTTCTGTTCTGCCCAGCACTCTGCCTCTCTCCCTCTTTCTATCCTTTTCTCTCTCTCACCCCTGCCTTCTCTCTCTCTCCCTTCTACTGCCCCCTCCCTCTCCCTCTCTATCTGTGTCACAATCGCTCTCACTCCCTCCCTCCCTTCTGCCTCCCCATCTAACAGATGTCATTGGAAGGTCATAAGAGCATGCACGATTGGCCACAAATGGCATATCCACTGCCATTTATAAAAGTCAATAAGAGTTTACTGCCTGTGTAATTTTCAACAGAATGGGGTGCTTAGTGCAGTAACAGTCACAGTGCAGATACAGGGGGGGCTGAGGTCAAGGCCAATGTCATTTTATTTCTATAGCACCATTCATACAAATCAATGTAGCATAGTGCTTTACATAAAAATAGATGGATAAACATAATGAGGTAAACACAAATGAGAACAGATTTAAAAGAAACAATAAATTTAAAATATAAAAAAAAAAAAAGATAATACAGAGGAAGATATTAACACAGAGGATATAGAAGTTATTAACACAAGTAAAGCTACATGGTAAAAGCAATATTAAAAAGGCATGTTTTAAGATCCCCAGGCCTACTAGGTGTATATTTATGTCTGACATGTATTTAGCTGCATGATTATGTATGGATTTATAGATACAAAATATTTAAATCTATTCTAAAACTGACAGGTAACCAGTGTAGTGATTTTAAAACTGATGATGTGAGTCCTCCTTCTGAAACCTCTACCGCGCTCCAAGCTCTCATCTCTGCTGCCTCTTGTATCTCCTTGTTCTCTTTGTCGTCTCTCATTCTGCCTCTCTCTCCGCACTCTCGTTCTTATTCACATAGACACACACACACACACAAACTTGTTCTCTCTCGCTCCCTCCCTCCATCTCCTCTCTCTCTCTCTGTCTCTCTCTGTATCTCTCCATATCTCCTATCCTCTTTTCTTAGCGTCTTGGGCATGGCCTTCATACGTAGCTCCACAGCAGCCATCAGCTTCCTTCCTCAGCTTCCTGCCAGTGAATCAGCTCCTGAAACCGCCGGTGTATTCCGCCTCCCCATCTGCCTACAAACCACCGAGGGATCATTATGCAAGATCATTTCTGATTAGAATGCATTCAACCATATAATACTGGATAAACAGTGGTAGATTTTACATTATTAAAGGATTGTAACACTGTACAGTGTACGGCGTACGCAGAACCCAAATTCTAAGTTGATTGGATTTATTATAGCTGACCTTTGGTGCTCGCTTCACGGCAGTTTTTGCTAGAGCCAGTTTAATTCCGCCCAAAGTTTCCATCAATGTAAACACGCGCTAAAAAAAGGTAATTCATAGAACCTAAAGGGGACTTTCCAATCCCTACCATCAAGGTTTTATGGTGCCCACATGGGCAATATTTTCATTAGCTTGAGTTTATTTGATTTGCAGCACTTAGCCAAAGGTCATTTGTAGCATTGATGGAGATTGGTAGGCAGTGATGAGGGCTGTCTGACGTCAAACCACAACTATTAATGTACATTCAAGGGCAATGGGCTGGACTCTAATGACACGGCAAATACGTCTATACTTGTAGGTCCAACCACTCCGATCCTGGCTAGAGCTTCATCCTGCTCTCACTTCACCACATGGGCATATTCCCTACTCTTATAGTCTGTTGAACTCTGAGCCTGTACTGATTTATCTACACTAACGGCTTATTCCACTCTTAGCTAGCCAGTACTAGCATGGAAAGTAAATATAATTTATTGATAAAAACGGAAGAAAAAGAGTGTGCTTTCAGAGCATGCCATTATGGGTTTTAGTGCACTTTACACGCCACAGCCCACCTTGTTTAAACACTGAAGTGGACCCATAAGAAGCCACCCAATGAGCTATGAAGGATTTGAGTGATCTGGAGTTTTCATCCAGTGAGGACTGAGTGATGTTGCTTTCTGGTAGTTGATAGTTTATTTAGCATAGTGCTGTTCTGACAGTTCTTGCTATCTAATAAACATTTCCACTCTGCATACAGCAGAGTCTTTAAAGTCGCACTGAAATGAAAAAAGCATTCTGTCCCATTTGGGTTCACATAATTGGCCATAGTGTTCACCTATTCAACGATGTATGCCAAAAAAATTACAAAATTCTACTTTTGTTGTAATATTATATCAAAGTATATAATTTCTTACTTCCTGGAAAACGGTAGGTCACGTGCAATGACGACAACAGGTACCTTAGATTTTAGGCCAATAATCTCACGACATCCACCCGTCAATCAACACTATCCTTCTATCGAATCTGTCTAAAGTTCTTAAAACCCGTCCACTTGTCAATGTTCCAATCAAATTCCTATTTGTCCCACCCTCATAGCTTATTTGCGTCGGAAATACGTCTAACTACGGAAGTTAAGATGATCTCAAACGTTCGTTTCAGTGCGACTTTAAATAGTTTCTGAAATTTGACTTTTAAAAAATATATGCTGATGTGAATAAATAAATTCTATCTGAAAAGTTGTATTATTTTGCAGTGTCAGAATATTTAAAGGAATAGTAAAGGGAAAATGCATGTTTAGCCCTGTTTTAAGGTTACTTATGATCATATACAATGGTTCAGATCAAAACGTTGACAAAACTAGCATTTTCGAGAAAGTTGATAATTGCTCTACCACCATTTTGGTCATACAATGGATGTGATCAAAACGGTGGTAGAGCAATTGCTAGCTTTGTCAACGTTTTGATCTGAACCATTGTATATGATAACATACAATATATACACATACAATATATATAATACAATACATATAATAGTAACCCTAAAACAGGGCTAAACATGCATTTTCCCTTTACTATTCCTTTAAAGGATTAACATGGTAATTCAATATAACACTTTCCAGATATCTTTAGGCAACAACAAAACAAATGTGTTTAACTATTTCAGAATTCATCCATAAAAATTCTTTTAAAATATGTTTTTATAGGTCTGAATCTGCCACTCAAAAAGTTCACTCACTCAAAACTGGGCGTGATTCATTACAACTGATTGACAGTTCTCTGAGCAAATGACCAACTGGAATCATTATGATTGACAGACGTGTGCCCCGTTACCATAGCTACCACCGTTCCGAGCTAGACAACACGAGCTAGATCGCACAACAGCCAGATCAATAGCCATTTTTCTAGCTGCTAACCAGGGGCATTTACAAAGTCCTTAATATTATATTAACCCCCAAACATTATAAAGATACACGCTACCTAACAGGCCGTATCCTCGAATTTGCATTAGGCCTATTTGGGAAAAGTACGATAAAAGTATAACGACGACACGTCTCCCCCACGACACAGAGGAAAAAGCACCCTGCAGCCGGCCACGCAAGCTTGGAGGCTTGGGCTGTTAGACTAACGTTATAGCTTTCAGCCAGCTACGAACAGTACCTATTTAGTCAAATAATTGCAATTGTGGGTCTTGCCAGAAGACAGATCATTTGCGCTGTGAAACCGACATAACATCCGCATTGTTCACCAGTCTAACGGTATTTATCGTAGTAGGTGTCCAACAAAGCCAGTTGAACACTGAAACGTTACTGTTCTGGGTTCAACATCTGTCAGTTGTGGTGATGTAAGGAATCGAGCAGAATACCACTGCAATAACTGATTATTGGTCAGATCAATTAAATCATTATAGCTCATTTCACATACAAAGGCAACACAATACATTTTGCAGAAGGGGCTGGGGATGTAGCCTACATATAGGCTAGCCTACTGATCCTACTAATATGTGGCAGACTGCATGCGTAGCGCAGCGATTCAACATAATCGATGAGTTTGGAGACAGAGGGCCGTGCACTACGACTCCGTGAATCTGGAGACTAACAGGTCATGCAGTCAATAGATCTCGTTTTGAATGTTATTGTAATGCCCTCTGGTTATAATAGAATATCGCTACTGGAGCTGTTTAATCCCAAAATGCGCAATGCTTCCTGAAGTTGGGTCGGATCGAGGTGCTGGGATGATCAACATTATGTGGAGCAGATGCCACAGTGATGATTAGGCTTACACAACTTTCAGAATGTTTTGCAGAATTACAATTATTTGGAGTTGTAAATTATGAAAGGAACATAACTTGACTTAATATCTTCACCTCCACCCACCCTGAAATGTAGTCATAATTTTAGCACAGTAGCCTCTATATGCGCATCACAACGCTGCAATACAAGACCTTAGGACAAACGATTCAGTACACAGCAGGTGTGTTTGATCAAGTTAAGATCTCAATGTGAGAAAAAATAAATGACAAAAACCCGCACGGGTAGGACTACGTCTTTATTTTCCGAGGTAATTGTTGCGCATACAACATGACATTAAATTAAGACATAGGCTACTTTCTCATAAAACAGGGCGGTGTTGTAACATTTATAATATCATTAGGTGACATTGGCTGCAACCTGCCCTCCAGGACCTGCACACCTCCAGAGCCCTGAAGCGCGGGACCTGGACCTCCCGAGTCCCAGTATTGGAAATGTAGTGATCGGGCTACAAGAAAAGGGGGCAAATTATAAAAGCGATTAGTAATAGCATTGTTATTTTGCATATGCAAAACAGCATAAATTACAACAATAGGCTATTTATCAGTAAGTCTACATTATATCGAATTAAGTTTGAGCGAGAGATAATCGGGAGATTCTTGTGGAGACAAACTGACTTATATCCAACTTTGACTTCGTAACGTTGCCTATTGTATTGGCCTATACAACAAAGCACGCTCACAAGTTATTGTAGTCTATCGCTTCGGAAACCTTACAGCACAGTTTGCACCTGGTGCAAATAGATTTTATGCCAGGGAAGAGTACAGTATTGTGCGCTGTGTTTCTGCCATTGCACTGGAGGGCTAACGTTACCAAAAGCAAATGCATTGAGAGCTAACGTTAGCATGCTAGGATAATTAACACAGCTAGCTGACATTCCAAACATTAGGCTAGCTAACGTCAACATGCTGGATAAAGACAAATAGCTAGCTGGATCAGACAGCTTTTTAAAAACTGTTGCCAATTACAGCTAACGTTATGGTTCGTTTATCTAACATTAGCTAGGTTGGCTACTCAGACACGGAGATCATGGTGAAAACATCCCAATATGTATGACAACCACAAATACAATTAGGCCTATAAAACGTACAAATTATATAAAATTAAGAGACTGCAACTATTCAATTATTCTCAAGATGAGAAAGGGTTCAGAGCTGCCTTACCATGTTGGATAGATGGTGAAACGGCGCAAAGACAGCAGGTGCGGGAGGCAGACAGGTTTCTGTTGGAGGCGGTGCAGGGGAGTGGAGGCGGGATTTTCAAACTTTAGGGTGACGTCAACAAAGGGAAAAACGTCACGAATTCGGAGTATTTTTACCCCGAGTCAAATTGGACTGAAAATGTTACGCTTCCAGTTTCTCAAAAACGACAAAACGGATATATTTAATGTTTTTATTGTGTTTCTTCAATGTCCTATTGTGCAAATAGCACGTTCAAACTCAAAAAAAGTGAAAATTACCATGTTAATCCTTTAAGAATAAATGCCACCGTGTTTCCCATCTTAGCCCATCCCAGAAGGGACATAGCTTCAGCTATTAAGCTGCTTAAAGGGGAAGGCTCTTTTTCGACAACCTGGAAGGGGTGACTATCGAATTATAGTCGGGGGCCCTAGCGAGGGTGGGGCTCGTTTCAGTTGAAACGGGTGAAACATAGCAAAGGCCGTCTATGGCTCCAGCAAGCCGGTATGCGCGCTGTGCTCTGCGCATGCGTGCTGGAGCTGGAACAAGTGGGGAAACACGTTTATAAAGATAATATTACAGAGGCAACAGACCAAGGATGTGAAAACCACAACAAGCCCTTGCTCTATGGAAGCACAACTAGTGATTCATAAAAATAGATTGATGAAAACAACCATTTCGCGGCAGAAAATTCATTTTTTAGAAGCTGCATTCTCGGTGCCCCGTTCGCCGCCATTACATGGATATACTTCGCTCGCCCTGGATTTTAAATGTATTCTACAGGCCTCCGAATTACACCAAAGTTATCTCAGTGAGTCAAACGTCTTATAATATGCCGTAAATAAGGTCCAGGTTGTCAAAAAGAGCCTTCCCCTTTAAGTCTGCAGATAGTCTCTTATGCACTATCCCAGAAATGAAGAACACAGACACACATGCACACACATACACACACACACACATACACACAGATACAGTATACAATACAATGTATGAGTCATGGTCATATTGCTTACACCAGTTCACCCTGTCACTGAGGTGGTTTGGAACCACACTGTCATAAGGTAGTGGCCTTGGAGAGGATGTCCTCTTGGTCTAGAGTCATTGGCTTGGCAAGTGGGTTCAATCCCACCAGTACATTACAGTAAGGTCAGACAGACAGAAAGTACATATTCCATATGCCAAGAGAAGTTGGGCAATTGACATAATAACGCTAACCCTCTCTCTTTCTCTCGCTCTCTTCTCTCTCTCTCTCCTCAGTGAGTACCACCTGTTCACGCTGTGCACGGAGAAAAAGGCCGAGCGCATCCACTGCTTCTGGCCCAACCCGCTGGTGGAGGGCTACATCATCCGCATCCACCAGCGCTACTTCTCCAACTGCACCGTGGAGCGCGTCATCTGGGTGGACCCCCCCGATGACACGGTCACCATCCTCATCCTCACCCCCGTCCTCCTCACCCTGGCCATGATCGCCCTGGTGGTGTGGTGCAGCAAGCGCAGCGACATCCTGGCTTAGGGGAGGAAGAGGAGGAAGAAGAGGGCGACTCCCCACCCCCCTTGTTCTCGAGCCCCTCTGATGTTCTAGAGCATGGATATACTGTACAATATAATAGAACATGGGCCATGGCTGGCGAGAGACGCTGGAAAGACTGTATATTAACTTCTGTTCGATCACTTCAGGATGTGGTGATGCAATGAACCGGAAGTCAAACTGTGCTCTGCGGCGGCCAACAACATTTGTTTCTGCAGAACACCTTCGAAAGAGACGCTTTACAACAAAGATCTGGATCCAGGCACCTAACCGTTTAAGGGAGGTACATATATATATATTCACTGAGAATGAGCTGCAGGTGGACTATCTATAGGCACTGACTCATTAGACACTAGACTTTTTCTCTCAGTGCCATCTACTGTAACGAGCACTCCTTTCACCTCTGTCATCACAAACACACACCTCCTTTTCAGTCCCCAGGAACACTGAAAGAAGGAGGTGTCCTGTACTGTACTTTTTCAGCTTCGCATGGCTCCCAGTGTACAGTAGGTGTACTGGATAGAATGTGAATCTCCGTAGCTCTTTTTATGTTGCTTGATCGGTCCTTGCTAGCTAACCTGGTTGTACTCACCTGTACAGTATGTGCTTGATCCACCATGATTATCGTGTCCATGCGTCTGTTGAAGCCTCTTTTATCAGACCCTGCTGTACAGTTCTGTCTAGGTCAAATGTCAATATTTACTATTTTCTACAAAGGGAATGTAAATTACATTTGGATTATTGACCTGACAGCATTTAGTGTAATTCACGCATATTGACATTGGGGTTTCTGTACTGTACTGTATGTGTGAAATGAGAATGACAGTCACAGGAGATTTGTATGTTTGTTTGTGTGTAGCCTTACTACAGTATAAAGCACCTGCAATTAAACGGTTATTCACAGTTGAAGCACCCCACTAAGTCCCAGATGCTATAATCACTAACTGCTCGGTTTTTATTTATAGTTGTTGTTAGCTAGCTGGAAAATAACACATTGAAGAGGTTATCAGTGATTTTTCTGTTTCTAAAGACTGCTGTGTTCTTATCTACAGTGTGGGTTGCCGTTAGCTACTGTAGCTAGCGTAGCTGGGGTGCGTTCAAATTCAGCGAACATAGCGAACGTTTGCGAACGTTAGCGAACTATTTTCCGTTAGCTTTGTGTTCGCCGCAAACGTTTGCTAACAGAAGCTAACAGTCTGGAGAGGTAGTTCACCAGTAACGGAACGAGGATCACAATGGACCCAGGCTTACTGGAGATGTGCTCCCAGATGGGGATTTTTTGTCATCAATGACAAAAGATGCCGCAGCAAGTACACACTGTCTTCTTGAAGCCATTTTATGTGTAGCCTAACTGTATTTTGGAACATTGTTGCGTTTATGCGAACTATTTGGAACGTTCATTAAAAGCTGTTCAAATGTGACCGTTTGGAGAAAACATGTTTGTGACGAACGTTTGCCTCTGTTAGCTGAATTTGAACGCAGCCCATATATCACTGACTACTGTGTTCTTATCTGTGGGTCGCTATTGCCTCGCTAGAGAAGATGACATCACAGACTACTCTGCTCCTGCGTTTCACAGCAGGGGGTCTCCTGATGCTAATTGTGATGTAATTTGTCTGTATAAACGTTCCATGGCGTGCGAAAGGAAGAGGCTGCATCACTGTCACACGAGCCAGAACTGTTCAGAGATCACGTATAAGGTTTTCAGAGAGGGATGGGACGCTAGTTACAGTTTGGGTATTAAGGAACAGTTGGATTATTTACTGTAATGCTATTTAATGTTTTAATTAAATGACTTAGTCTCTGTGTTCATCTAAACGTACTTTTCTTTCTCTTCCTGCTCTAACTCTTCCCTCCCTCCATCTCTAAATATAGACTCCTTATACTCCTCATGGGTTGCAAGTGTCCTCACAGCTCTGAGTCATAAGTCCAGTACAGTACTATAAAAAGAGAGCATTTCATTTCAATAATATACAGAAGTGTCCCTTGAGGCTGTATAACTGTACTAGTGAAGCACTGTGCCTTTAGCACATAATTAGCCTTCTCTTCAACTCCAAACACAAACCTGAAAATCCTTTAAGCCCTCATTCCGTAAGCAGTATGGCAAACCAACATCATTACACTGTGATTTGCTTTGATATTTCAGGATAAAAACAATCAGACAACTCTGACAGTTAGTCTATGATGAGACGTACATGCTGTACATACAAGGATTTAGAATTAAGCAATTGACCATGAGAGGCTGGGGGTTACAGGGGATTTGACAACAGCTACGGTGCGTTGTTAGGCCCGACGCGATAGCGAAACCCACGTAGCTGTTGTAAAATCCCCTGTAACCCACTACCTCGAGTGGTCAATTGCTTTTCTACAACGGCTACTACATATATATATATATAAATATATATATATTCACAAAAAACCACACAGTAGTAACATTCAATCATTTATTTACCGATCATTCTTATCATCTTAGTATTTACATAATCTTCCGCGATAGGCTATAGTTCTGAATTAAATGGTTGCCAGGCAACATAGCGCCTATCTGGGTTGGCCTTGTTCACATAAGCCTATATAGGCATAATTCGGGTGGTTCGCGTTTATTTGAACATTTCCAGCTATGGTGCAGTTATTAAAACAGTTCTCCAGAGCACTGATTTTTGCTGGTAGAGGTGTGGAAGTGTTGGAGTCGGACTGATGAGTGCGTTTTTGTAATAGGATACGAAAAAGGCGAGGTTGCTGTGAGCGGTTGCTACGCAAAACATAGTAGCCTACCGCTTGATCTTATCAATGGCCTCGTCAATGAGATTGACGGCGCATTAATACTAACTGTTATGCGGTCGCAGCCGTGGGTTACAGAGTATTAGAATTGTTGTTGTAGAATTCAGAACTGTTCTTTCCATTCCACCCGCAAGGATTCTAGTCTAGGCTTGCATAGAAATGTCAGAGATTATGACAGATTTGCCATCCTCTGTGCAGAACAAAGAACGACAATAGAAAGTAAACTCAGAAATGAAGGATGCAACCAGCCCATAGAATAAAACGAAAACCCTCATCGATGGTCACCAGTAGCTGGGCAGCTTTGAATGACGTTGACAAAGACGCTGGGAAGCTTCTCCTGGTCGGGATGAGAAAGTCAATGCAGGGAATGAGATATACAATGACAGAGAATGATCATTATCTTAGAGATAAACAAAGTAAACAGCGTTGCAGCTTTATTTATGTGGGGAGAAACAGCCAGGCATTGTGGGAAGGCGTGGGGTGGGGGGGACCAACACATAAACAACAGGACAATAGTTCATTCTCAGAGAAAATAAGTCTTGCCTTTTGCCTTGTGCCCTCAAGGATGCCTCAGCAGAAGAAAAACGCTCAGCAGGAAGGATATTAAACTCTTTCCCAGAGCAGGCAGAAGAATTACGGGAAGTGGGCTGGCTATGATTTTTAACCAAACGCGGCACAGGAAGTGCGAAGAGTGCCATACTTCCACATGCATGCATTGTTATGACTGGTCAGCCCTGTGGCACCGCTTTTGCTGGAGCTCAGGGTTCGACTGAACTGGTCTCACCCCCCCCATGAGAGACCACCTCCCTCCATCCCATACCGCCATACACACCAACTGCCAACCCTCCAATTCTCACCCTCATGCCCTCCAGCCTTCACCAAACCATTCAGCTCCAACTGTCTATCCTCTACCCCAGTCGACCCTCCACACCTCCTTCCATCCTCCTCCTCTCTCCATTTGTCCCCAGCTACCCTTCCCCTAACTCCCTCCTCTTGTTTACTCTATACAGACCATTTATGACTAAAACATTCCTCGTCATGATAAAGTTAATGTCATCGCAGTGAGCGATAAGGCACTTGTATTCCCACGGATTTCACATAGTCTTAGTCTTCATTTGACAAGAACAATTACTGTAGGCCCTGGTGCTCTCCTCTTGCCCTGACTGCTCTCCCGGTCTCTCTCTCTCTCTCCTTTCCCACAGTAATGTGTTCCCTTGTACATGACCCAAACAGGACATCCCCTCCCCCTCCTCTTTCTCAATCCTTCGTCTCCTTCTACGCTCACTTCGCCCTCCTCCCCTTCTCTCCAGTCCTCCTAAGTCACTCCCCTTGTTTCCCATTTCGATCACCTCTGCTCCGCCTCCTCCCCCTCACTCTGTCCCCCGACTCCTCCTCCTCCATGCCATCCTTCACCCTCTCCTCACTCTGCCTAGCTCCCCTCCCCGCATCCTAACCCATCCTTCACCCTCCCTGTCCCTCTGCCTCCCCCCGTCCCTCTCCGTCCTCCTCCCTACCTCTCAGCAGTTCCATGGGTTCGTGGTATGTGGTCTGTCTGCTGTCAGTGATAAGGGCCACAGACACTCACATGACTTACCACACATCGGACCACTAGACACACTGGACTCCAGGGAGGTTACACACCCATAAGCTGGGCTGATTTCATCTGTATGTGTGTGTGCCTGTGTGTGTGCACATTTGCATAAATCAATGCTACAGTTGCTTGGCCGCTACTGTACATGATTCAGATTTTTGCAACAGCTTGCAACATGTCTTGATTGCTTTTATAATGGCCTGTCAACTGAAAGGCCCCAGTAAGTTGAACGATTTAGAAAGAGAGTAACATTCTGTGACATTTCTCCCAGGGGATTCGTTAAATCAAATTGACAAAGATTTAATACAGATTATTTGTGTTATTTATGGATTGTCCTCTGTCCTTTCTTGTTCCCTGTTTTCTAGGCAAGCAGGTAGGCTACCCAGTGGGCGGGGCTGGAGCCCAATCAGGACAATTGGGGACAGCTGCTTCGGTTGTCTGGTAGAGCTTAAAAGGCACTCCAGTACACAAGCTCTCTCTCCCCACCAGCACCATTACTCTGTTGTTGAGATGGTTGGCTTTTTGTTTAGTTATATTACACTGTACAACATCCACCTCACCATACTTTAAACTGATTTCACTCACCTACGCTACTGATATATTGATTCTCATACTCCATTGAATTATTGTTTAGTTCTCAATTATATACAGTACTTTACTTGTTTTAAATTCTTGATTATTTAGAGTATATGGTGTGTCTCCCTTGTGTTATGGCCAAGAGCCAGGTCGTAACAATTGTAAATCCCTCCCTTGGCGTTGTGCATTACAATGATGCATGTTAATGTGTATCCAGAGAAGAGCTCCAAGCTTATCCTGTTTTAATTGTGATATGGTGAGGCCCTAGATTCAAGATCCATTTATTTGCCATGTACAATTGAAGTTGGAAGTTTACATACACTTAGTCATTAAAAGTCATTTTTTTGACTCAACAGATTATTTCACTAATAATTCACTATACACTAAGTTGATTGCCTTTAAACAGATTCGAAAATTCCTGAAAATGATGCCATGGTTTTAGAAGATTCTGATTGGTTAATTGACATCATTTGAGTGAATTGGAGGTGTACCTATGGATGTATTTTGTGGCCCACCTTCAAACTCTTTGCTTAACATCATGGGAAAATCAAAAGAAATCAGCCAAGACCTCAGAAAAAGAATTGTGAACCCTCCACAAGTCTGGTTCATCCTTTGGAGCAATTTCCAAATGCCTGAAGGTACCACATTAATCTCTACAAACAATAGAACACAAATATAAACACCATGGGACCACCCAGCCGTCATACCGCTCAGGAAGGAAACACATTATCCTAGAGTCTCCAAGAGATTAATGTACTTTGGTCCGAAAAGTGCAAATCAATCCCAGAATAGCAAAGTAACTTGTGAAGATGATGAAGGAAACGGGTACAAAAGTATCTACAGTATATCTACAGTAAAACAACTCCTATATCGACATAACCTGAAAGGCTGCTCAGCAAGGAAGAAGCCACTGCTCCAAAACCACCATAAAAAAGCCAGACTACGGTTTGCAACTGCACATGGGGACAAAGATCTTACATTTTGGAGAAATGTCCTCTGGTCTGATGAAACAAACATTGAACTGTTTGGCCATAATGACCATCGTTGTTTGGAGGAAAAAGGTAGAGGCCTGGAAGCCGAAGAACACCATCCCAGCCGTAAGGCACGGGGGTGGCAGAATCATGTTGTGGGGGTGCTTTGCTGCAGGAGGGACTGGAGCGCTTCACAAAATAGATGGCATCATGAGGAAGGAAAATGATGTGGATGTATTGGAGCAATATTTCAAGACCAGATCAGCCAGGAAGCTAAGGCTTGGTCGCAGATGGGTCTTCCAAATGGACAATGACCCCAAGCATACTTCCAAAGTTGTGGCAAATTGTCAGAGTCAATGTACTGGAGTGGCCACCACAAAGCCCTGACCTCAATCCAATTGAAAATTTGTGGGCATAACTGTAAAAGTGTGTGCGAGCCAGAAGGCCTACAAACCTGACTCAGTTACACCAGTTCTGTCAGGAGGAATGGGACAAAATTCCAACAATTTATTGTGAGACACTTGTGGAAGGCTACCTAAAACGTTTGACCCAAGTTAAACAATTTAAAGGCAAGGCTGCAAAAAACTATGTGTATGTAAACTTCTGACCCACTGGGAATGTGATGAAAGAAATAAAAGCTGAAATAAATTATTCTCTCTACTATTTATTCGGACATTTCACATTCTAAATACAGTCAAATCTCATGTAAAATAAAACAGTGATCCTTACTGACCTGAGACACAGAATGTGTAGGATCAAATGTCTGGAATTGTGAAAAACTGAGTTGAAATGTATTATTCAGAAACTACTTCTTCTTCTTCTGCCATGGGAGTCTTTGGCAGCCCATAGAACTGTATGGTAAAAATGTGTGCATTTTGGCACACTCATTGTCATCAAGTCTCATGTCATCAGCTCAAACACTAACAGTGCCACCAACGTGTCAAATTTGGAGGTGCATTTATGCAAGCAATTTTTGACCCATAAATCCAATTTTCAAAAATGAGGTATCATTTGATTCCTTGGCTCAAGCCGAATTCAACACATCCTATGATGTAATTTTCCACCATATTGCATTTTCTGTAGTAGTAGGCTTAGCTATTGTTTCATTTTGAAAAACTTTTTGTTCATCAGAGTCAGGGTTTGCATAGGTAATAGTAGGCCTGTTTAAGTTTTATAGGCTGTCTAATAGGCCCATATGTTATGCTTTTTTCCCCGGGTGTGGGTTGGGATAAATTAATGAATGTGAGAGAGCCGATCAGGGGGGAATCCAGTCTCATCATAGGACAATGTTCTCCTGATAGGTGTTTTCGTTTTAGGTTCGGCTAATGTTTAATCGGTTAACTGTTCTTGCCCATCCTTAAAAAGAACGAAAGCATTATCTCAGTTCATAGCTCATGTTCCTTTTTAGGTGATCGCGCGTATCCCCTACAGCCCTTCCTCATGACTCCAGTTCTTTACCCAAATACACCCGGGGAGTGCAGATACAATGTGGCCCATATCTGAGGAACATCATTGAGCGCACCTTTGGCGTGTTGCAAAACGAAATAATCTGCTTTTGCATTTTCGTTTCTCCTCTTCCATGGTGCAATTGTGGGATACAACACGCAAAACCCCTCATTTAAATAGGGCTGTCTTCACACTTTTGCAACTGTTGTCATTCTTGCAATTATCTTTGATACTGTAGATCACCTGCAAAATGCAAAATGCATTCCAACTAAACTGAAGGACTGCAAACGCAATTGTGCGGCGTGATATGTGAGTGCGGTGCGTCCTTTACAGGACATTCAGTTGTCATGTGCGTGTATCTCTCAAGGGTGGTGGTGTCCGTGGTGGGACGGGTCAGGGATGAGCAGAGGGGGATACAAGCCTTGTTGATGAGGCTGATGGCCATGGGGAAGAAGCTGCCTCTGTGGCGTGCAGTCGTGGTCCTGATGGACTGCAGCCTCCTGCATGAGGGGAGTGGTTCGAAGAGATAATGGCCAGGGTGGGAGAGGTTGGCCGCAATCTTTCTGGCCTGCTTCAAAGTCCTGGAGTCATGCAGTGCCAGGAGGGAGGGAGATGAGTGATGTTTTATTTATGCAATGTGTGCTATGTGTGTGCCGTTGAGATATGGGGAACAATCAGAGGTCAAGTGCATGTGGTGCAAAGGGTATAGAGTCAGTGGGGGAGGGGGGGGGGGAATCATGGGGGGACACAAGTCTTGTTAATGAGTCTGATGGCTGGGGGAAAGAAGCTGTTTTTGTGGTGCGTGGGCCCAGATGGACGGTAGTCTCCTATCAGAGGGGGGTGGAGTGGTAAAAGATTGGCTGAGATCATATATTATTCTGTACAGTTATTTACTTGATATTGTATAGTCCACTAGCAAGACTTACTAACATGCACACACATTTGTACACACACACTTGTACACACACACACACTTGTACAGACAGTTACACACACACCACACGCACACACACACACACGCACACACACACACACACACACACACACCCTCACGGCCCTACTTATGTTATGTGGTGATATTTTGGGTGTTCCGTCCTGCAGAGTACAAAAGGAGCCATTTTCAAAGGAGCCTTTTTCTAAAAGCAGAGAGCCCTGGAGCGCTGGGCTGTGTTCCTGTTTACTCTTATCAGTCAGTCCCACACTAAGCCTACAGTACCCGAACACTATTGCTAGCGCTAGATAGATACAGACACGGTGAGATTAAGCCAGTGCTAATCCAAATACTAGCTACAAACACATCAAACACTCTTGAGATCAGACCTAATCTTACATCAACAATAGCAAATATGCTGGATCAGACCTCCGCCGGCTACAATACGTTTGTTAAGATGTTAGTCATGTGGACAGAGACACCATCATATACTGCAGAGCACAGTACTTAAAAGTAGCACAGTAATAGCAAAACGCTCTGCAAGTTATGTCACCAGCTTTCATGATGTTGGTTTAAAACCTGAGAGGCTAGTATCCATCGTCAACAGTGAGGTGACTTGACCACTGTTTACCATACATTGAACACGTAGAATGACTACTCTGTAGGCTATTAAACCTATTGTATGAGGCCTTCACTTCAACTGATGTTTGTCAACGAAATTATATATTCGCTGCCAAGATAGAGAGACTCATTGTTAACTGTCAGTTTATTCATCTTGGAGGAGAGAAGGCCCCTCCTCTGCCCAATGCATTGTTGAATATTATAAACAGGATATCCTGTGACATCACTGGACCCTGTATTTCCCCACATCTGTGCCTGGGAGGATGGCTAGAATATGGATCTGAGAAAAACAGAGGAACAAGAGGTCAAAATCTGGAGAATGCATTCGTTTATTACGTAGGAAGACATCCATTTATCATCAATGACATTGAGAGGCTTTTCTGAAGATTTAATGGGCAGTTGGCTCCAGTTATTTTGAATAGAGTAGGAGAATGTACGCTCACAATGTGAAAGAAGAATGAGAGGATGGAGAAGCCAATAAATTGTGCATGTACTGTAGTCATTTAATCTGCCTTTAGGCCTGGCCAAGACAGAAACAGCGTACACAGGTAAAAACACATAAAAATGTATACCTTTATTCTTCTCAGAAAATGTATACCTTTATTCTTGCCAGCTACAGTACTAAGACAAGCCTCCCCATTGGTGTAAATCCAGTACATATGCCTCACGTTGACACAATCCTGACAGGACCAGAGGTGAAGGAAATAAAGCTTGTTGGGGGAAGGCGGGAAAAACACAGAGTGCTTCTTTAATTCTTCTCAGGAAGCAGCTTTTGTAGATGTCTGAGTGAACCACACATGTTGACACAGTGCCCATAAACCTCAGTGAAAGACATGGAGACACATGGCTCTTAAGGTGGCCACTATCCATTTACCTCCAATAAAAACCTCATCTGATGGTGTGACCGGGCAACTGGAGCTGTTGGGAAGCAAATTGGCCACTGTGTCGCTGGCCATGTTGCATAACCATGTGTGTTAAACTGTTTCCAGAACAATAAGGTCATCAGTTTGTTTGATTATCATTGGCCAGTCTTTTATTGCTCTGTGATGGCTCTGTGACCCCATAACTGCTGCAGAGACACACACCTTTCATACTGTATGTCAATACAGGAGAGGCGACAAATACTAGCCCTGTTTTTTCCATACTTACATTCTTATTTGAAGAAATGTAACTGTTGTTATTGCCCCGAAGGGCAACACACTCTAGTACTTGGTCGACTTTATTTGTTTGTTTGTTTGGTTTGGATCTAGAGCAACCCCAAAAGTTTGCCACGCCACTCCTCCCACAGTTCTAACGGCACACACACAAGTCATATGTCAAATCGACCAGCTTCATCGGGATCGTGTGCTTCCTCATTGCTAAGCAATATCTTTGATAGTTTAATTTATATTAATTTATTAGTGAATTAAAATTCCCCATTGACTTGAATGGGAATAGGGAAAATCTCCAGTTCAAATATTTTTTTATCTCGGAAACCTTAAGGCCTACAGTTACCAAACTTGGTAGAGAGGTTAACAGTCAAGAGTCCTACTTGGGAAAAAATAATTACACTGATGGGCCTCACGGTGGCGCTATAAGAGCCCACTTTACCTTTTGGTCTGTAACTCTTGATCAATAGGTTGTAAAATCAAATTTTTTTCTAATTTTCTTTTTCGCAGGATTCCTTGGATAATGACGCATCTCCCCATATTGGCCACGCCCATTTGCGTCTTCTACATGTTCTGCCATTTTTGCTTGAATAACGCTGCGCCAAAACCAATTTCACTTTGAACCAAAGGGGTGCCATAAATGTGAAAAATGTAGGCTAATCGCATGGTGCTTGCCCTCTGACTCTTTCTATAACATGCATAGTGCTGGTACCAACTCACTGAGACACGCTGAGCGTCACTTAACACACCTGATGTTTGGATATTTTTCATCTAGGCGTACTGCTTATTACTGTGGTTGCCTAATAGGTGACCAACCCTAATAGTTTCATTTCTTCTTCTTCTTTGGAAGATCTATTCCTTTTCTGGGAGAAGAATCAATTATTTAGGGATGTTGTTAAAGTTGCACTGAAATGAAAAAAGCATTATGTCCCATTTGGGTTCACATAATTGGTCATAGTGTTCACCTATTCAACGATGTATGCCAAACAAATTACAAAGTTCGACTTTTGTTGTAATCTTATATCAAAGTATATAATTTATTACTTCCTGGAAAACGGTAGGTCACGTGCAATGACGACAACAGGTACCTCAAATTTTAGGACAATAATCTCACAACATCCACCCGTCAATCAAGCTATCCTTCTATCGAATCTGTCTAAAGTTCTTAAAACCCGTCCACTTGTCAATGTTCCAATCAAATTCCTCTATACATATGTCCCACCCTCATAGTTTGTTTGCGTTGGAAATACGTCAAACTAGTGTGTTCAGATATTCACCATGAAAGGGGTGAGAAGACACATTTACTGTACCTGTAAACTGTGTGCCGCATGGAATCTATCTGAACAATAAAGAATAAAAATAGAAAAATCGGTACCAACGTGTGAATGGGTTACAATTTTTTTTTTTTTTACACAAATCAACCTAATGTAATTTAAGAATAAAAGAACTACAAGTGCATGCACACAACATCCAACACACACATGCACACCCTCAAGACACACACACCATACACACACCCAACACTAAGTAATAATGACAGAATGGGCAAGCACACTTGCAATTTCCCCAAATTGCACATTTCCAGTTTACATTAGTCAATACTTGCCTTTTTGAGGATGTGAATAAAAAATAATAAAATAATAATAAAAATGGTTCCTTCCTTTAGTTAGCTGTATAAATCAATTCACCAAGCTCAACATGTAGTTGGATTCAGGGTGCGTTCGGGATTGTCTAGCATACTGCATCACATAATTGAACATTTAGTTGGATTCATGGTACATATAGTCTCTATGCTCATGATTATCAGATGCAGTCTTTTTGCCAGGAAATACTACCAGCAGGTGACATTAAGTACTGCTTCAGTTGGTCCCATTGCTGCTTGGCTGTGACTGCATGGTGTCTGGCTCGTCTCATCCGTGCTGACTGTAGCATTCACAACGCAAGAAGTTGTGAAGACACAGGGAGCCATTGTGATTTTCCCAACTTTGTTTGTTTCCAGGCAAATAGTAGAGCGGAAGACTCTGAGATGATTTGCCAAAATCCCGAACGTGTTCTCCACAACACGGCATGCTCTAGAAAGATCTTCTGCTCTCTGGAGAGCTGCCGGTGAGTACATGGCTTCACCAAGTCGGTTCTCAGTGGGTAGGCTTTGTCTGCCACAAACATGTAGGGCATCTGCATTTGGTAGTGGCTCGGAATGGGGAACTTGTAGGAGGTTGCTGTCACCCTGTCACCGACACCCTGACTTGGATACCGACATTCACATATGTGAATTTGTAATTTGTATCTACCACTGCCATGAGCAGAATTGAGAATCTCGACTTATAGTTGTGGAACATGCTTCCCAAATTCTGCAGTGGCTGAATGTAAATGTGTTTTTCATCCACAGCACCGAGACAATTAAGAAACTGACACTTTTCCCAGAAGTCCAGGCCCGGCGGGAGGCAATTGGCCGCCCTAGGCAAAATAACGACAGTGCGCCCCCGCAGGTTGTTGAGCGGAGGGGGGGCTAGCGGACGATTCCGATTGTCAGGAGACTTGTTGAGCGGGGCTAGCGGACAATAGTAAGTGTCGGTATTGTCCGCGCACCCCTAGTGCCTCGCCACCCTAGGCAATTGCCTTGTATGCCAAGTGCATGCGCCGCCCCTGCAGAAGTCTTTGCCGATTGCTCGCCACGCTTCCACTGATGTTGGTGTCTATAAAGAAGGATCATCAGGGTTTTTATATAAGTATGTAAGGGATTTGTATGTATTTTCCAAAATTATTGAGAGATAAAAAATTGCACGCATACCTTCAAAAAGTCATCTTTTAGGACAGCATGTAGGGCTTCATGTTTCCCTCACAATCTTGCTGATTGTCGTGCTACCTATACGGTACTGGAAACTCAATGAGTTGAAGGTCTCCCCTGAAAAAGACATTTTAGAAAATGTTTTGTAACAGCTTTCAATACAACCACACTGTACATCATAGACTAGAAAATGTGGGCCTTTACCTGTAGCCAGAAATCGCAGCGTGACTGACAGTCTTTCTTTCACTGGAATGGCCCTTCTGAGCTGAGTGTCCTGCTTGGTGATAAGTGGAGCTACCTTTTCAAGGAGAATGTTGAAGTCCTCAAAAGACATCCTCAGCAGCTTTCTAAAGCCCCTCGTGTCATCACTCTATGATCAAAAGTTGAATTAGACAAGAAACACACATGACCATAAGCTTTAAAAACAGTTTTGCATAATGGTTTTTACCTTTAACTAGCTCCAATTCAATTCATTTAACAATCCATTCACGTCAACAAAGGTGGGAGCCCATAACTTTACACATGCAGTTCAGTTTCTACCAAGTGCTATGTGCATAAACACCTATCTACAGTAGCTAGCATGCTGGTTAGATAGGTGTTGATGCACATAGCACTTCGTGGAATACTCAAGGCAAACTGAACTGTGCTTTGTTCAGTATATCTAGTGGTAGTAGTTGGTAATAGTTGTTTAGTAGATTTAGTGACCAAGTTCACGAGCTAGCAGGCTACAATGATATCAATGTAGCCTGCTTGCTAGCGAACTTGGTCATGACTGGTGTGACATAGCAGATCTACTAAACAAAGTATACTTCCCAGTGTTTCCTCTAGATTTTTTTTCAGCAGTGAGGGTAAAGGATTTTGTTGTACCCTGGGTGGTGTGCGCGCGTGAATATCAACCAGCAATTTCAAAATATGAAATACAATTACACTTACTGCAGAATAAACTTCAGAACATATTTATTTAAGCATACCCAAAGGAAAATTCAAGATGAGATCTCCTTTATATCACATTTAGATCGCCGAAACAAAAATGAGCACTAGTCAAGACCAAAGAGAGATTTTGTGCATTTTCTCATTCATGTTTCATAACATACATATAAAAACATGAACAAGATATCAATGTTTAGTCAAATGCATAAATACAAACTGGAAAGCACATTGACGGGATGTGTGTACTCACGTTAACCCACGTGGCGGGGGGGATATGTGTGTGTGTACTCATATGCTACTGGCAATGTGCTACATACTCTCTTCTCCTCCATTCTCATTTATATCTGCCCTCTCGCTCTCTGCTTCCCTCTGCTCTCCACACGCCTCCACTACCTCTGCCTGTCTAGTCTGATATGGTTACATTTAAGAATGAGTAATATTAGATTATTGATCATGCAACCAGTAAGAGCATTAAAATATTGTAGTAACGTTAGCCACCAACATCAGGCAACATATTTTACAACTAGATGGTATTTATATATCTAGTTAAATCCTCAGCTGTTACCTGACTATCTTCCTCATCCACCTTTCTCTTCTTTGAGAAATATCTCAACCAGGGATATTTCAATAGCTTCTAAACATCATTGGCAATTATTCTACCGATGTTTATTTAAGTAACGTCTGTATGATTCACTGAGTTCGCTAACGTTAGCTAGCTAGCTTACCAAGCTAACTTGGCTAACGGGTGACGTTTGCTAGTTGGAACATTACAGTACTGTAGCTACTGATAACGTAGCTAATGACAATTAATTGCCATTGGAAATCAATAGAGAATATAATGCTCATTTAAACGGTAACGTTAGCTACAATCTATCTAACTTAACGTTTGTATAATACCTCTGTATTCGCTCTGCCTGCCGCTCTATAGCTAACTCTGGAGTCGGGCTCTGAGGAGAAAATGCTCTCAGTGCTTGTTTATTTTGTTGTCATGACTTCACGAGTGATTGACATGCTGTCAGTGTTCCATTTGCTTGTCCTCCTCAAAGTGGAGAGAGAGCGGAACGACGACCATTCGTTCCGCGGAGCTTACAGACGTATCTACCGCTGCGCAGTAAAATAAAATAAAAAAATAAAAAACATTCTGAAGTAGTGGCGCCAGTAATTTATCAGCGGCGGGTGTTGGTACTATAGTTAGCCGAGCTCCTTGGCAGTTTGCTGGGAGTGATGTGACATCCACAAAGGAGCAGTTCAGAACCCTGGGGAACTCCATGGAGGAGAGAGACGCAGGATATCTCAGTGACCTTTACATCCTCTACACCCCCCATCACCAGCCCTGGTGAGACCTGGGAGGCAGCAGATTGTGTAAGCAAATAAATGAAAAGATCTTTTTCACCCTGAAAACATTCAAAATAAGTTTTTCATCCTCAAACTGTGGCGGTTTGCCTACTTACGAGGTTACAGGTTTACAGGACCAGGGATATTGCTGTTACACCACTTCCTGCCAGCAGCAGTGATATGAGACCCAGTTTCCTGTCAGCTGCTTCATCCAGCCTGATAGCCTTCCCCTGGGGCTGACACCAGGCCACTGAAATCCTCAGCTGCTCATTTGTCAATCCATTTGTCAATTATCATCTCCTCCCTGTGTTCTGTCAGACAAGGTCAGTAGTGTCAGACAGTAGTGAGTTGGTGTCATCCTCTCTTTTTTCTTTAAGGCGGGTGTGCTGTCCATCCTTACGCTATTCAGTCCCAAAGTTGACAGCAAGGCATACAGGGACATTATAGGTACATATGCAAATGTGTTCTTACACTTTAAAACCATGTCAGGTCAATCCTCCTTTCCTGTCCTATACAGTATAGGAGACAGTGGGAGAAGCTGGGATGAAGACAGATACTGCACAGAAACCATATGATGCATAAGGTTATGTGTCTTCATCCACTTTTCAGAAACCCATCTCTGTGTAATTGTCTATTTGGATGTAAAGTACAGTTTGGATACAGTGTAGATGTGTAGTTTAGCCTATTCATGGTTTGACATAGCAGAATGGGGCTTCAAAGACCTGGAGAAAAACCGACCTGGATGAATTAAATTAAAATGAATTACATTACATTAATTTAAATTAATTGCAAAGCTCCTTATTGAGGCATGCCAATTGTTTTATTGTGTGTCTACAGGGAGAGATAATTCTCTTCACTAGAATAGTAACTACTGTACAGAGAAAGGCCCAAATCCACAAAGAATGGATTGCTCCCGCTAATAGCTCGATATTTTGCACAGCAAAACGGCAATCTGCTCCAGTTTATCATGATATCCACAAAAGATTTTGCTCTAATGATACACCCCGGCAAACACGCCCACAAATTTGCCAACTGTGTGCAATTTGCGCCCATGATTGCAATTAGCCATGTACACGTTCTTGCGCAGGCCTGGCATGACGGTGCCTTCGTCTGGCTACAATAACTGCTGCCATGAGCCTTGGAGAGCCCGGGCATGTCAGCCCCTTTTGTGTTGCACTTACCACCAGCTGAATGCAATTTGTTCTTGTATAGATACAAGATCTTGGATATAGTCGTATCTTTCCCCAGCGTTTAAAGCTTTTCTCCATATTTCAAGACACAGATTGGATCATAATGAAAAACGACAGACCGCACTTTTTTGCAGATAATATCTGTTCTGTTTGTTTCTGTGCATCGCAGCTGGTATAACTTATTTTTAAATCCCCCTCTACAGGAAATATATTTGATATAATAACCTGTTTTAAGGTTACTTATGATCATATACAATGGTTCAGACAAAAACGTTGACAAAACTAGCACTTTTGAGAAAGTCTGATAATTGCTCTACCACCGTTTAGT
This sequence comes from Borostomias antarcticus, assembly GCF_949987555.1. Lineage (NCBI taxonomy): Eukaryota > Metazoa > Chordata > Actinopteri > Stomiiformes > Stomiidae > Borostomias > Borostomias antarcticus. The sequence continues at coordinate 22,417,872 of NC_140235.1, forward strand.
TCATACAATGGATGTGGGTGGGCACCTTGAAAAATCATTCATAAACATGTTAAACTCTCGATTTCAAAGACAAAAAGCTCACCGAGGGGGCAATTGGTGTCCGTTGGTGTTCTGACATCAAATTCGCTGCAACGTATGAATCCTGTAGGGTTTTATTGATCATTTTATGAAATCCATTGACTTGTATTGACTCGACCGTTGTAGATGTGTAGATCAATCCGCAGAGGGCATTCAGGAAGCGGAACTACTTACGGTAGCTATTGTTATTGTTCATGTTGCTAGGCTACCTAGTTTGCGGAAGTTTACACACGTATGTGCTGCGACTAAATAGTTCTATGCTAAATATTATATAAAAAAATATATTAAAAAAGCCTTTCCAGATGAACTAGAATATTACTTTATGGCGAATTATATGTCAGAACGCAAACTAACCACTCAGTGAGTTTCTTGTCTTTGAAATTGAGAGTTTAACATGTTTTTTGAATGATTTTTCAAGGTGCCCACCCATTTGTATGACCAAAACGGTGGTAGAGCAATTATCAGACTTTCTCAAAAGTGCTAGTTTTGTCAACTTTTTGATCTGAACCATTGTATATGATCATAAGTAACCTTAAAACAGGGCTCAACATGATTTTCCCCTTTACTACTCCTTTAATATCATCCCATATCAATTCAATATCATTCAAACTTCACAAGTTCTGAGGAGAGACAGAAGGAGAGAGTGCGTGCTGACTTCTGCAGTTAATACCAGCTTTTCACAAGCTTTTGCACCTCTCTAACTGCATGTGACAGTTCAACCCGATATCATGGCTAAACGTAGAATAGACAAGTTGGTCCACCTTGTTAAACGTGTCGATGCTACCTTTGAGCCCCACGTTTTAGTGTGATACTGGGATGGACAGTTAGCTCATGGTGTTTGAGGATCAGACGCAAGGCTTATTTGGGGCAATTTTGCACGGAAGTAACTCATTTACATACATTCAAATGAGCCTGGCACAGCCGTGGAGCTATTTGCTCATCGGTGCAGTTTGCAATACTTTTCACCCTTTGCGTGTGCTTTGTGGATTGGATGCTATTTTTTGTCTCACTTGCACAGGTTTTGCCGCTGCAAAAGCAGCGCAGTCCTTTTGTGGATTTGGCCCAAAGAGTTTTATTTTATTAAAGTTTCTTTAAATACCCATTCAGACCCGACTGTGCATGCATGAGTGTAGGGACATTTGCAGAAAGTGGATGAGTGTGTGTGTGTGTGTGCGCTTTAGTGTGTGTGTGCATGTGTGTGTGCATGTGGCGTGTGTGTCCCTCGGCATGTGCATGTTTGGGGAATAGAAGACAATAAGACCCCAATTCTGATGGTTTATGTATCAAACATGCATATTCATTCCCAAATCTTCCAATATACTGCAATCTCTAATAAGAGAGATAGCCTTTCCTGTAAAGTCCTGCCAGTCTTTCCTCTAATCTCCTCCTCTCCCTCCTTCTGTCCTCTCCTCTCCCTCCCCTATCCTCTCATCTCCTCCCTTTTCTCCTCTCTTCTCTCTCGACCTCTCCTTTCCTCTCAACAGATGGCTGAGCAGTGAACCGGTGGCTCAGTGATCTCTCACAGCACAGAATGTGTCCCTGGCAGGAGTGTAGAGGGGGAGGACAAGGACGGGGGGTGAGGGGGTGAGGGAAAGAGAGAAGAGGAGAAGAGAAGAAGAAAACAGGAAGACGATGGGAGCACATTTTCACCACTATCCATTTAATCCACGTAAACCAGCGCCCAGAGCTGGAGGACTACCAGACTGTGGCTCCTCTGTCTGACTGGACAGTCAGGAGGGCTTAACCTCAGGAGGGGTGAGAGGAAGACTGACAGTGATTCTCCCTACTCTGAGCCTCTCCACAGACCATATAGATTTGTTTAATCGACCAGCTCCAGTGGTGTTAAAATCAGACTTTCCCATCAGCAGTGTGCCGCCTCCTCTCTATGGACTGTCTGTCTGGGCTCCATACATTTAGCCTGATATTTAGGCTCCATATGGGGTTGAGTGCAACACAATACTGACCATTTCATCAATTTGACCATTGCTATTATCCGTCATTTTTGATATCAGAAAAAAAAAATTTGAATGTGCGTTTTTCGATCCCTGATCCCTTCTGACTGAAAGGCCCCATCTGCAGACAAACAAACCTTTTAATCTGACTGGGCCGAATGACAGCATCGTTTAGTGATTCTCCGTCATCTGTACCACTCTAATTTCATTTTGAGTCTGTTTGGATATTGTTGAACGAGACACAACCCAGATGCTGCCTCTCTCCATTCAAGTTTAGGAAGGAAAATGTATGATCATCAGATTATAGTCAGATGAATCCATTTATTTTGATCTCTGACCGAGTTTGTACAGGTGGCAATAACAATGTCAATAGAACAGAGTGATATGCAGTACAGAACTTGGAAACACGTGGCTTGGCCATTTATAAAAGCTTTGTACACTCAAATTTCAGCCCAATTTCATGGCTCAAACATTCTGAAATGTGAAAATCCTTGTACTGTCTGTGTTAGATTAGATGTGTGTCTCTGGTTAGATTACACAGAGCCGTGCCCCCACACACCCCATGCAAGCATACCACACTGCTAGGCCATAACCACCACATATATTGGGGGTGGGGCATCCGTCCACTATTCAGATATGCTCAAAATGCCCCCTCCCCCCACCCCCCCAATATACTGTATAGCTAACTGATTTATTTAAATAAATAAAAATCTAACTAAAATTGCAATTCTATGACAGGCAACACTGTTACCACTGTTTGAAATAATCATTAGCAAATGACAAAAATACAAATAATAAAAAAAAAAAGACGTAATCATAACTATTACATTTTTGTTATTATTACTACCGGTTCTACTATTGCAGTTCTGTGTGTGGTTTGTCCAAGTGGTGTTTTGCCGTAGTAGCCTACCCCATCTAGCAGAACTTGTTGCTTGACTGCTGTGGGAGGAAATGTCAAACACTGTCTATTTCTAATGTTCAGACATATTAAAAAGTAGAAAAAAGGAATGTAATATGAGTTATGTAGACTATATTATAACTGGTGATTGTGGCTTTGTAAAGTGTTATTAAAATTCCTGGAATATAATTTCAACAGAAATTCATGTCAGAATGTTAGCCAGCTAACATTAGCTACTGTAGTATACAGTACATTCTGTGCATTAACTAGCCAACAGACCATATACATTAAGAGCATATTCCACTCGATAGCTTTGTGTGAAGTTAGGAACATCACTGGAAAGTGAATTTGCTAGCCATATTCACTTGGCGACAAATAGTGCTCATGGGCATATTCAACTAACATTAGTGTCTTTATTAGATTATATTTGTCAGAAAGCCCACGTGAAGTTTGAGTAAAGTGTCAATCATTTATGTAGTGCTGCATGTGTAATTTTACAATGAGTCATTATGAGCAAGAGGACGGGTGGCAGTGACATTCAACCGTTTTTTGGGCAGCCTAAAAAAAGAAGAAAAGATAAGAGCAGAGAGAAAATGAGTAACTTTACCAGTCAGATGATCAGTGTTGGGAGTAACACGTTACAAAGTAACGCGTTAATGTAACTCCACTACTTTTGTCAGTAAATAGTAACTAATTACTTTTCAAATTAAAATAATCCAATTACAGTTACTTGACATTTAAATGGGCTTGTTACTCATTACTTTTGCGCAATGGACAAATAGACTACATTTCCTGTTTATGATCTTACGTCAGCTTCCCTGTGCAATGCATGAACCATCCAGCTCTGTCATGGAAATATGGATAATATTTTCCCTCCTTTAGATCAAGGATAAAATATACAGGTTAAAATCTATAGTGTAGGTGCCCATAACTAGGGGTGTACCCAGCCGACCGCTACACTCTGCAACCTTGGGGCGATTGGTTGCCCCGTCACTCCGATGCCCCTGCGGTCGATTGACACAGTGACGGCTCTTCCTGGCCCTGCAGTGGTGGAACAAACTGCCTACTCACATCAGCAGAGTCGCTGCCCATCTTCCGGCGCAGGCTCAAAACTCATCTCTTCAAGAAGTACTACCAGGATCAAGCACCTATTGTATTTTAGATTGCTATTCTTGCACTTTGCCTTCAGCACTAGATTTTGCTCTTTGTAACTTGTTTTAGAAAGGAGATGCACTTGTGAGTTCTGGCAAGTAGTAGTACACTGGCTTGTCCTATACGTTAAATGCAAATATTGTAAGTCACTTTGGATAAAAAGTTGGCCTTTGTTTGGGTACTGTAAAAAAAAAAGAAAGAAGGGCAATAAAGCTTACCTGTTTCTGAAATTGCGTGGCACAGACCTTTTTTATGGATCGAAATGCTTCAATATGGTTATGGTTATAGTTGTACTTTATGATTCCCTAATCTCTGCCATTACATACAATGAAACAAGAAAAGCTAGACATTATGGTAAAAAAAAAAAAATCCCATGTGAGGTGTTAGTGAATTTTTATATTTTACTTTAGAAAGCCTGGAAATTAGTTTTCGCATTTGTATTCTTTCTGGGGGGGCAGATTTCGGTCATTTGGTCTCCAAAACCGTCACATGGTTGAGCTGTTTCCATCACTGCTGAAATTCTTTGGACGTGTATGGCTGGAACCATCATCGTCGGAAAGTTGGAGATAAGAGTGGAAAATTACAAGACAGGGTCATAAACATAAAACATAAAATAAACAACACACACACACACAAACACACACACTGTAACAACTCTGGTAAGATCATTTTCATGTGTAAATAATGACATTTCCATGGGTGATGCAGTCTCCTGTTGTCACTTGGTCTAGTGGAAGATACAACCCCTTAGCCAGTCAACTGTTCCACATGGGCCAATATGTATTTTCAGACAGTACCTGAAAAGATCAATATAATTTGGGCCGGCTCTAATTTGAACCTCATCATTATTAAACAGCCCTCTCACTGTGGGTGGAAAGGATTTTTTAATAATAACGCCTATAATTAGGACAGTGCTGCTTGTCTTTAATTTTAGACATAAGATCTTAAAGGAATATCGTGACAAAAATCCCAGAGGATAGCACTTAAAAGCATGACTAAAAACATGTATTTCAAAAGTGGCGCTCAACAAACAAAACACAATACATGTAAACAAACAAATAAATGAAGACACAAATTACAAGACAAACCTACTAGGCCCCCTTGACAGATATTCTAACTCCCTCCCTTAGGTGTGAACCATCAATTATCCCCGTAAAGCTACCTTTACTTTGTTTTTTTACTTTGGTAAAAATGTTCTTTGTTTGGCTTTGTTTAATATGCAGGAGGGGCATGTTGTCCCATAAAGATATCCCAGAAAAATGAGTTTCTCACTATTACCTTTAACATGAGAAACACTGCATGACAATGCTTGCTTTTTTTTTTTGCAATTATATTGGCTTGTAACCATATCAATGACACTTCATATTTTGAGCTTGAGCATTGGGCTGGAATGAGACAGCCAGAGCCTTGAATAGAGGATGGGTTTTTCAGGGCCCACACAGAGGGGTATGATGGAGCACAAAAATACCCATTTTGAATGCTGCTGCTGCTGTCAGCTGCGCTAAACCAAAAGTCAACATGATATTTCAAACAGACAGGCCAACACAAATCCTAGATATTGGAATGCTGTGGGTCCTTCGCTATTTTTATGAAATGGCCAGAAATCATTGCAACAATGACTTACTGGTGTAAATATTACCTATTTTTTGGTACTGTATTATGTATTTATACTTTGCTAAGTACACTGAAAATGTCACCCAGCTAATATTAGGCTCTTAGAATGAGAATGAGGGCTAAATATTTATATTGAGGTTCAAGCCTAATGTTGATATTAAGTGGATGGATGTTAGGACAGCTTGCGTTCCCTCTCACACAACACACTCAGACAAAGAAAGATGGGAGAATCATCTGAGGTCAGGTTGTTGACATGAGCCGTTTGTTTAGATCTCTCCTATCCTCTCTCTCTGCTGTCTCTCTTCCCCCCTTTATCCCTTTATCTCCCTCTCTTTTTCTGTCACTCTCTCTATTTCACAGACACACACACACACTCCAAGCCAAAAAAGCTTTGAGTTTAACCACTGTCAATGAGGAGGGGTTTGCTAGGCTATAAGACTGAGCCAAGGGCGTAGGTTTGGTTTAAACATTGGTAGGGACCATATAACAGTGTAGCCTGCATACACAATTTTTGCTGGGGACGAGCAGCATTCTCTTTCAACTCATCAATTACATCAGAGACATCTGTAGGAGTTATAGACTGAAAAGAAATATGAGCAGACGGGACAGGAATCAAACTTAGATGTGGAGTGTTTGGTATTAAATTGGAGCAGACAGAGGGCTGATTAAATGCAGATGCAATGGGTAGTGGATCATTCAGTATGACATCAGCAACTCTGAGCTGATTAACAGAGGAATTGACTGATGTATTCATAATATCCTTAATTTTGCTCCAAAATCTTTTGGGGGTTTTGAAATTATTATTTAGACATTCCCTATAGTAATCAGACTTTGCATTCCGAGGTCGCGTTTTACTAGTATTCCTAAGTTTTCTGTACACTTCCCAGTCAGTATGACTCCTTGTCCGGCAAAATTTTGCCCATGCTTTATCCCTTTCTCTAAAGAGAGATATGATTTCAGCATTGATCCAGGGTAAGTGACAACCTTTAACTTTTGCTACTCTCCAAGGAGCGTGTTTATCTACCACCATCATAAATTCAGAACTGAAAAAGTCCCATGCATTTTGGACATCAGGAATCAAGCTAAATCTTTCCCAATTTAAATTAAGAAGATCAGAAATAAAAGTGTCCGGGTCCATTTTCTTGTATTGCCTAATTCTGACCAGTTTGGGTGGGGATCTTGGTAGTTTAATTTTCCATATACTATAGACTATAGAGTGATCACTAAGACATTCTGATAGGACACCAGAATCTGTAATTCTATTTGCATGTGAAACAAGAATCCAGTCAAGTAAAGTCTGAGAGGTAGGGGTGATTCTAGTGGGTTTATTAATTAACTGGGTTAAATTAAAATTCGAGAAAGACATTTTATCCCTACTAGAAGACCCGTCTATCCAATTTTTTGTTGAAGTCCCCTAGTATAATAAGTTCACTATTACAGTCAATATAATTAATAGTTGAAGACAAGCAAGTTAGATGACTCAGCAGGTAATGAAGGGGGTCTATATACATTTCCTATAGTAATATATTTATTCTCAAGAGTAAGAGTAATCTCAATTCTCTCAAGAGTAATTTTAACAAAAATACATTCGAAATGTTTTGGTTCTACACGAGGTACAACTAATTCAGAAGCGAAGTTTAATGCAACATATTTGGCCACACCACCACCTCTGCTATATGTATCAGCTCTAAATAACACATAGTTAGGGAGAGTTTGATTTCAGTGTCTGCTATTTTGCTACTTAACCAAGTTTCAGAAATGGTGATAATAACTGGTTTATGAAAAGTAACCCATGCTCTAAATAAATCAAATTGTGGTACAAGGCTCCTAATATTCATATGTATTATTTTTAATCCTTTAACCATTTACTAAGGTATGCAATTGGTCATTTCGAGCAAATACCTCCCCTTTTTCTGTGAACACACTCATACAGTAGCTGGATTGGACCAGCTGTAGACTTAACGAGTTGATACCATTGTAGGCTGTGTTCGGAATCGCTCCCTATTCACTATATAGTGCACTATATGGGGCGTCAGCCATTTTGTTTGTAGTGTCCGAATTCTCCACGGAATTTTCGTTCCCTATATAGTCCACTATTTATTACCCACAATTCACCTTGATTCCCAGGGAACAGCGCATGTACCCTACATTTTCTCTGTTCCCTAGGTAGTTCATTACATGGTGAACCCCATATAGGGAATAGGGAGTGAGGGAACGAGGGAGCGATTCTGAACATGGTGGTAGTACCGTTTATCCGTGATTGCGGTTGTCCGGTTTACTCGAGCGAGCTAGCGAAAAGTTATCCTGGATATGTTGAACAAGCTTCGTAGTATGGGGCCCTGGACAGGTAATTGCGCCTGTAATTTGGAGAGCAGGTACTAAAAAGACACACATTGAGAAAGATGACTGCACTCATAAGGAGACGTTGGCAAAAACAAAGAATATATTGAGAGTCGCTATTTCGCACTCGTGTAAATGTTTTGAAGTGTCTGAAACAAAAATGCCATTTTAGAGCATTTGGATGAAATATGAGGTAATTTAAAGGTAGTCACAAGGAGCCACGCAATGCCAGCACTTCCCAAACGTCCTGACATGCTCTCTACATTTATTGGCCTCTGGGTCAGTCCAGCTATGATACTTCTTCTTCTTCTTCGTGTGGGTGTCGATATTTCTCTCCCCCCAGGCTATTATACTGTATCTGCTGTATCGCTTCTGTAATTTCGCTGTCCAGTTTTTCAGGTGTGCTGTCCTTGCACCTGAACGCTACGTTGCATAGACTGGACAGGTCTTTTTCAAGCTCTCCATGGTTGAAATCCATTTAAATGATTCTTTCTAGATCACAGACACCCGCACTCTGTTAGAATGAATATGCAATTCAGCACACTTTTTGTCAATGAAGCTCATAGAGGCTTACACGAACCCCTTGCATTGCTCTGCATGGTCCTGCTCTGTTCTGTCCACCTCTCTCCTGGTCTAAAGGTCCCAGGGGACAGACCCTAGGAAGGATGTGCGGCTCTCCTCTGCTGTTTGGGCTGGGGTGGACCGTGGCGGCCTGCTATGCACACTGAGAGATAAAGCTGTTTGGCTTGACTGCCTGCCCGTATCCTGCTTCTGTTACTCTCCAGGCAATAAAACACAATAGACCCCCACAGCAGCTCCTGACAAGGGTGCTGTGGCCTGCATGGAACTCTAAGGCTCCCTCAAGTGGATTCGGAACCCCATTGTAGCAGGGTTGATTTGGGAAACTTTAAAACAGTAGTTGTGTGAAACTATCAGGCTAATCTATTAAGCTCTTTGTGCCACTCCCCCCAGGCAGGAGGCTGCGGTCCATCAGGATCACGTCTGCACGCCACAGAGGCAGCTTCTTCCCCACAGCCGTCAGCCTCTTCAACAAGTCTTGTGTCCTCCTCTTTTTGTCTCCATGTTATGGACCAGGACCGAAAGCAAATTCCTAGTATGTTGAAAAACTGCATGGCAACAAACAAATGATCATTGTGATTCTAAAGCCATAGACAGTTCCATCTGTTTGTCTCTCTGTCCTGGTCGGTAAGCTCCCCATCCTTCTCAAGTGGGTTTGAAACCTTTTAGTAGTGCAGCTGGCTTGATATGCTGGCATAATGAGTAGCCTTGCTATCAGATAACCTTGAATACTTGTGTTAGATAGCTGAGCTAAAACCAAATCCTTTTCCCACAGCAGATTCATTAGTCAGTCACAACGTATAAAATATGGTCTTCCAAGATAAAAGTGTTGAGGAAGGGTGATGCTCACAGGCTTCTGTAAGACTCAAGGCTTTTGGTAGCCCACTGAACTAGTGTGTGTAATGTGTAAGGTCAATCTTGGTTCAGCTAACCACATCAGTGCTCTTTCCTGGGAGTGTATGTTCCTCTCCCAGCTCCTTTGAGCTGCACAAGGGTGTTGAGTGGAGCTGAGCCCTGGTTCTGACACGGTGTGTGTGTGTGTGTGTGTGTGTGTGTGTGTGTGCGAGCATGTGTCCCTCCCCCAGGTCCTGAGCTGCAGATGAGTGCTGAGCTATGGTTCTGACTGTTCTCTGCTCATTATGATTCTGCTCCCACATCTACATTTCTGTCATGATGTCTCAGCGGAGAATAGCATCACGGTTGACCAAAGACACCCTGACTATTAATATCAGACATCACAGACTTCCTCATTGGATCACTGTCATCTGAGGATGCCCAGTGTCTCTCAGTGTTTATTGGTCTTGCTAAAAATAGCCAATGAGTAGTTGACAGGAAGTGGGTTGTGTTTTAAGAGAAGCGTGTGTGCCTTGGGGGGCGGCGGACATGAGTGGAATTTTTCCCCTGACCTCCCTCTCTGACTCTTGGTGGGAGCAAGCAGTCTACTGCCAGCTGCTGTCGCCTGGGTCCTATCCCCACGGAGATCCACAGAGTACCGGAACGCACACACTCTCTCTCTCTCTCTCACACACACACACAGACACTCTCTCTCTCTCTCTCTCTCTCTCTCTCTCACAGACACACACACACAAACAAACAGACACATTATGTTACGGCGCCGCCTCCACACCTCTCCAGCCCTTCCACAGCCGGGACGCGCTGTGCTCCGTTCTGGCTCCGCGGCGTTCGGGATCTCCCGAATTCCCACCCCCCGCCTCCGGAGCTGGTGCACGTTCGCGCTCCTCATCCCAGGAGAGCGATCCAGAGAGAACTGACACCTCGGCCCGCGTGCAGCACGCCCTCCGACGCCGGAGGTGAAAGAAATCATGGTGATTGCTATCCATATTTTAGTTGTGTTTTTACCGTCGTGTTTTGTTTTCTCTTATCGTGTTTTCTGTTTATCCCCAGACCTGGTGTGCAGTGCCGCTTGCCTGTTAATCCACCTCTGGACTGATACTACGGATTCCTCGACCCCTGCCTCGTCCCCGACCTCGACCTTGGATTATAATTACTGGTTCATATACGCCGATCGCCTGACCCCGCCTGTGACTTTGACTCTGATTTTTGTCTTGCCCCTGAACTGTTTTTGTTGCCCCATTAAATGCCCTGCTGGGCAAACTGTCCGCTGTCTCCTGAGTCGTGCGTTTGAGACCTTTACCAACCAACCCTTTATCCACCCAGGTCACAGCCCTCACTGCCCTTGTGACTCCTCTCGCCGCGCCTGTCCCTCTGCCGGCGCCCCAGCCTCAGCCCCAACCTCAGCTCCCGCTCCCATTCCAGTCCCAGCGTGAGCCCCACCTGGCCAGCCCGAAGCCCTACGACGGAGTGTTCTCTGAGTGTCGTGGCTTCTTCCTACAGTGCGACTACATCTTCCGCCACCAACCGAGCATGTACTGGTCGGACGCTGCACGAGTCGGATACGTCGCCACGCTCACTACAGGGGACGCTCTGAAGTGGTTCCAGGCGGCCCTCGGTCCGAACAGCCCCCTCCGTGATGACTATGCTGCGTTTGAGGCGGAGTTCAGACTGGTTTTCGACGACGCCACCGACGGTCAGGATATCAACGCCCGCCTCACCACCATCCAGCAAGGCAACCGCTCCGTGGCCGCGCACGCCATCGAGTTCCGGACCCTAGACCCATGGGAAGCGGCTGGAACGATGTGGGGCTGCGAAGCGAGTTCCGCCGTGGTCTGAACGAGACCCTGAAGGACGCGCTAGTTCATGACCGCCCCACCTCCCTCAACCATCTCATCTCCCTGGCTATGGAAACCAGGAGAGGAGACGCGAGAGGGCACTGCGTCATCCTGCTCCCCTGTCGTCCGTCTGCTCTGGGGGCGCGCCGGCACCCAGAACATCTCCAGCTCCAGTCACCTCGGCCTCGACCCTCAACAGCGAGGAACCCATGCAGCTGGGACGGGCTCGTCTCACGGCGGCCGAGAAGGACCGGAGGAGGGGCCAGGGACTGTTTATGTACTGTGGAGAGAGGGGTCATCTCCATCCCCACGCACCGACCCTATGACTGTGCCATTGAGCTCCGTCCCGACGCCAAGCTCCCAGTCAGCCGTCTCTACAGTCTCTCCCTCCCGGAGAAGGCAGCCATGGACAGCTATATCTCGGAGTGTCTGGCTGAGGGTCTCATCCGTCCTTCTCTCTCCCCGGTGGCAGCACGGTTATTTTTTGTGAAGAAGAAGGGTGGGGACCTCAGGCCATGCATTGACTACCGGGAGCTGAACGCGATCATGGTCAGGAACACCTACCCTCTCCCCCTCATGAGTTCCAACTTCGAGCCCCTCCAGGAGGCCACCATATTCACTAAGTTGGACCTCCGGAGCGCCTACCACCTGGTTCGAATCCGTGAGGGGGACGAGTGGAAGACCACGTTCAAAACCCCCCGAGGCCATTACAAATACCTGGTCATGCCTTTTGGCCTCACCAACGCCCCCTCCGTGTTCCAGGCTATGATGAACGATGTCCTCCGGGACATGCTGGACATTTTCGTGGTGCTCTACCTCGATGACATCCTGGTGTTCTCCAGGATTGCTGAGGAACACGTCCAGCACCTTCGCCTCGTCATCCAGCATCTCCTGGAGAACCGTCTCTTCATCAAGGCTGAGAAGTGCACCTTCCACGCTCCCTCTGTGGAGTTCCTGGGACTCATCGTGGAGGGTGGGCGGACTCGGCCTGACACCGAAGAAGATCCAGGCTGTCGTCGAGTGGGCACCACCCACCAACCGGAAGCAACTGCAGTCCCCGATTCATTCGGGACTACAGCCGGGTGGCCATCCCCTCACCGCTCTCACCTCCTCTCTGCGCCCTTTTACCTGGACACCTGCAGCCAGTGCAGCCTTCACCGACCTCAAGAGGCATTTCACCTCTGCGCCGGTCGTGCTCCATCCTGACCCCTCGAGGCCATTCACCGTGGAGGTGGACGCCTCTGACATGGGTATCGGCGGGGTCCTCTCACAGCAGTCAGCAGCGGACCAGAAGATGCACCCTTGCACCTTCTTCCCCCATCGCTTCACGCCCGCGGAGGAGAACTATGACATCGGCAACAGGGAGCTGCTGGCTGTTGTGGAGACCTTCCAGGTGTGGCGGCACTGGCTAGAGGGCACTTCCGCAGCCGGGACACGCTGTGCGCCATTCTGGCTCCACTCCGCGGCGTTCGAGATCTCCCGAATTCCCACCCCCCGCCTCCAGAGCTGGTGCGCGTTAGCGCTCCTCATCTCCGGAGAGCGATCCCGAGAGAACTGGCACCTCGGCCCGCGCGAAGCACGCCCTCCGATGCTGCAGGTGAAAGCAATCATGGTGATTGATGAACGAGCTTACGGCGTTGCTCTGCACACCGGGTCTCAATCATCTAATCAGCCCCAACCTACAAGAACCCTGCTCATCGCCATATCTTACCATAACGTTCCTGTGGGAAGTACCTAGCCAGTTTAGCCAACTTTGACTGCTGTCCGTATTTCAGTTGTGTTTTTACCGTCGTGTTTTGTTTTCTCTTATCGTGTTTTTCATTTATCCCCAGACCTGGTGTGCAGTGCCGCTTGCCTGTTTATCCACCTCTGGACTGATACTACGGATTCCTCGACCCCTGCCTCGTCCCTGACCTCGACCTTGGATTATAATTACTGGATTACATACGCTGATCGCCTGACCTCGCCTGTGACTTTGACTCTGATTTTTGTCTTGCCCCTGAACTGTTTTTGTTGCCCCATTAAATGCCCTGCTGGGCAAACCATCCGCTGTCTCCTGAGTCGTGCGTTTGAGTCCTTTACCAACCAGCCCACAACACACTCCCTACTACTGTATGTTTATGTTGTACTGTCCTTCAGACTAAAGAACTAGTGGTGATTTCCAACATTCCACTGCAGTTCACTCACTGCTGCTGCTTCTGCTAATCCCCTCAGGAGTGTGTGTATGTGTGTGTGGTGTGTGTGGAAGGAAGAAGTCTATTAGTTTGGACAAGATTGGACTGTGTGGGAGTGGCCCCACCGCTGAGAATCAAGGACAGGTCTGTTGTGAGAATAGAATGATTTGCATACTTGGTGGCAGTGTTCATTCAAACATAAAATCTCTGTTTCTGGATAGAGTGGAGCATTATCCAGGTGATTCAAAAAGTAAAAAAAAAGTCAACATTTCACTTCAGCTGCAGTATATTCACACTTTTGTTGACTTTAAAAAGTTAACACAGTAAGTGAGCCATGGGTATAGAAACTTCAGCATCATAGTGTTCTCTTCCCTGGACACTTCTAATGGCACCTCACCTCAGACATACAGCACTGTGGATGTACATGACCTCACCTCAAACAAAATCCTAACCTGAGGCAACAAAGATAGCATAGCAAAACGCCCTGACCAGCCACTGCTAAGAGTTCTGGAGCGAGAGAAAAGGCTTTTTGTGAAACTGTTATATCTATCCCAAAGTGGACAGGACAGGGGTATTTTTCAAGTCTAATGCATCTATTACACTGTCATCCATAAAAACATCTGAGACCCATTATTACATTCCTTCTGAGTAGTCTGTGTGTGTGTGGGTGTGCATTATATTCCTTCTGAGTAGTGTGTGTGTGTGTGTGTGTGTGTGTGTGTGTGTGTGTGTGCGTGTGTGTGCGTGTGCGTGAATTGTATTCCTTTTGAGTAGTGTGTGTGTGTGTATTTTAGAGAGCAGACACTGTAAGATACGAACTGGTCAAAGTGACACAGCATGGAGAGACTCCCTCTCACTCACACACAAACACACACGCACGGACACACACACACATACACAGCAACTAAAGTGTGTTGCTGTCTATAATGACTTGCTTTTTGTTTTAATGCTTTTAATTTGTCCTGCCTTTTGTTTTAAATGTCTATTATGTCTTGCTTTTTGTTTTAATGCTTTTAATGTCTCATGTAAAGCACCTTGAATTGCCCTGTGGCTGAAATGTGCTATATAAATAAACTTGCCTTGCCTTGCCTTGAAAGTCTATAAAACCCCATTTAGATGATGAACTTGGATTGACTGACTTTCATAGGTCCATCAAATATCAGACTATATGAGAAGTGTTCTCTTCTCTGGACACTTCTAATGGCACCTCACCTCAAACATACAGCACTGAGGATGTATATCACCACCTCACCTCAAACATACAGCACTGAGGATGTATATCACCACCTCACCTCAAACATACAGCACTGTGAATGAACACAGCCTGGTTAAGACCTAAGGCCTTAAGACAGAGAGATGAGAAAAGCCTCTTAGGGTGCTTTCACACCTGCCTTGTTTAGTTCGGTTAAACCGTACCAGAGTTCGCTTTCCCCATTGGTGCGGTTCGTTAAAGCAGGTGTGAATGCAGCCATCGCACTCAGGTGTGCACCAAAACGACCATACCGAGACCTCCTCGAAGAGGTGGTCTTGGTCTGGTCCCAAGTGAACTCTGGTATGGTCCTTGTATGGTGAGAACATGATCCGACCTCGATTCGACCAAACTCGAGAAAAAAATACACATATTTGGATTATACCAGCTCCCGTAGCTAGCCGTCTGTAGTCACATCAGTGCTGAGCTGGTGTAGGCGGCACACAGGCATACCTGGATCTGCGGAAATATTGTCAGCTGATGACAATGCCACGGTTCCGGAAGATTCTGAACGCACGCCTTCTCCTGTACTGTCTCGATATGTGCATTCCTTGTCTCCAGTGCATCAAAACATTGTTTTCCAGCCGCAACTCATTTTCAAACTGGAAACTTTGCATATAGTGGTTAATGCAAACTATATAATACAGGATGGCAAGCGCTGTGATCAATCCCAGTAGCTTTCTCTCCACTTCTTTTTATTTACCTGACCTCCGCGTGTAATTCTGACCAATTACAGAGCAGTTTGGGTGCTCCCGCCCCCGACACATCTGACCAATAAGTGAAATGAGCACGCATTTTGCTTTGCTTCACCAACTCATCAATTGGTCCGGACAAGAACCCAAGAATAGGTGTGAAAGCAACCGAACCAGATGAACGTAGCGCTACGATGCCTCTGGGAAACTCAGCCCAGGACTCTTCAAATGGCACTGTCATGCCAAATAGTGTCCGGGTGCCGAAATGTGTCTGGGTGATGTAATCGGAATGGTGATATAATCAGAATTCTTGACATTCCTCTCTCTAATATTGCAGCTTTAATATTGGCTTAATGGGTAATACATTTTTTTTAAACCACATACTGTAATTTTAGGTGAAAGTCCACCCAGACCAGCTAACGTTAACTTGTTAGCAAACTAGCTAGCGTTATCTAGTGTGGATGGGATTTTCAAATCTAGACTATATTTTTCATTAAAATTAAATTGTGTGTGAGTGTGTGTGTGTGTGTATTTGATGCAGTGTGTTGGAGAGCAGACGCTGTAAGATAAGAACTGGTCAATGTGACACAGCATGGAAGGACTCCCTCAAACACACACACACGCATGCACACACACACACACACACACACACACACACACACACACACACACATACACACACAGCTAAATAACTCACTGCATGCCTTCAACTACAGCCCCCCCCCCACACACACACAGACACACACAACTAAAGTGAGTTGAAAGCCTATAAAACCTAATTTAGGTAATGAACCTGGATGGAATGTCAAACTTATATGAGAAGGAGGAGAAGAGGCAGCGAAAAGGCTGGGGAGACTGAGGCTGAGGAGGAGGAGGAATAGAAGATAGATAGATAGGACAAAGGACCTCCTGTGGTGCTCAGTCCGGCCACTGCGACTGCTGCTCTGCCCCACCAGGGTGTGGTGGAGAGGGTGGTTGGCATTGTCCATGATCTCCAGCAGCTTGGTACACATCCTCCTCTCTACCACGGCCCCCACTTTTGTCCAGGCTCCTCCCCAGCACTGAGCCAGCTGGTGTCCCTCTCTGTCGCACTGCCTCCCCAGCAGACAGCAGCATAAAAGATGACGCTCGCCACCACTGACTGGTAGAACGTGCAGAATCTCCCCGCAGACATCGAAGGACCTGAGTCTCCTCATGAAGAAGAGCCTGCTCTGGCCCTTCTTGTAGAGCGTATCTGTGTTCGCAGACCAGTCAAGCTTGTTACCCAGGTGCAAAACTAGATACTTGTAGGTCTGTACCACCTCAATGTCCTCACCCCATATGTTAACTGGCAGCAGAGGTGGCTTAAACCTGTGGAAATCAACGACCATCTCCCTGGTCTTCTTGGTGTTCAGGAGAACTTAAGCTGCTGGTGGCTCCCACAAGGTCCCTGTACTCCGCCTCCTGTCCCTTCCTCACATACGCCTAGGCCTGGGCACCGAACCGCGGTGCTTTTTTGGCACCGACCTAATGACGTCGGTACTACCGAGGACCGAATGCTGTTTAAGAATTCGGTGCTTATCTTCGGTACTTTAGAAAAAAATTACCTAAATTGCAATTTGACATTGACATTTCATGGGTATCGAGTATGAAAACTTTCAGCCTCGGGATGAATGTGTGCGACAAGGTAATTTGTACCAAGACAGGAAATACCTCTAACTTACAGTAAGGAAGCATCTAATCTTCCACAACATTAATTTGCGACAAGAGAGCTGTGCCGTGTTTGACTGTATGAAACAGACACAGCCCACTTCCACAAAAGAGGACGAGATCATGGATGTTAGCCAGCTGCCACCACCACCAGTGCCCCCTTGTCCGACACAATCTATGTCGTCATTGGAGAATGCGTCAGTGACTAATGAAGATTTCGGAGAAGCAGCTTCTACATCTTCTTCAGGTAACATCATTGGGAGTGTACGCTAACTAGCTAATGTTAGTGCTGCTAAGTTAGCCTCATGCTCCCGCGCAAGCTTTAGTTTGCTTGCTTGCTAGCTAGCTAACTATCTAAATGCTGCCTCAAAGCTAGCTAGCTAACATTTTATGCAGGGCCACTTAATATTGCGGCAACGCAGTAGCTAAACATAATATTAATGAAACGTTGATTTCATGTCTTAGGTTGCCCTGCTGCCAAACGCCCTCGGGTTGTGGTCCGAGCAGCACAGGTCACAGGGATAGCCTGCCAGCGCTGTCAGAACTGTCGCGCAAGTACCTGTGTATCCAGGCATCTTCTACACCTGCAGAACGCATATTTTCCACCGCAGGAGACACCATCAGCCGTGTCGAGTGTGTCTCTTGCCTGAGAGAGAAGACATGCTCATATTCTTAAAAAAAGAATTGCTAGCTAGTCTGTCAGTCACAGTTCATACATCCCCAGTTTGTACTTTGTATGGACTTTTTTGTTTTTAATTGCATGACAGATTGTGTCGGTCAAGGGGGCACTGTTGGTGGTGGCAGCTGGCTAACATCCATGATCTCGTGTTGTTCATTTAGGAGTTGTTCATGAAAAAAAAACATGATTGGGGGAGGTGACCACGGCAGAAGGTAATTGGACAAATATGGTTAAGGGGGCGGGACTAAGGGAAAATTGAGGGGGAGACAAGAGGGGGAGACTGCTGCATGAGTTGTGGGGGAGAGTTGAATAAAATTTATTGAGCCAGTTTTGGCTAACCAAGACATTCCAGTGTCCTTTGTCGTCTGTCTAGTATTATATTATTATAATATATATTAAAGTAGTATAGCTGCTACCTTTCCAGCGCCACCACACAATACATAACATTTGGAATTTATATTGGGAAAAATTATTGTAAAAAGACTTTCATAATGGTAAAAACCTTTTCAGGTGATTGCATTACAAAATGTGCTTTTATTAGTCTAGGAATCGAAAAAGGTATCGTTTTGGTATCTGTATCAAACTCAAGGTATTGGAAAAGGTATCGTATCGAAAGATTTTGAATGATACCCAACCCTACACACGCCAAATTAGCCGTGTCATCAGAGTACTTCTGGATGTGGCAGGAATCTGAGTTGTACTTGTCCAATGTGTACAAGGTGAACAGGTACAGTACGGAGCCAGCACAGTCTCCTGCGGTGCACCAGTGCTACTCAACACCGTTCCAGAGACACATCTCCCCAACCTGACGAACTGTGGTCTTCCTGTCAGATAATCCGTGATCCAGGATATGCAGGCGGGATCCACTCCCATCTGTCCAAGCTTCTCTCTGAGTAGCAGAGGCTGGATGGTGTTGAAAGCGCTCGAGAAGTCAAAGAACATAATCCTCACTTGACTACCCGGTTCATCAAGGTAGGAGTGGGCCCGGTGTGAGAAGTAGAGGACAACGTCATCCACTCCGATGCACGATGAAGGGGGTGGAGAAGAGGCAGAAGATAGGAGGTGTCTCATTATGCAGGGCTTGAGCTGGCCCGGTGCCGTCTTGAACACCTCCGGCCAAGTAAATAACGCTTTTCAATGGCCCGCTCGGGCCTCTTCTCATAATAAAAAAAACATATTTTTGAGAGATTCGCGACTACGAATCGTTGTTTCAGTCACACTCTACAAACAAGGCAGAGAGCACAGAGACACAATGATCACGGGTGAGTTCAGCTCTGACAAAACGTTTATGTTTTGCTATGCTTTCCAGGTTGAACAACACGCTTTCTCTGTGTTACCCAATCAGCAGTGTTCCAACACACCGCCGTGTTTAACGTTTGCTACATTTTGTCATCATTAATGTATCAGATTCTGACTCCCTTCAGATTCTGAGGTGTAAACTACCCGGCACTACAGACCGTGTCAACCACATTGGCATTGTATTGTTAATTCCCATAGACTTTTTTTGTAATCCTTATATTTCAAGAATTGAGTCATGAACCCAGCTAATTATTCATCAGACTAATTATGACCTTTAAACATGTATATAGGAGCACTTTTTGGGGGGGTGACCCAAAAAAAAGGTTATGGTACAAGACTGTGTACATAATGACCACGATATTTTAATTACTCACCTTGAAACATTAGTTGGTCTCTCTGGCCATGTGTTAAATTGGTTTAAGACCTACATAAAAGGAAGGTAGTTCTTTGTTAGTGTTGGAGACCATATGTCTAAGGAGCATGATATCTACTTTGGCGTTGCACAGGGAAGTTGCCTTGGCCCACTGCTATTCTGTCTGTATATGCTGCCCCATGGTGATGTCATCAGGAAACATAATGTCTGCTTCCACAGCTATGCAGACGACACTCAATTATATATATCGGTCGAACCAAATGACGCTGCAGCAGTAATCTCCAACCAATCTCCATGAGCAACAACTTCCTAAAACTGAATGAGGACAAGACTGAGATCTTATTAATTGGCCCAAAAACAAAAAGAGACAAACTAGTAAATAACCTGTAGGATTTAACTCCATGGCTCAAATCAGAGGTGAAAATGATTGGTGTCACTCTAGACTCAGACCTTAATTTTAACCCCCACATTAGCAAGGTAACAAAAACATAATTTTACTACCTCAGAAATATAGCCAAAGTACGTACTTTTATCAATCAGAAAGATGCAGAAAAACTGATTCATGCTTTTATTTCCAGCCGTCTCGATTACTGCAATGCACTTTTTACTGGCCTCCCCCAAAAAACCAACAGACTGAAATGAACAGACTCCAGCTCATTCAAAATGCAGCAGCTCGGCTTTTAACCAAAACCAAGAGGAGAGAACACATTACACCCGTTTTAGCCACTCTGCACTGGCTGCCTGTTAAATACAGAGTTGATTTTAAGGTCCTCCTCCTCACATATAAAGCCCTTAATGGGCAAGGGCCAAGTTACATCTCTAACTCTCTTGTTAGCTATGTGCCAGCAAGACAGTTAAGATCAGCTGATGCGGGCTCGCTGGAGGTTCCCAACAGTGGTAGGAGGAAGGTTGGGGATGTGTCCTTTGTTATGTACGCCCCAAGGCTCTGGAACACATTACCTAATGACATCAGAAAAGCCAGTTCGCTAGGTGTTTGTTTTTTTTCTTTTAAAGGCTAAAAACCTACCTTTTTAACCTAGCCTTCAATTAGCTGCTCGCACTATGCACTTTGGTCTGTTGTTCTTACTATGCCATGTATTTATCTCTTATTATTATAAATTTGTTGTTGTTGTTTTTAATGTATTTTACCTGCATTTTATTATTATTATTATTATTATTATTATTATTATTTTGCATTCTTATTGTATTTATTACATGTATTGTTTTTAATGTTCTTACTGTATGCATGTAATCCTTTTGTTTTTAATGTAAAGCACTTTGAACCACAGTTCCTGTATGAAAGGTGCTATATAAATAAAGATTGATTGATTGATTGATAATTAGCCTATTGTAAGAGTGAATAAAACTATGCATTCCAAAAACCATTGTGAATGATACTCGTCTCTCGCTCAGTTTCAAACTTCAGAATTCAAGCTTCAAAATTACAACTTGCTTCTTCATAAATTTAATCTTTGTCATTGTTAAGGGTTAGTATTGTTAATATTCGTGTTTTAGTTTGTGTTGTGTGTGTATATTGTGTTTATATTGCATGTAACATTTGCTAGCTAATGCGTTAGTTAGTTAGTTGGTGGTGCCATGCTTCGTTCCTGACTGCGTTCACCACTCGAATGACCGTTGTTGCCACCGGTTCTAGCCATTTCCTGAGAAGGCGTCGGCGACGAAGCAGATCACATTGATAAGGCATTACTCATTTTAATAATATGAATTTGTGATGCAGGTACATTCACATACTTAATGTTAAGCTATTACGTGAGTTTCCAGAGCTGCATAGGATAAGCAGCTAACATTAGCTAGAACTCTTGTTAACGTTCTTAGATCAAGAATTAATAAAAAACGTCAGTCACTCAGTAGCCTGCGCCCAACTGTCGACAGTGTACACATTTCCCTGGTAACAACAGCGCTTGAGGATTGTGAGTATTGTAGTATTTCTCAATACTACCGCAAATAAAACGTGATTTTCTTAAGGTTGATATCATATGGACTTTTGGCTTCTATCATAAGGACTTCTGGTCACGATTCCTCTGATGAATTATTAGCTGGGTTCATGTCTGAATTCTTGAAATATAAGGATTTTTTTAAAAGCCAATGGGAAATTAACATGCAATGCTTATGTGGTGGAATCTCATTGACACGCTCTATAGGCCTAATATAACAGCACTTCCTGGTTGGCTGTGAGTTACTCTGACGAAAGTCTATGTTTTAATCCAGTTTTTACAACATATCTTTGTGATCGTTTTTAGATATTGGTGGTTTCCATCTACTTATTTTAACCTAGTAATTATTTTATCAATTTGACGCTCGGATTTCTTGAATAGGCTAGTTTTGAGTCTCAGTCGGGAATGATGCTAATGCTAGCACATTGGCTACGAAGACACTGCTAACAACACCAGCTACGGTAACGCTGTCGGCCTGTTCTGGGATAAGATCAGAAACAGGACGCTACCTCCGCGGTCCTGTTCCATCTCTGCTTTAAACATGCTTACTGGAGGTCGTTCCACTGCAGCACCCCCTGGTAGCCTATATTTTTATTCGTTTTTATAATTTTTATTATATTATTCTAATTTATTATTTTTATTAGAGCCCAGAGCTCACCTGAGCCTGTTGCTGGCTAGTTTTTATTTTATCTTTCAGCATGTCGGATGGCTCCAGTAACCAAAGCTGTTCCCAGGACCCTCCATCTCCCACCTGCTGCTCCCAGTGTGACTGGAGGAGCAACAGAATCACTACACTGGAGGAGGAGGTGAACCGTCTGAAGGAGATGCTGAAGGAGAAGGAAGGTTTCCTGAGACTCAGATCTTAATTTTGAAACCCACATCAAGAATATTACCAAGACATCTTTTTACCACTTAAAGGTATTCAACGAAACGTGAATCAAAACAATCCGTTCTTTGTTTGTTTTCGAAATCCCTTGATGATACTGTTCCTTGTAGTCTAATAAACATGTTGAATTACTTGAATGTCTTTCCTACATTGTAATTTCTTCACAAAATGATATTTAGCTAATGTTTTGAAAACAACAAAGATGTGTGAAACGTCACTATTATGTGCTCCGCGTATTGACGCAATGACACGATTTTGTAGTACACGATTTTCGGGGACTACCTTCTCAAATTTGCTCTAGAGCAAATACTAGTGGTCAAAAACTACATTGGATACCTTAAAGAAACATTGGCACGGTGCAACCGTTTCTCTCTCAGGCTGACACTGAAAGACTAATGCATGCTTTCATCACAAGCAGGCTGGACTATTGCAATGATCTACTATCTGGCCTACCAAAGAAAGCAATCTCTAAACTACAAATGATACAGAATGCTGCAGCACGAGTCCTCACTAAGACTAGACGGAGGGTGCACCTTACACCAGTCTTAAAATCACTACACTGGTTACCTGTCAATTCTAGAATAGACTTTAAAATACTTTTATTAGTCTATCTCTCCACAGTCACACACCTGAATACATTTCAGACATTCTTGTCAGGTACATGCCCAACAGACCACTCAGGTCCTCAGGTACTGAACTCCTTACAGTTCCAAAAGCCAGGACCAAGAAACACGGAGAGGCAGCTTTCAGTTTATATGCCCCCAACCTGTGGAACACCTTGCCAGCCTAGCCTACAATCACTAGCCATGACCTAGAGACACAGAAAGGCAGCCTCCGTCCTGCCTGTGAATCCTCTGTATACATTGGTGTATATCCTGTTATGCACTGTACTGTATGTTTATTTAGATGTGTATACAGATGCTGGTTGCCCTGCAACTGGCAGATTCTGTTTTAATATCTGTGTTGCTTTTATGGCTCTGCGTGCTACTAACCCTTTTCTGCCTCCCCTCTCCCTAGTGCCTCTCTCTCTTCCTCCTACCTTCTAACCAGGTCCAGTGGATGCCCCACTGTCACCCGCAGACCACCCTGAGTCCGATAGATACCCCCATGTCTGCTGTGGATGTCCAGTACACCCACTAACCCTGTCGTCCTCCCTAGTGTCTCTCCCTCTTATACTCTATACAGGTCCTGTGGTCCTGTCTCCTGCAGGCCACCCTGTAGCAGGCCCTGGAACCCCCCCCCATCCCCCCCCGTCCTCTCTCACCCGTCCTTGGCCAAAAGTCCACCCTATGGCTCCTGGAAAGGCCCCCTGCCTCCCCATGACTAGCTCCTTCCCACTCTGTGTCGTCAGCTGTCCCTACCCAGCCAGCCCTACCCATTTTTTTTTTTACCTTTGGCTCTCTGCTTTCTGTTTCTCCACCTCTGCCTTGCGGCATTCTCTATGAGCCTGTTCTGCTAAGTGATTACTTTGCTTTGTTATATGATTCACTCAAATATCATATTAAAGACTACAGTGATAGCTACAGTAACACATAGGCAACTTCTCTGTAACTATTTGTGCACTCTCCTGTTAGTCATGTGTCTCTTATGAAGTATCTAGCCCATGTTTACTGCTCTGTATATGTTCTTAGCCAACAGACAAACATTTTCCAGGAGCTTGCTCGATCGTCTCGTTGAGAGAGGTCAGGGAAGAATTTTTACAACTCACTTTTCTGGCCCCCGGGTGAAACTGTTTTTTTGCTTCCCTCTGGAATATGTAGGGGTGGGACCAATGCCCACCCTCCCATTGCTCTCTGTAAAGTGCATTGTGTTGCCTCTGTGTATGACATGCGCTATATGAATAAGTTTGATTTGATTTGTTGAACTACATGGACCTAGCCTGTGGTCAGGTGAGAGAAATCTCTCCCCTGAAGCTTGGCCTCACCAATGTCGGCGGTGATCTGAACCAGATGTCTCACACAGGTGAGCCCCTCCCTCCAGCAGGCCCGGCGGAAGGCGATTGGCCGCCCTAAGCAAAATAACGACAGTGCGCCCCCGACAAGTTGTTGAGCGGGGAGGGGGAGGGGAGTGCTAGCGGACAATTCAAATTGTCTGAAGATTTGTGGAGCTGAGGGGGGGGTGCTAGCGGAGATTTGTGCGCCCCTAGTGCCTCGGCGCCCTAGGCAATTGCCTTGTATGCCAAGTGCATGCGCCACCCCTGCCCTCCAGCCCCAATTGCCTGCTCCATCCCGGCGAGATCCACTTCCTGGTTCCAGCCCTGGGGGAACAGGAAAGGAGCACAAAAGGGAAGGAGAACCAACAACTTCCTCCCACCACTATAGGTTTCAGTTAAACAACAGGTTCAACCCCTTGGCAACAACGGTTGTGGGGGACGGGCCCTCTGGAGATTGTGTGTTTGACAAAGGAGCTGACATCACCATTCGGCCTGGCGGCAACGCACCCGGAGGCGGAGATGACATCACCAGGTAGCCTGGTAGCAGCGTGCCGGGGACAGGAGATGACATCACTCCGTAGCCTGGCGGCGGCACGCCGGGGGCAGGAGATGACATCACCGCAGAACCTGGAGACGGTGCACCGGGGACAGGAAATGACATCGCTCCACACAGTCTCCTCCCCAGAGTCCTGCTTCATGCGCCGGCTCCTCCTCTCCCGCTCCTCCCCCCTGACTCGACCACCTCCCCCATTATTATTGGCAGCTCTATAGTCAGAGCTATTTACATCTCTCCTCTATATGGAGGCTCCTCCACAGTTCACTGTTTCCCAGGTGCTCGAGTTGGTGATCTCCATCACAAACTTGCATGCATCTTGGCTACACTAAGGCCCAATCCATCAGCCTACACGTAGGAACAAATAACATCAGAACCCAACTGTCAGAAGTTTTAAAAGATGATTTTAATGCACTAATAAATTCCCTGATAGACAGGGAATTCCCTGCTCTACTTCAAAGTGTGAGGAATTTGTAGCATATTTTACAGACAAGATAACTGGCATTAGGATGAATATCACCCAGTTTAGTCCAAAATTTGACATTTAATGTTTTGATTGATGATCCTCTTCCTTCACAGAGCAGGGTTATGAACTCATTTACACCAGTTGACACAGAGATGCTGAACAAAGTGGTGTCACAACTTAAGTGGTCTACCTGCTCTCTTGATCATATTCCTACCAAGTACTTCAAGACTATTTTAAACTCTGCATCTGGGGTAGTGCGCTATTTTGGACATTTAGTCCTATTTCTGGCCTGTCTACCATGAACCTGAACATAGCGACCATCATTTCACTGATTGTTCCAGTATTTAGCTAGCAGCAGTTATTATGCAGGCTCTCACTGGGCTACAGACTGCTTTTACTAGGGGATGCACGTCATCCTTCCTACCTCTCTTCCTATTTACTTGTATATTTTCTAGAGAGACAGGATGGAGAGAAAGGGAAGAGGGAAGAGTACCAAATTTGTATCCCCTATAAGGTCACGAGGGACACTACTCCCCAGTTCGGGCTCACCAATTAACGAGTGAATAAGATAAGAGGAGACTGTGTACCAAGGTTTGCCTTTTAATAGATAGCAGTGTAATCTGAAGAGTGCATAAACACGCCCACCGGGCGAGACTGATAAATATACAAACAGAGGTCAGTGTATAGGTACAGTATATATATGACTGAGCCCACCATTAGATAAACCACAATTTTTTTTTTTATGAATTAAATGCTAAGGGCGAGGATAGATACGGGCCAGCCACAGCCAGGTTCCTCTCAGCGGTAGGACTACCTGGCTACACCACTTGGCCACTAGGCAAAGGAGTAGCTACAAAAAGACCCCCTAGCCTGTAAAAGGGGCACCACTCTAAGTAGGCTATTCACTACACTGCAAACATAAGCCGATTCACTACACTGCAACATAAGCCGTCAAGGGCTAGAACGGCCGATTCACTACACTGCAACATAAGCCGTTAAGGCCTAGCCACAGCAAATCCAAAGGCTACCCTACAAGGGGAGAGCCTGGTACGTCCCCCTCCAAGATACCCCCAGCCTGGCTGACCCAAATAAAGAAAACAAAAGGGAAAAAACCTTGCCTATTGGGCTATAAGTAACAAGTGTTGAGGTGGTTTCACAGGAGCTACTACAATCATAAATAGGCTACCATAAATATACATGTGGGAAAAACAGTGGTTACAAAGGTCCTGAAATCAAATAATAGGAAACATGAACTTTATGGTCATAAAACACCCTTTTTTAGATAACCAGTCAAATGGCACAACAGACAGCATTTAAACAACTACCTGATATTTGGCTGTCTGCCTCTGCCATGGGGCCAGCACTGCTACTACAAAGTGAATGCCTGGGGATTGAGAAGGGACTCTCCCGTATAGTCATTAAGGTACTGAAGATGGTGGAACTTATCCAGTTCTGCAAAATTGCTTGATTGACCTTGAATGTAGTCAGGATGTTCAAAGATTATAGAAGCGGGCAGGCTGGCAAACTGACACAAACTGGGGGCCGTGCACACAGTACCTCAAAGACAGCCAGCTAGCAGAGTTAGGCCTTAATCAATACGAGGAGCAATAAACATTCCTGAAACTCTGTGGATGGAGGCTGAAAAGCAATGACATGAATGGTGAGTTCATAACCAGGCCAGGTCCAGCCTGGCTTATGTGTGTGGCTGGCTTGTTTCTGTTCAGGACTGGTAGGACAGAAGCTAGTCATGCCACTGAAATAGATGTGAATTGAAATGACATGAAATAATGTCTGATAAGTTAAGATAGGTCTTGTCGCCTGGACACATCAGTTCCAATGCTTCCAATGCTAATCCGGCACAATAAGAGCGGGATAGCCAGTTAGCTCATGAGCTCACAACAACTAGCAGCAGCTTCCAAAACATTAATGGTAGCGGTCAGTGGCTAAAGCAGTTACACTGATGATTCCTGTAACGTTAGCTATTTTGCTGCAATTGGTTCAACTTCTGTTTCTGGACAAAGGTAAGGGATAAACCCAGATAAGACAAGGCTAGCGGACCCACAGCGGGTCCCCAATGGATGAGTTGGCGGACCCCTGGCGGAATATAACACAAGGCTAGCGGACCTACAGCGGGTCCCTGATGGACGAGCTGGCGGACCTCCGGCCGAATCCGCTGGGGGACTCCAAATCAGCATCAAGGACAGCGGTCCGCTAGTAATCCGAAATTCTCCCGCTATTGCTCCACCACCATTCCACTGGTAGTTTATTGTGGTTTATGGATTATTCTATTGCTAAATTAACTTACTCTGAACATATTTTGGGTAATCCTTCCTTTCATACGGTTACAATTACTAAACATTTGCCTGGTAAATACATGCAAAGTATAGTCTAATATATAATGGGTAATTACTGAGACACCCCTAATGTAGGTATAATTTCAAAACAGGAGTATTTCAAATGTTCAATAACTGACATAGCACCACCAGGTAACCACATTTTTACAAACTTCTATAACATCCAGTGACAAACACAAATGACAAATCACAATGCTCATATTTATTAAAATGCTTTGAATTATATTATTATAACTGGATCCACTCAGGAATCTGGGATTGGGACCAAGAACAGGAGGAGCAGAAAACAAAACACAGAGTTGCATACACAGAGAAACAGTAAGCACAAGTCTAGTACTTTAGTGTATATCAATGGGACTTCACATGCCTCTGTAATATGATCTTTAGAAGCGTCTTTAGAAACAAAATAGCTTCCCCACTTGCTCCAGCATGCATGCGCACAGCACGCAAACTGGCTATTCTCCATCTGTAGGCTACACTCGCGGCTCACATTCTCCACGCTACGATCGGCGTCCATCATCCATCATATTCTAAGTCATCTTCTATATCCTCAAAATCTGATAAATATTCAGGCATATTGCACACAATATTCCAGGCACCAACAAGCCGATCGTAGAGTAGAGAATGTGAGCCGCGAATGTAGCCTACAGAGTAACGGAGAATAGCCAGTCTGCGCGCTGTGCGCATGCGTGCTGGAGCAAGTGGGGAAGCTATTTTGTTTCTAAAGACGTTTCTAAAGATCATATTACAGAGGCATGTGAAAAACCACAACAAGCCCTCGCTCTATGTAAGCACAACTAGCGATTCATAAAGACAGATTGATGAAAACAACTGTTTCGCGGCAGAAAATAGATTTTTTAGAAGCTGCATTCTCAGTGCCCCGTCCACCGCCATTACATGGATATACTTGGCTCGCGCTGGATTAAAAATGTATTCTACAGGCCTTCGAATTACACCAAAGTTATCCTGGTGAGTCAAACGTCTTATAATATGCCGTAAATAAGGTCCAGGTTATCAAAAACGAGCATTCTCCTTTAAATACAGAGCAGACAGGAAGTCTTTCTCTGGTCCTGTCGTGCATTCTCTTGTGTTCTCTGCAGTTCCTCAACTGCCAGGGTCTGTGTTTACTCCAAGTAACACATGACTCAGGATCTAAGCTTTGTGCCTGGCTGGTGAAAATCAGCCTGTGTCCGTGGAATTCGGAACTGCTACCTAAGATCTCTGTTAGTCGACACAGGGGCTTAGGAATTTCCACCAA
The DNA here is from genome assembly GCF_949987555.1 of Borostomias antarcticus. NCBI lineage: Eukaryota > Metazoa > Chordata > Actinopteri > Stomiiformes > Stomiidae > Borostomias > Borostomias antarcticus. The sequence continues at coordinate 22,446,735 of NC_140235.1, forward strand.
CTCTTCAAATGATCCACCTCTGGCGAGAGCAAAGGTTTTGAATGAGACATTTGCAACTTGTGAACTCTGAAACTGAACTTTAAACTCCGCGAACCTCAACGTTTGCGCAGCAACGCTACCATCACTGTTTCAACAGGAGCGCTGCCCCCTTCATCAAACGAACGACCATCACGTCACATGCCTCTTCTATTCTCCGATCCGACGACACTTCCGGACAACGCGCTTCCACACCACTCTAAGGTTGACATCCAGCATTTCTCAATGATTGTGGTGTGATGCCAAAGTGTTGTTTAAGCTTAGAGGATTTAGGATAGACTGTAATAATCCATGACATCATTCTTTTCATTTCTGCTGTGTTTTCTTATTGCCACATGTGTTTTTCCATCTAGTATTGAATTGTGTTATAATATTATTTTGATAATTGATTAGTATAATTTCCTAAGAATCGAGGGAGTGACAACCCGACAAATGCTATCTATGGTGCGCTGGCTTACAGCCATGCACAAAAATACCATTCCTCTTCTCTGTCTGATCCTCACTCTTTCCTTTTATCTCTTTCTCTCTCTAATGTACAGTATATCTCTTTCCCTGATTCTCTCCCCCCCCCCCCATCTCCCCCTCTCCCTTCCTCTTGCCCTCTGACAACCCCCCCTCCCCCATCTCTCTTCATCCTCCTCCCTCTCAGCGTATCACTCAGCCTTCTGAAAGCCAGACTGAAGAAGGCTGGTGTTTCCTTTGCGTTTGGAAGATATAGTGCCTCACCTCTGTGCAAACACCTCATCTTCTACCGTCTTCACTGATCGGGTCTGTGCTCATGTGTAACACACACATACACATACACACACACACACACACACACACACACACACACACACACACACACTCTAAGCTTAAGGACTTCTCAAAGACACAAATGGGAAATTACAATCAACTCTTGCCAATGTGTTTTAATGTACCATTACTCCCTGTGTCCTGCTGCTTTACATGACACATTCATTTCCTGTGGCGGAGGTGACTCGGACAGAGGAGAGGAAGCGTGGAGGAGTAGAAGGAGATCAGAAGAAAAGAGATATGGGGAAGAGGAGTAGGAGGAGTGCAGGGGAGGGAAGGAGCTGAAGATCAAGTGAGGAGGGGGAGAAAGAGATGAGAATAAATGTTGGTGGCTTAGTGATGACAGAAATGCAGCAACAGCACGCATTTCTAGGTCTAATATCACTCCTATAAAGTATAATGAGCAGAGATGAAAACAGACAGAAATAAGAAAACAGCTCAGCAAACAAAGCAAGCATCAACAAAGTATTCTCCAGCTTCCATAGACAGAGGATGTCCAAAAATGGCCTTTTGTCTGTCTATTTCTGTCTCATTGCTTCCTCTCTGATCTCTGTCCCTTTCTCACTTTTTTACCCCACGTCACCCCCTCCTCTCTCTGTTGGACTGGTTCCATACAGGCCTAGTAAGGCTCCATGACCTCTATAACGGCGAACAGAATCAGACAGCAGGGCACCAGCTAATTCTTGTAAAATAGTTACAACTCCTTAGTTACAACAGCTTCTAGTTTACTGTGAAATCACATGATTATTATTTAACAGGGTAATGATATTGGCCATGTTTCCCGAACAAGTTAAGAAATACTTAACTCCAAAGTACTTCTTAACTCCAATACAAAGGGTTGCTTAAGAAGGGTTCCTTAAGAAGGTTCTTTATCGGGAAACCCGGTCATTAATGTTTACTAACATTTGATTAATGAGGTATGAAACGGGTGTAGGTTAATGGCCAACAGGCATGCACACGTGCGTGCACACACACACACACCTTTACTCTAATCTACAGATTGAATTGGTTGGCTTTCCATCAAAGTGAACAGAAAGCCCTCACAGAAAACATTCACAGAGACCAGAGAATCATGGCAAAACCTGGCTGGACCAAAACTCAACACACTGCCAGGGCTCCTGTTCCTGGTCGTCCCACCAATGTGCGTCACAAGCAGCTCTGCATTCACTCTATCTTTCCATGCAGGCAGCAGCAGAAACAACAGAGGCTAGAAGCTTGCACGGTACCCTGGAGCCCTGGAACAAATGCTCACCAGGATTTTGGCTAGTCGCACTCACTGCGCCCACGTGTCTGCTTTCTGGAGAACTGACAGAACTGGACAGCAGTGACTGGAGGCTCCTGAGACAATAGAGACGCCGTTCTGCGAAAATTCTGTCAGCCCAGTTCTGCTGTGATCTGTTCCATTAGTGGGAGGTGGCTCACCACCCTCGGCGAGATGGGAGCCATTGGTAGTGTGGGAAATTCTGTCTTCAATGTCAAAAACTGTCATTTTGATTTTGTTTGTTCCCTACAGAGAAGTTAATAAGATAATTTAGGCCATTTCTGTAGCTGTCTCACTGAGTTACTGCACTGGACCCAACACTGTTAACTTGACCTGCATAAAGGAACAGCAAACAGCAATATCCCTCTGATGTCTAATGTTCTTCTGTCAGGGGTTCTAGATATAGATGTGTGATTTTGGATGTGTAGTTAAACAGAAAGCTGTGCTTCTATTTAATCATGTCTCACTCATATAGTTCTTGTCCATTTCACACGTGTACACAAACACACACACACAACAGAGGGGAGCAGGTTGGTAGCAGAGCATGCAGGTGGTGACAGGCAGAAGCTGCCAGCAGTTTGGCATTTCATTATAGACAAAAGAACACAGAACGGACCTGGACATTTCAGTCCCCCAATTTGTAAAGAACAGTCTACATTAAGGTTCCTTCCTAAATCCAGATTACGGATGGATTACATACAGCAGCCTATAAAGCAATAGGACAAAATAAGAGAAAATCAACACACTTTGGAATAAACACAGGCATTTCACATGTGGGAAGTGTCAGTACACAGTATCCTAGAACAGTTGCTAGGGATGTTTGGTGGCTAATTAGATTCTCATCAACCAGAGGTGATTGTTCCTCTCTCTTTCTGTCTTTTTTATTTTAATAATTTGCCTTGGTTGAAAGGCTACTGCTGCCAGCTGAGGATTCCTGTCATTGAGAACTTCACCACCTTCTGGAACCGACAGGACCTCTTTGAACTGCTTGTACTGAAGGTTGAATTGGGGCCTAGCAACTCTTTATTTGTGGTTTGTATTTACAAGCCTCCTAAGGCTGAGGTCAGTACTACGGTAAATTCGTCCGAATCCAAAAAATTATGTTAAACCCCGCTTATTAATTTTATCTTTTCCAATAGATCTGACAGGATTTCTGCCTGCGGTGTTTTTGATTTGGGTATAAGTGACCACTCTCCTTACGTGAGATCTACAAAGCTGGTGAAAACAAGGTCATGCATTGTCTTGAGGAGAAATCTTAGATCTTTCAATTCCCAATCCTTCATAGATGACATCACTGACTGTAATAGTCTATGCTTGGTTGAGTCTAATGACGTGCAAGTTGCCCTTGACTTTTTTGTAAAAACATTCAATTACTTTGTAGAAAAAAACATCCCTTTTTAGAGGACTAGGATTAAAGATAGAGTTGCACCATGGTTCTCTCGTGAGCTGTCTAATTTGTTTAATTATAGGAACTGTGCCTGGTCCCATGCCAGATGCACAGGGGATACCCAAGGCTTTCTTTTAGACAACTCAGAAATAAATGTACAACAGCTATAAGGAAAGCTAAATCTGATTACTTCTTGGATTTAGTCTCTAACTCATATTCAAACCCAGCTAAATTGGGTGCAGTGAACCTAACTAAAAACAAATCATCTATAGCTCACTGCCCTTGTGTATTAATGTGGAGGGTCGTGTGATCTCTGATCCAAATGAAATTTGCCTTGCTTTTAATAAGCACTTATCTGAGGCAGGGCACTTATATATAGGTTGTATACTGGGCTGGCTCCCTTGGATGCTGACTCTGGTTGCATTTAACTTTGGATCATGTCTCTCATTTCTCCTTTCAGCCCTTTACACCCAGCAAAACTCTAGGAATCTTGCAATCCATAGATCCTAAGTGTTCTACTGGTGAGGACGGGTTAGCTATTGTCCTGTCTCAAGCTTACCATACCTAGCCAAAGTTCTGGAGACCTTGGTAAATAACCAATTAAAATCCTCTCTTTCAAGTCATTCAGTTTTAAGTCCTCACCAATCTGGATTTAGAGCTAATCATACCATTGCAGCTGTCACTCTTGTCACAGGATTATCTGTCATCAAGGTGTCAATGTGTAAAATCGGGTAACATTCAATCTGATTTCCTGTCTCTAGCTAAAGGTGCGCCCCAGGGTACGGTGTTGGCTCCTGTCCTTTTCACCATCTATATTAATGATATTGTCTCTACACTAACTGATTGTCATGTTCATTTATATGCTGATATATGTCAAATATGCCAATGTGCTGGTATCTTCCTCAATTCCTGTCTTGATAGGTAATATAAAAAGAATGGTGAATCTACTAAGTAACAGGAAACACTCGATTGGTTCTGCAAATGTATCAAATTTAGCATCCATTCCTCATCAGCCACAAACTATCACAGAAAACTGGGCACATAATACCTTAAGAAAATTAAATTTAGCTTTATTAAATGTCAGGTCTCTACCAGGAAAGACATTTTTAATCAATGACTTTATTATCAAGCTCAATCTTGATTTCATGTTCTTAACTGAAACTTGGTTAGACCAAGGTAACAGTGCAGCTGTTCTTATCGAGTCAACCCCTCCCAACTTCAGCTTTATGAGTGAGTGCATTAGAAAGGAGGTGGAGTTGCCATTTTGTTTAATAACTCCGTCCAATGTAAGCAGATGTGTTACGGAAATTTTGGTTGCTTTGAATATGTGGCTCTTCAGTTGAATTCCTCTTCTTGAGCCATATTTCTAAACATCTACAGGCCACCTAAATATTGTCCCAACTTTTTTGATGACTTTACTGAACTGCTGTCTATTATCTATATTGACCTTGACTGTGTGGTTATCAGGGTTGGGAAGGTTACTTTTAAAAAGTAATCCCTTACAATTACAAGTTACTTGTGAAAAATTTTAGTCAGTAACGTAATCCGATTACCACAATTTAAAAGTAAAGTAAGGGATTACTTTCAGTTACTTTTGGATTACTTTAAATAAAATGTACTGTGTATTTCACCAGATATAAAATGTACTGTGTATTTCACCAGAAATCCTACATTATTTATTCTTTTTCTGTGTTCTAGAGCTGACAACATTGCTAAACAGCAGTTGCCCAGCGCCCGCCCAGTTAGAGCAAGTGTTAATGCCAAGAGGTTAGGGTGCGTGTCATCTTGCCTTGGCTAGTTAATTGCAGTCTGCAAAACACGACACTCGTTGCTAATGTAGCTAACGTTAGGTGTAAACGTCGGAGCCAGCTCTAAACTCCAGCTCTAATGCATTCTAAGCAGCTGTGATTGGCGCTATTCAGCTATACAGCTTGCCAGTGGACACACAGCCTTATATATTATGGATAAAGCACCCACTGACCAGTTTTCCCAGGCAGTTAGTTATAGCTCTTGAATAATGGTGCGTTCGTTTATAACTGGGAGGTGGCAAATTGCGACTTGCTACTAGGAATGATTAAATAAAACGCTGCATGAACTCGCACTTCCTCGTCGCAAATTCGGATATGTTTCTCAGCCTCCAGTTGCCGGCTGATGTCAATATCATATCATATCATCATCGTATCATTCGCTTTAGCTTAAATGCACACAGGTCGGAGGTAGGTATTTTGCCACTTGCGACTTGCCACCTCCGACCACAAACGAACGCACCATAACACCGACAGGCACTATTGAGTGAAAATAATCTGAATGGGCGCTTGAGTCTGGTTTTCTGGTTGAACATTAGTTCTATACTGTAGAAGCCTACTGCTAGCTAATTTAGCTGTCAGTGGAAGTAAGGTTAACGTTAGCTACCCTAACGTTTGACATTAGCTAACGTTAACTTACCGGCAAATGTTTTTTCAGGTTGGACATTGAGTCCTTGGCCGTCGAGGCAGGTGGCTGGGAGGCATAGTTTACACTGCTGTAATATTGTTGTGGTTCTGTGACAGGTAAATAAAAAAAATGCTGGTATTTCCAGGATTTTAATGCACATTGCGGTATTTCTGCCATGATGCCCGTGCTGCTCGCTGTCTGTCTGGCAGCTGTGGTCCAACGAGCACATCAGTGGGATTCTTGTTGGCGCGCTGCGCGCAATTGGTATTAGCCTACTTTATTTTTTTTTAAGCTATTTTGTAAAACTGATGAGGAGGCGAGGGGTGATTGTAATCATGCCTGTAATCCCCGTTACTATGCAAATGTAACTGTAATCTAGATTACATATTTTAAATTGTACTGTAACAGATTACAGTTACTGTTTTTTTGTAATCTGATTACGTAACGGCGTTACATGTAATCCGTTACTCCCCAACCCCGGTGGTTATTGTTGGTCATTTTAACATCCATGTTGACAACCCCAAGGACAGAGGGGCTAAAGAACTGTGTTGTGTCCTTGATAACTATGGACTGACTCGGCATGTGACGGAGCCCACACACAACAAGGGATCATCACCAATGGACTGAATATTTAAGGTTGAGCAGTTGCGCTCTCTGATCATTCCTGTGTTTTCGTTGAGAGTACTATCTCCATGCACACAAATGTTCAAACAGAGGTAATCACACAACGGTACATCACTGAAGACACAAATGAAATATTTACTCAGGCTTTCTCATCCACACCTGCCATCTCTTGGGTCTCAGTCAATGAGATAACTTCAATTCTAAAATTACTAATATTATTGATGCCATTATGCCCACAAAGGTGAAGGTGGTCTCTGGTAAGAAACGATCTCCATGGAGAAATGCCATGCTGGCCAGAATAGAAAAAAGGGAGTGTTGAAAAGATGAACACAGGTGGCGAAAAACATATCTCCATGTTCATTATGACAGCTATAAAGAGAGACTTCGCATTTATAATTTGGAGCAATGCACGGCAGACTTTCTTTTCTGACATCATCACCAAAAACAATAATAATGCACGTGCTCTTGTTATAGAATTTACATCCAAACAACTTAAACCTTTGTTCCTCTCTCTCTTTTGTAATTCCAAACACCTCCTAAACCTCTGTCTTCCTCACTTCTCTTTTAAGATTGTCTTCCTCCTCACCAAGACAGGAAGGGCCTCACACTTCAACCTTCCCGTCCTGGCTCAGGCCTTTTGTTCCTTTGTCTATATTCAAAGTGTACCGCGCTTTTCTTTTCATCCCTCGACCACTGTTTGATATCCGTCACCTTACTATGACGTACAATGGAGTAGCCAATCACATCCTGGATGCACCGTACCTGTGTTCTGCTTGTATATAAGGCAGAGCGGGACCCAGGGGTGGCGCTTCGCTGGATAAACCACTCTTGTTGCATTGTCCAGGAAGTCCTTGCGCTCGTATGTTTTCACAATAAACCAGACTTAACCTTTTGAGCGAATCTTGGTAAATCCTTTTTACTAGATCAGTAATTCCATTACACTCTGTTTGCCACTGTCGAAAGGTAACAAACCCTCCTGTGTCAGTAGTCTCTGAACTTCTATCCACCAGGGCCTGCAATGAATTTGCCTCATTCTTCACTGACAAAATTCAGAAAATTAGACAAGCAGTCAGTGCCTCCATATTAGGTACAGAATATGTGTTGTCCCAGTGTCCACTTAAAATCAATACCATTACACAATTTTATCCTATCAACAAAAAAAACCTGGAGGATATCATACAGATGTGAGAACATAAGAATGTAACTTGACCCGCGGTATTCTAACAGGCGCTTTACGGCATTCCGCACCACCGCTCGCACGCCCTTAGGGGCGCAGTAATACTACTCATTGACCAATTGCTGTAGTTCATCTCGCACATTAGATGAGCCTACCGTTCTCAAACTCCTTGTTCTCTGTCTGGTTGTAATTTAATTATTACGAACAAAGCATATCTATTTATAGTTTATATCTCTGTAACTGTCGCCGGGTCTATCTGTTAACTGTCGGGACAAGTAGAAGTTTAATACAGTAGGCTAACTGAGTGTTCTCATATGGAACATGGCATCAGGACGAGTAAGATGGCTAATGGAGCTGACCAGAGATGTGTTTGAAATGGTTCACTCACTCCCTATTCCCTATGTAGTGCTACCATGGATGTATTGAGTGTGACTCATAGTGAACTACATGGGGAATGATTTAACAGTTTTGGGACACTACATGGAATGTCACTGCGTAAGATATTCATGACTCAAACAAGCAGACGCGCTGATCATTGATGGCAGCAGGTTGAAATATCAGGTAGTATTCAGGTTCCATGTTTAGTTGAATGATAAATCCCATATAAATGGTTGGAATTCTAATGATGTGCAAGTGTGATTTTGTCAACTTTAGTGCTGTCTGCTAATAGCAGGCTGTGAAGCTGCACGATAAGACCGTGATAGCAAGTTAGCTCACGACAGCAGCTTCCATAATATTAACGGTAGCTGTTGGTGGCTAAAAAGCAGATAGCTAACTTTACAACGATGATTCCTGTAGCTATTTTGATTTTGATGCTATTAGTTCTGTCCAGGAATTTACATCCAAACACCTTAAACCTTTTGTCCTGGTAATTCATCACCTCCCCCCCAAGTCCCCTGCAAACCCCAGTTTCAGTCTAATGTAAAACACCAACTCTCCCCCCTTTGTAATTGTAAACACACTCTGCATAGCTCTTCCTCATCTCTTTGTTTAAGTCAGAAGGGCCCCACCTTAGTCTTCCTCGTCCTGATTCAGACCTTTGTTTTCTTTGTTTTCTCATGTCACATGTCTTTACTCTTGGCCACGCCTGCCATTCATGTACAATGCAGTAGCCAATCACATCCTGGAAACACTGTACCTTTGTTTGGACTGTACATAAGCCACAGCTAGAAGAGGCTGACTTCACTTCTCTGACTGAACCACCTTTGCTGCGTTTGTCAGGAAGTCCTTGCGCTCGTAATGTGTTTCACAATAAATCAGACTTAACCTTTTGAACGAATCTTGGTAAATCCTTTAAAATCCACTACAGTTTGGCGAACGGGAATGGGAGCACTGCCTGCGTTTGCTTCGGGATTCCAGTGGATAGGACTGATCGGCAGACGTGTCGGTCCATAGTGGGCGTTGGAAAATCAATTTTCTCTCTTGCGCTAGAGCGCCAGCCGAGATTATTTCCTCAGTTCTACCACTGGATTCTTGAAGCGCACAGGTACGTTTAAACGAACCCTCTTGTGGTTCTGAGTTGTATTTGCCTTGATTTGGTTCAGTTGTGTTGGTCTGGATTGGTTGAAAACAGGAACCCCAGCGTGGGTATTTAGTCCTACCGAGGGTAGGAAGAGCATGGTTGATGTTTCGTTTCAAGAACGATACCAACTAGCTTAAGCCTCATTGTTGATGTTTCGTTTCAAGAACGATACCAACTAGCTTAAGCCCCGTTGTTGATGTTCGTGTTAGCACGATTGCCAACTAGCTTCGAAGTGATTGTTGATGTTCGTTGAAGAACGATTACCAACAAGATGGTAGCTACGGGAGTGATTGGTGTTTCCAATCCGCGTTTCTTGGAGAAACGTTGTCCCTTTGTTCCCGGGTGACTTGGTAAACCTAACGAGCGTTAGTTTTCACCAAGTGGCTGTACAATTTGGTAGGATCTAAACGGAAGGTTTAGCCTGGACCAAATTGCTAGTGCAGCCAAGCATGCTTGTTGTTTGTAACGTGGGCCTTTGTTTTCGTCTTGTTCGTCTTATGTGTTCACTGTTTGAGCCTCGGCTCTTGATTATTGTTTGTTATGCGCGCCATGGATCCAGGTAAAGTATTGTTTTGTACATTTTTACACTGTTAAAAATTCTGCTAGATTCCCAGTAGGCTAGCTAACTGGTTGCCTAGGAGACGCAGGAAAACTCTCGCGGTGTTCTGCCATTGAGCCAGAAGAGAACAAAGCACTTCGCTGACTAGGTGAGTACTAAGCGAATTTAATGTGTCTTAATGTGTGCTTTACCGCCGTGAGTTAACCATAAGGTTTCCTTTCATTGCTGTTTTGGGGTTAGGCTGCGTCGTAGTTATTAGGGATTTTGTTTCTTTAAATTTCCCCGTGCTGCCAAAGACAACTTCCGGGTCATACATGCAACATTTTGGGATCACCACTAGGTGTCAATGTAACCCCGGCTAATAACATATGGCTAGAGAATGTAACAGAATTCTACTGCTAGCCTGATGAGATTGATGTGCTAAAGCATTTTCGATTTCTTACATCCACATCTGACATTTTAGTGTTAAATTCTAAGATTCGGGCTCAGCTAGAGGGTTGGGGGAGAAGCCTGTTGATTCTCTAGACTGGTCTGTTTTTAAGATTTGGGAGAGTAGAACGAGAGTTTTTTTTTTTTTTTTTAGGTCAGGAAGGAAAGATAAGGAGATTCAGCAAACAGTCTCTCCGCCATTTCCCCAGCAGAATAACTCTGATTTAAAATTAGATTCCCCCCTCGACTTGTTGCGCCATTAGCCACGCCCCTTCTTTCTACGAGGTATTTGTCCGAACAGGGCCGGAAGGAAGAGCCTCCGATTTTGGGGTCGAGCGCCACCTGCTGGAGTTCCCTTGAACAACCCATAAGGGAGATTTTAACTAGCCAAGATTGAGAGATTTTTTTTTTTTTAAGATAATGGTGGCAGGATGAAATAGATGTAGAGCCTTTGAGTCTTAAGTTGCTGTTAATGTTTCTGAGCAGATCTTTTAGGTAATAGTGGAGAACTCAAAAGTCTGACAGGGTTTTGAATGTGTGTTTGATTCAGGAGTTGTTTCAATAGTCAATGAATGGCCATAAGCTGTTCGTGTTATGCATTCTACTGTATGAATTTTCATTCATATAATGATAATGTGTTTTGAGGAGTTGGCTCTAGGCCTTCTCCTCTGCTATTGAACCCAGTCTGTGTTTTGAGTCTTAATTTTCAGGTGCTATGGACCCTGGGCGGCAGGTCTTTGAGGAGCCTGGATCATGCCTTCCTGGGGACATTGGAACCTGCTGTTGGTCTGTTTAACTGTTGTTTGTTTTGTCTCTCTTTCTGATATGTAGCTTAAAACATAAGGTTTGTGCATAATAGTGGGGGGAATAAATAAGGGTTGCCAGTGTCTTAATCTGAATGCAGCATCTCATAACCCAATTTATATATATTTTAAATGAGTATGTTAAATATCTCATGTTTATAGTTTGAGGCACATTCATCGGGCCTGAGTGTTTTTTCTGAGTGGTTTTTTACAGACAACTGTCGTTCCGGGAGTGATGGGTGAATGCCGAACCAGGAGACGGGCACGTACACCGGAGGTTACTGGCCTGTTTCCCTACAGATGGGCGATCTGGGGTTCGTGAGATGCAGACCAACGCCATGTCACCAACTCACTGTGAGCGACAGATAAGTATGAAACAGGAGCAGTGCCCAAATACTCTGTCCTCAAATGCAGAAGAGGGAGGTTTTAGATATACAAATTTTTAGCTATACAAATGAAGCTTTGATGGAGTTTTTTGATTAGTTAATTGTAAATGAAGCCAGTTCATTTTAGTGTCATTTTCTTTGCCTCATCTCTATTTTTTATCCTGACTTCAGGAAATTTTTGCTTTCACCCTTAGGGGGTGTTGTTTTGTTGAGACGAGAATGTGGGTTATTTTATTTTATTTTCATAAAATCGCGAGAGAAATGCTAGAGCCAAATCCAATTGCCTTGATCAAGACTGGGGACTGGGCGTGTTAAAGTCATTCTAACGCTGCCCCTGATGTCACTGTAGGCTACTGCAGACTGGCTCTAAAATGACACTTGAACAGACACCCTGTTTAAGTTTCCTGACTGAATAACAACATTTTTCCCCAAAGCAGGAGCTTGCGCTTAACCATATTTCTGAGAATCTCCAACAGATTTTGAATAACCGTTCCTGACCAAAGAGGGGAACAGGGAGACCAGACCAGAGGACTCTCTTTTTGCTCTTCTGTTTTGTCTCTGTTTGTCTCTCTCATCTGTGGATCCACAGACGGAGCCCTTCATCAGCCTGTGCTGGGGGAGCGGGAGCGCCGAGGTGAGCCCTCCAGCAGCACGACCCGGGCCGACCCTACGTGGAGCAGTACAGGGATGGACCGGGTTCAGTTCAAGAGCCTGTACGTGCTGCTGGCGCCCTGGCTGTGTGGTGTCCCACCGCACCTTCACCCTGCTGAACCAGGACAGGGACTCCCTCCTCACCCTCCGAGAGCTCGCTGCAAAAGCTGCGGCTGTCTCTGCTTCCTCCCCTGTGCTTTCTATACTCTCTACCATCCACAGACCCTGACAAGATTCCTCCACTGTCCCCGGCAGACATTTCTGACCTACAAGCATTTGCTCCACCTGCGGAGAAAAGAAATGAAGGACTAAGTGCACATTTCCACCACCAAACTAACCTGTATCTAGGGCCTAATGACAAACCTGTACTACCTCGTTCATGTTTTCATTATGCTTTCAAACTAGCCCACGGGCCAGATCATGTTTCAAAAACAGGGGTGGCGGAAGATGTTAACAGATGTCTCCAACAGAGTGAGGACCGCCATTTCCTGAGGCTAAGGAGGGGTTCCTGCATCACATCTCTCCTGGGGATTGGGTCCTGGTCCACGACCACAGACGAAGGAGCTGGAACTCGCCGAGGTGGCTCGGGCCGTACCAGTTTCTACTCATCACGCAGACAGCGATCTGAGAGGACTTCGTGGACCCATGCAAGCCATTGCCGACGGGTCCAAGCAGCAGAGGACGGTCCACCAAGGGATCGCAAACACCAGGAGATCAGAATGCAGCTGAACCAGAGGGCTCAGAGGCCAAAACCATGGGCCATCACACTGTCCTCTCCTCTGACGAGGAATCGGAGGAAAAATGACCTTGCTGGTCACCTCCTCACAAGATGCACCACACACGCACACACACCTGCACACACTAACATTGAACATAACTGATTTCAAGCAACGCGACATCGAAGTTGCGATCTAGAAGAGAAGACGCCTTGCATTCCCCAGATGACATTCTCCTCTGATGAGCAATCGGACTGCACCTCTGATCGCACACACTGGAACCTACATTAAACATTCAGCGACGCACACATGGAATCTATGTTCCATAGGACATCACATGCAATTATTCACAAGAGTGAATGAACTTTGAAATAATCTGGAAAATATCATATTTGTTTACAAGAGTTGCAATGGTTGAAACATGAGTTGATAAATAAGTTTGGGTTTTTCCTCTAAATTGACCAAGAGGTTTTTTGCCCCTCTTACACTGGTAACCATTTTATCTTTTTTTTGCCTTGTTTAATCAAGTTTGTTTTTTGGTGAATGGTTGTCCACTCTTAGACTATAAATAGTATATACTCATGTCATCTTTTTTATCTTGTTTCCTGTCAAATTTCTGAAGCAAGGGGTTTTGGTGTGTGATTTTGCACGTTGAGAGAAAATAATTTAAAAAAAAAGAGAGATTTTTTTTTTTTTTTTTTTGCTCCACCTAGTGGAGAGATTATTTCCTTTCCACATGTATAGCATAGCTGACTGTTTACACTGTGTTTGGATTTTATATTTTATTTTTGTGTGCCTGTTCAGGCACAAATGAGGGATTGTCCAGGAATTTACATCCAAACACCTTAAACCTTTTGTCCTGGTAATTCATCACCTCCCCCCCAAGTCCCCTGCAAACCCCAGTTTCAGTCTAATGTAAAACACCAACTCTCCCCCCTTTGTAATTGTAAACACACTCTGCATAGCTCTTCCTCATCTCTTTGTTTAAGTCAGAAGGGCCCCACCTTAGTCTTCCTCGTCCTGATTCAGACCTTTGTTTTCTTTGTTTTCTCATGTCACATGTCTTTACTCTTGGCCACGCCTGCCATTCATGTACAATGCAGTAGCCAATCACATCCTGGAAACACTGTACCTTTGTTTGGACTGTACATAAGCCACAGCTAGAAGAGGCTGACTTCACTTCTCTGACTGAACCACCTTTGCTGCGTTTGTCAGGAAGTCCTTGCGCTCGTAATGTGTTTCACAATAAATCAGACTTAACCTTTTGAACGAATCTTGGTAAATCCTTTAAAATCCACTACAGTTCAACTTCTGTTTCTCGGGCAGGAACGGAGACGAACTCGCATTAGCAGCAAAGCAGCTACAGGAATGATCTTAACATTAGCTAACTGCTTTTGCCACTGATAGCTACCGTCTTCTTCACTTCTCCTTCGGTAAAACATGACACCGTTGTATTGTGGTATTGTGGAGTGCTTAGGCAGAAGCAGGAAGAGAAACCCGTCATGGGACCTTAAATCAGAAAAAATATGGAATGGTAGTGAACGGCGTGAGAAGCTATTGTAAGCTAGACTGCAACGTAAACTGTACTGGTTGTGACCTCACAAATGAAGAATTATAGGCCCATATCAAACCTCCCGTTTTTAAGTAGAATCATTGAAAAGCAGTTTTCCAACAGCTGAACAACTTCCTGGCACTAAATAATTGTTTTGATGTGTTCCAGTCAGGATTTTGACCACACCACAGCACAGAGACTGCTCTGGTTAAGGTCTTCATTGACATCAGTGTTAATTTCGTTGACGAGAACTATGACGAAAACTATTCGTCAACGACATTTTTTGGGTTATCGTCACGAGACGATAACTAAATAAAAATGAATGTATGATGACAAAAACTATGACTATATCTATTTACATTTTCGTCAACAAATAAAAACTAGACTAAAATGGTTATGGAGGGACGTATGGGAAAAGTTCAAATCAGAATGTCGAGGTTCGGGATGTGGATCATGGATGTATTAATAGAACGAGTTGGATGCAACCTACAGGTAGCCTGTGTGTATTTAGCCTATATGTGAATAGTACCGTTGCTACACCGGCCGGCGGGAAGTCAACTAACAGCATACGACTGCTGCGCCTGAACTGTTCAGTAAATGACCACAGTTCAGAAATGTCTTTGTCAACGTTCGCACACACCGGGAGAAAGAGGAGAGCAGACATCTGGATAAACTTCATATTTGATGCAAAGGAAAACAAAACCATTTGTAAACCGTGTGGGGTGAAAATTACTGGCAAAAATACAACAAACTTAAAGCGACATTTGGAGAACAGTCATCCCGAAATTCACGAGAAGGTAAGCACCCCCCCACCCCCGGCTTACGTTACTGTATTAGCTAAACCCAAGCTGGTGTGTTTCTGAAATACTTCAAATACAATACAACTGAAGTGTCTGATCATTGCAACGCTAACGTTAGTGGATAGCTAATGTTAGGCACAGGTTAGCTAATGTTAGGCACAGGTTAGCTAGCAACAAGTGGGGCTATGCTTGTGGCGGCTGGCGGGGGTATCTAGCGTTAGCTAGTCTGGGTTAGCTAGTCTGGGTAAGCTAGCTAAGCAACTACTGCTGCTGTCTAATGTTATACTGTAGCTAGATGGATAAGACACGAACAGTTAGCTACCTGGCGCCGCCATAGCCCCTCTCCTCCGGTGACGTTAGCTAGCCTGTGCCTGATGTTAGCTAGCCTGACTAGCCAACTAGTGCTGACATGATAATGTTATAGCTTGCTATATCAGGCACAGACACAGTTAGCATCAGACTGGGGGAGAGGAATGCTTCATTATGACTCTGTCTGACAGAAGCAGCCACGCTTCTGTCAGTCTGCCCCAGGGCAGCTGTATCTGTATCTGCCCTAGGGCAGCTGTGGCTACAGATGTATCTTACCACCACCGGTATGACTGTCTGAATGAATACTGGACTCTGGGTTTCATGAAGGGCGCTATATAAATCCAACTTGATTGATTGATTGAACTAAGCCTGTTAAATTTGAGTTGTCTAAATCTATGGTAGATTTCGTCGACTAAAATTGTAATGATATTTAGTCAACTAAAACTAGACTAAAACTAAAACAAGTCAGATGACTAAAATATGACTAAAACTAAATGGCATTTTAGTCAAAAGACTATGACTAAAACAAAATCATAATTTGCTGTCAAAATTAACACTGATTGACATCCATCTAAACATAGACAATGGCATAATTTCAGTCTTTGTATTACTGGATCTCAGCGCTGCATTCGACACGGTTGATCACAACATATTACTAGGCCGACTGGAAAACTGGCTGGTAATTTCTGGCACAGTGCTAGACTGGTTTGAATCCTACTTGAAGGACAGGGACTACTTTGTGTCTATAGGCAATTACAAATCTGAGCAGACAAAAATGACCTGTGGAGTTCCCCAAGGCTCCATTCCGGGGGCTCTTCTGTTCAACATTTACATGCTCCCACTAGCTCAAATTATGGAAAACAACATATGCTACCATAGCTATGCAGACGACACACACATTTACATCACCATACTGTATCACCAGGGGACTATAATCCCATACAAGTGCTGAGTAAGTACATTGAACAAATCAACGATTGGATGTCCCAGAACTTTCTTCAACTAAACAAAAATAAAACTGAAGTAATTGTCTTTGGAGCCAAAGAAGAATGATTAAAAGTCAGCGCTCAGCTCCAATCAGTAATGTTAAAAAACACAAACGAAGGCAGAAATCTTGACGTAGTCATGGACTCACACCTGAATTTCAACAGTCACATTAAGACAATTACAAAGTCAGCCTACTATCACCTGAAGAATATATCTAGGATTAAAGGAATTATGTCTCAGCAGGATCTGGAAAAACTTTCCATGTGTTTATCTTCAGTAGACTTGACTACTGTAATGGTGTGTTTACAGGTCTCTCTAAAAAATCGATCAGACAACTGCAGCTGATTCAGAATGCTGCTGCTCGAGTCCTCACTAAGGCCAAGAAAGTGGATCACATCACTCCAGTTCTGAGGTCCTTATACTGTCTTCCTGTCTGTCAAAGAATTGACTGACGAAGGACACCAAAATCAACTCGCTGATCTCCACTGCATAAGTAGAGTAGCGGTGAAAGCATTGGACTCCCACCCGGGAGACCGGGGTTCAAAGCCCCGGTGGGGACGACTGTATGGGACTATACACCAAACCTCCACATGTTCATCCTTTCACTCCAACCTTTTTATCCCTTACCTAAATTCCAGCAGTTTATTTGTTACATTGTAGCAATAAAGAGCAATAATTGAAGAGAACATTTATTTAAGTCGCTTATGAAAATGTAAGTACAATAATAGTGTCTTAATATATACAGAATAGCAAAATACAAATAATATACATGGAATCATGTATAATGTGAAGTGAAATGCTATGTAATTAAGTAGCCTATAATGTAAGAACTAATACTGGTGTCTTCCTTCCATCTAAATGCAAACACAAAACAAGTAAAAAAATATATAACCAGAATGGGATGAATATTTTACCGTGCATGTGCATTCTGATCAGGCTGGCGGTGTCCCCATTCAGGATGTGGATGGCCTGAGGGTAGAAGTATGGTGGTCCCCCAAGGGCACTACAGATGAAAAACTAGCCCTCCTAACCCCAATTCCCATCCGTGCTTACAGGACGATTGAAACCCAGGGAAGCTCATATTACCCATCAGGGACTCATTTACACATAAATGACACAGCCTGGAATGTGATCGTTGTGCGCTCCTCGTACAGACAGTCTGCTTTTGTGAATCATAACAAGTGCATCGAACTTTCATGTTTCTCGTTCTCATTCATTGTGCGCTCCTCGTACAGACTTCATTTCTTTATCCAGGCAGCTCCTGTAAATGTTTCTGAAGGAAGATAACCTTAAGTGTCTGTCATACTGCCTGGACATTTCCAGATTATTCTATTGAGACTCGGGTTCATCTCGTTCCTTTACTGAAACATATTAGAGGCGTAGTCAGCATGACAATAGGCCGCATTTACACTTCCTGGTAAAAGTGACGCAATTTTTTTTCTCACATGTGGCACGATACATAGGATATGTATTATGAACTTATAAGCAGGAAAAAAAAACACATGGAATCAGATATTTTCAGATCCATTTCGGGGCTCATTCATATATGGAAATAAATCATATATCAATCCGATATCTGCCAATGCAAACTATCATCTAAACAACAGATCTGATGTTCCCTGTCATTGTCATACACATGTCATTGAAAACGCTCACCTTGGTCAGCTGACTGTCCTTGAGATTCCCAGTCTGTTTATACAATAACTTCATTATATCGAAATAAAAAGGTACAAGCCATTCTGTGACTGAGCAGTCTCACCCTCACCGATTAAATCACTGTAGGAGCATAAAAAACTATGTGCAGATATTAACTTTTTTTCTATTTGACTACTTTTGTTGGAACAACTGGGATGTATGTGCACTCTTGGAGTTCATTCATAAAATCCATTCATATGCACACAAAATGCAAAGTGATCAATTTAGAATGTGATATTGATATTTTGTGGACCTCTAAAGATACTTTGGAAAGCACTAGCTTGAATTATTATCTTGGTCTTGCTTGTGACCATTTCAAATAGCAAGGAAGTGCCATCTGGAAACGCCTGTGTACACATGCGGGTTGTTTCAAGTGTTAAGCAAGTGTAGACAGCTATCAGATATGGGTCACTTTTAAAGGATAAGTACACTGAATTCCATGTTTAGCCCTATTCTTGACTTCCCTGGCATGTATCTGACAAGTACAGGTTAAAATATTTATCTTTTGTGCAGTACAGAGTTCTGTGTCAATAACGTTGGCAAGCTCACCCTGGCTCGTTGCTAGCTATGGGCACACTCGAAAAACTCAAAAAAGTATGATATACGTTCGGATATTCGGATGAATTTCACGGAGGTTTACAGCGTGAAGAGATAGTTGTTGTATGTTCGGTGAAAGTAGTACTGTTTACAAGTTAGCTGTTGTTTCGAAATGCAAAGGCGAAAGGACCTATGGTGTTTACAGGACGATTTCAGAGCTTGGCAAGCATAAACTATGTGATTCCTGAACTTGAAATCCACGTATATCATACTTTTTAGAGTTTTCGAGTGTGCCCATAGCTAGCAACGAGCCAGGGTGCGCGTGCCGACGTTATTGACACAGAACTCTGTACTGCACAAAACAGAAATATTTTAACCTGTACTAGTCAGATACATGCCAGGGAAGCCAGGAATATGGCTAAACATTAAATTCAGTGTACATATCCTTTAAAGTAGATGCAAGACCTGCAGTGTAAATGTGGCCGTATAAGTAAACATTGATACTTCCGTTCTGCTCTTGTCCCTGATGACTTGACTACAGTATAAAACATAGAGACATTGCCAAAAGTCTTCACTTTTTTTTTTTTAACTTGGCAATCACTTGAAGAAATACTGCTAGATCCTTTGGGAACTTTGTCAGAGTTGTTTCGTAACCCCTTGCAACAATGGCCCATTCTTCTGCTATGAATTCTTCTGACCTTTCACTCCCCTCAGGAAAGAACATCAATAATTCATTTGAAGTTACCAAATGAAGTACATTGGGCCAATATAATCACTGAAGCTGATAGGATACTGTAGTTGACCCCACAGATTTGACTCTTACCAGGCCATCATTGTATAAGAGTTTTGCCTGGTTGAATACATGTTAAAAAATCTATTTCTGCTTTATCTTCTGGTCAATCCTGGTTCTCCAATGGAGGACTCAAAGGAGTAGGAGAGCGGAGGAAGTGTAGCTGTAAATTCCTCTGGCCAGCTCCTGGGCCCTGTACTACGAAGCTAGTTCAACAAATCCAGGATAACTTTTTGCTAGCTCACTCGAGTAAACCAACCGCAATCACGGAGAAACGGTACCACGACAGTGGCTATCAACTCGTTACTGTAAGTCTACTCAGCTGGTCCAATCTAGCTAGCCTATGAGTGCGCTCACAGTAAAAGGGGAGGTATTTGCACAAAATGACCAATCGCAACCTTAGTATGGGTATTTGGACACGGCCATGCTCCAAGCTCTGTCCACCACATTTTACACAAGAGGAACAATGTTATAGAAATATGAACTATATTATCCAGGCACAACACAGTCGCTACTGTCAAAGGCAGGAAGGAAAGTTGACAAAATTACCTATGGTGTAAATGTGTTTTATCAATATCCTCATGAACACAAGTAGGCTATCTCTATAATTGGGCCATATATTTTTATGCATCAAGCAATTGTAGCTTATTCTTTCAGCTGCAACCACGTGAGCAAGGGACGCTTAGATAAAGCAAGTAGGCTATCATTTATTTGATTAAGTTTCAGGTTGGAACAGACAGTGATGTGATGTCTCCATACAAGATGAGTTTAGAACTCAAATTATCATATAAAATATTAAGATGGAAAAAGTGAAGCTCGAGGTGGAAAAGTAGGTTAAACTACAAAAAGAAGTGTAGCCTATTTCTGTAGGCTATGTCATTTATTGCCAGGCATGGGTGCTATAA
This sequence comes from Borostomias antarcticus, assembly GCF_949987555.1. Lineage (NCBI taxonomy): Eukaryota > Metazoa > Chordata > Actinopteri > Stomiiformes > Stomiidae > Borostomias > Borostomias antarcticus. The sequence continues at coordinate 22,467,089 of NC_140235.1, forward strand.
CAATTCAACTAAAATGTAGGCTACTTTTGTTCCTAGGAACGGGAAGCTTGTCTAATACTAAATCACAATACTTGAAAATGGAATAAAATGTAGGCTACTTGGTTCTCCGCCTCAACCACAGCAGAGCCTACATGAAACTAGCCAATAAAACGCAAGTGCATAGCTTACAGTTCGGGCAAAATATCAGATGACAAAGCCATTACTCAACCTTACAGATTATATCAGAAAAAGCCCAAGAGGGGTTTGTCGGTCTGTAAAAGAACCTGTCACTATTTGCACACTGAGATTATGTTGAACTTTCATATCTTAACGCCCAATGCCATTTTCCAAGTTAATTGATTGGTCAGCGGGCAGTGCTCCATACATTTTGATCCATAATCTGGAACTTAGGCCACGTCCACATGAACATGGATATTTATTTTACCTCCTCCGGTAAAAAAAAAAAAATGCTTCCACACCAACAGTATTTTATATAAATAAATATCACCGTCCACACGACATGTAAAATGATTCAGAGTGATGCTCTTGACATCCAAAAATGTTCCTTCCATTCTTCAGCAATTACAGTGCCACTCTGGAAATTGTCCCACCATCCGCTAGTTATGCAAGGCCTGGTCCAGAAACGACGCTTGCGGCGTTGTCCTACTTTGGACCTCGCAACATTACGGAGAGGTGGAATAAAAACTATTCGCCACAGTATATTTATTTGCCTCCTCTCTAGGCTAGTGGTGGAGTAAAGCTAGGTTGATTTCTAAAGCATTAATCAAGCCTACTGTAGCAACATGGACCAAATATAAAAAGTCCTGTATATAGCCGCCATTGTTCTGCTCAGACTGTTCCTAGTGCATGTGCAATAGAGAATGGTGCGCAAAGGAGACCCGAAAGCTCAGTTTTACCCTTCCCCACAAATCCACTTAAACCAGAGTTTTTACAGATCTCCACCTTGGAAGGCGCTCTCAAAAATATTCGTTTTCAGTGACCAAAAGCTCTGTGTAAGTGTGGACGGGAGGCCAAAACGCAAAGAAAAAAGTATGTTTTCATAAATATCTGTGTATGTGTGGACGGGGAACCCGCCTTGGAGCAGGTTAGCTTGGCAGAATAAGTTACCATGACGATATAGGATGGTGAAAAGTACTGGATCGGGGCCAGGTTTTGAGGAAGGAAGAGACAAATGACAAATGCATGAGTCTCTGCCCGGACACTAATTATGTAAAACTTCTTAGGTTAAAACATATCTTTAGAATCCTGTGTCTGAAATCCAAACCGTACAATGCCTGAGTAGGAATTATTATGTTAATTGAGGCTTGAACAACCATAGACACCAAGGGAAGGTCATGTTCTTGTTGAGCCAAGTGACAAGCTAGCAGCTTTGCCTTTGCTTGATCTTCTAATAAAACTTCTTAAGTTCTACAAAAGAATGGACCTCATTCCTGAACATCTTCTTAAATGTCTTCTTACGAACTTCGTAAGACAAACCCTAAGAAAGATCCCCGCCGGATTCATGAACGCATGGAAATGTGTTCTTAAACCACCAAAGTGTTTTCAGCTGTGCTCCCCTTCTTAAGTTGAATGCGCGTTCTCGTACACCTGAATTTGCATACATAAACGCCCCGCCAGCTCCTTACTACAGGGTCGTGTACACACAGAATCCCCAGACAGCGCAGAAAAAGTTGAGAGGTTCCCAATTGACATGATTGATGTTCAAGTTCATATGCAAATTCTACGTTTTATTCGTCACATGCAGCATACCAGTAAAATGAGCAGTGAGATGTTTCTCCGCTTGCTCTTACATCGTGCACACTAAGCTTAAGCAAGGTGAAAAAAACAATAAAAAATAACAATAGAAAACAAGACGGTATATGGACTTTTAATACAAGATGCAAAATATATAGCCTACATGAAGGGGATGGGATGTGCTGAGAGCAGATGATTAAATTGTACAGTTTAGTTAAATGCATGAGTAGGCTACTTGTGGATCTTGATATGCCCTATCTATATTATGTAGGCCAACAATATGATATATTTTAGTTATGGATATTCACGTTTATTTACAGAATGTCCATTCTGTCCACTATGTAATATAGGGTGCTGTTGTGCTGAGTCTGAGTATAGCGACTGAGTTTAGTGCTTACAGTATATATTCATTCACTGCCATGTGCAGTGTTTGTGTAGTATAGTGCTTTTTTTTATTTTAGGACACCACTATGCCTCGTAGAATCATGACTATAAATGTGAAACGTAATTGGAAATGATACAAATACCTGTATTCTCGTATTTATTATTATTATTATTTCAAGCCTAGGATGTCTGTAGAATTGATGAACGCAATCACCTTGGATTTCACATAAATTCAGCCCTTGCGAACATGGGCGCACTCCAATTTGGCCTACGACTGCATTTCCGCGTTCTTAAATCCTGTTCTTAGATAAGAACAAATCTCCGATAAGAAACCATTCAGAACTGCCAGAATTTTCCCGGGAACTTCGTAAATGGGGTTAAGAAGAAATTTATTCTTAAAGGTATAATATGTTATATGTGGATTAAAATAAACATTTTATCAAAAATAATACATCCATAGGGCTTTGCGAAGGCTGCAGAGTAAAAGGATTGCTTTTCCATAAAAAAATTATATTTTGTCTGAAATTATTACATTATGAAATTTTGACTGCCCGACAATGACACTCTGTTGATATCATACCGGCCAATAGTATTACAGCGTTGGTACTGCGCGCTGGGTTGCCAGGTACTATTATAGCTTCACCACTGTGAGATTCGCAGTAGCCAGCAAACATTATACTTCCATGAATTAGCAGAATTATAGATGTTGGTTAGCATCAAGTGTGTGTGCGACTATAAAACGGCAGCTTTTCCGTCCACTTCCGCTCACTCTTTTCAGCTAAATGTTTGGTAAAATGGTCGAGTTTTGTCGTCCTGCTTCTCCGCCTGAGCCCCGGCGAACCGTGCGATATAAATCTCAAAAGCTCAGTTCGGTGAAGGAGCAAAAGTCGGATAAATATCGGGCCAGCCTTTGCTTGTTGGACAGAGTTTATGGAGTTTCATGGGATAAAGTCGCATGGTGACATGGCTACTTTTCTACTAGACCGGTAAGCTAGCTAACTAGCTATCGTTATCTTTCTTGGAATCTGCATAGCCAGACCTAACGTTATCTCCACACTACAGCATCTAACGTAACTTATTACAGTACATGGCACTCTGAAATACTTGATTGTGATTATTGATTAGTGTAACGTTATGTTCCTCTCAGAGTGAAGATCTTATCACAGTATGACTGAAACAGTGTATTATCTGGAATTTTGGCAACCAATACATTGTGTTGTTGCAGTTCTTATCTTTAGACACTAGATGGGGGAAATAATCCACATACTACATATTATACCTTTAACTTTTTCTTAACTGCGTTCAAATGTTCTCAAAGAAACTTAAAGCACACGAGGCATGTGGCAGCCTTCATGTATGTATGTAGGTATGTATATATATCCGTCTATCATCTTCATGAGTGACACACTGGCTGGAGTTTGAAATGTTTTTTGGCTGTCTTCCTAACTGCAGAGTAACTGCAACTGTGCTCAATTAGTGGCCAATCAATCAATTTGTTGCTGTTGCACTATAGAATTGTGGGTAGTTTATTTTTTTTCCCATATGAGAGCAATCGTTTTGAGGGGGATGAGATGAGGACAGGATGTAACATTGGAGATTTATTGAGCGCATATTTGCAGTAGCTGCATATTGGGAAGTACAAGAGGGACTGGCAGCTGAGGCTGCCCGGCCCCTAAAAATAAAGTTGCCATTAATAAAAGATATTTGATTCTCAAATCCGTATGTCTTCTAATACCATGCACAGGATATTTCAGATTTATTCACAAAGAAACATTTCATTATTATATTGTAATGTATTCCATTTGTCTCTGTAGCAAGGCTGACAGAGCTGGCAAGCCTATGTCTCTCTACAGCTGCTAGGCTGATTTAGGTTCCTGAGACCATCCTGCTTGAGCATCAGGGCTGGACTGGGTGAATATTTCCTACCGGGAAATGTAGCCCCAGTGAGGCCACTAGCCGAGCCGACGCGGTGAGATGGAACACCTTCAGTTTCGTTTTGTTGACGGGGGGGGGGGGGGGGGGGGGGGTGCTGCGCGAATTGTTGACCGGGGGGGGGGGGGGTGTGCTGCTGCTGCGCGAATTGTTGACGGGGGACAGGCCAGTCACTGCGGGCCAGGCCAGTTGGCTCTCTAACGGCCCACGCAAATGACACCTGAAACTAACAGAGGGAGGGGTGGAGCCTACATATGATTGGGCCAGCCCAGTGTCAGTATAGAAAATGGACCAATGGGCCGCTGTCCCTGCTCTATGGGCCGTTCGTTAGCTCTTTTTTTTTTTAGATCGGCCCACAAGTAGGTCCGGCCCACCGGGCATTTGCCCGGTACGCCACATGGCCAGTCCAGCCCTGTTGAGCATTTTCATTTTTTTCAATTTTTTGCCCCGCAGAACCCCTTCAGCCAGAGTAAAAACGTTTGCCAAATCCAGTCATAAGAATGGCAAAAAAGATTTGGTGTAGCATGGGACAATATGTAGGGATGTGCAGGAGTACGAGAGCTTGTGGAGGAACAGCCGAGCCAGCTAGCGTTGCCTCACTCTTCGAGACAGGTAGAATAATAGAAAATATTATTATCCGTAGACTATCAGTACTGCTCGAAAATGAGTGATCACAGTAGGCTATAATTAGTCAGGTAGGTGTAGGCTATGGATTACATTGGAATTATTGTGTGTTCTTACAGTGCTAGTCCTCTAGTGCTTTAGCAGCCCAGTATAAAGACGACGTCAGCCGAGTTTCCTTTCCAGATCCTGTCCCACCGTAATGCTCCAAGGCCTACTGTAAAGGAAATTGAGCGTGGAACAATCAAATACCTTGCACAAACCCTGCTCATTCAAAATATGTCCATTTTGCCAAGTATCCCCTATGTTGCCACATCACTGAAATTGTTTTTAACAATAGCCTACCTGTGAATGTTGCCAGTGCCGAGATATCTTTCTCAAAACTTAAATTAATAAAGACATATTTGAGGAGCACAATGTCGCAAGAGAGACTGTCTGGGTTATCCTTAGTATTGAGAGTCGATGTGCGTGCAGTTGTGATAGTATTTTAAACTGGTCTAGTCAAAAGATTTACCAAGATACGTTCAAAAGGTTAAGTCTGGTTTATTGTGAAAAACAATACGTGCGCAAGGACTTTCTGAACAACGCAACAAGGGTGGTTTCGTCAGAGAAGTGAATTCAGCCTCTTCTGCTCTGGCTTATATGCAGTCAAAACACAGGTAAAGTCCTTCTAGGATGTGATTGGCTAACTCATTGCACGTCATGTGAAATGGCAGGCGTGGCCAAGAGTACAGACATGTGACAAACAAAGAAAACAAAGGTCTGAAGACGAAGGTGTGGCCCTTCTGACTTAAACAAAGAGATGAGGAAGAGCGAGGCAGAGGGGGTGTTTATAATTACAAAAGGGGGAGAGTTGGTGTTTACAATTACAAAGGGAGATTGAAACTAGGGGTTGCAGGGGACTTGAGGACAAAGGTTTAAGGTGTTTGGATGTAAATTCCTGGACAATCCCCCATTTGTGCCTGAACAGGTACACAAAAATAAAATATAAAATCCAAACACAGTGTAAACAGTCAGCTATGCTATACATGTGGAAAGGAAATAATCTCTCCACTAGGTGGAGCAAAAAAAAAAAAAAAAAAAAAATTTTTTTTATTATTTTCTTTCCACGTGCAAAATCACGCACCAAAACCTCTTGTTTCAGAAATTTGACAGGAAACAAGATAAAAAAGATGACATGATTATATACTATTTATAGTCTAAGAGTGGACAACCATTCACCAAAAACCTTGATTTAACAAGGCAAAAAAAATAAATGGTTACCAGTGTAAGAAGGGCAAAAACCTCTTGGTCAATTTAGAGGAAAAACCCAAACTTATTTATCAACTCATGTTTCAACCATTGTAACTCTTGTAAACAAATATGATATTTTTCAGATTATTTCAAAGTTCATTCACTCTTGTGAATAATCGCATGTGATGTCCTATGGAACATAGCTTCCATGTGTGCGTCTCTGAATGTTTAATGTAGGTTCCAGTGTGTGCGGTCCATGTTGTCATACCACAACCACAAGAAGGAGGTGACCGGCAAGGTCAGTCTCCGATTTCTCATCAGAGGAGAGGAGAGTGTGGCGGTGACTGTCAAGGTCACTCTTGTTCACAGTGTATATCCAACAGTCATTTAGGTGACACTTCTCTTTTGGGCAATAGAATGTCATTGGGGAATGCAAGGCATCTTCTCTTCTAGATCGCAACTTCAATGTCGCGTTGTTTGAAATCAGTTATGTTCAATGTTAGTGTGTGCAGGTGTGTGTGCGTGTGTGGTGCATCTTGTGAGGTCATGGCTGTGGAGTTTCTCCATGTTGCCATCATAACGACCATGAGAAGGAGGTGACCAGCAAGGTCATTTTTCCTCCGATTCCTCGTCAGAGGAGAGGACAGTTGTGGCAGCCCATGGCTCTGGTTCAGCTGCATCCTTGATCTCCTGGTGTTGGCGATCCCCTGGTGGACCGTCCTCTGCTGCTTGGACCCGTTGGCAATGGCTTGCATGGATTCACGAAGTCCTCTCAGATCGCTGTCTGCGTGGTGAGTAGAACCTGGTACGGCCCGAGCCACCTCGGCGAGTTCCAGCTCCTTCGTCTGTGGTCGCGGACCAGGACCCAATCCCCAGGAGAGATGTGATGCAGGAACCCCTCCTTAAGCCTCAGGAATGGCGGTCCTCACTCTGTTGAAGACATCCCTGGCATGGAGAGAGTTCAATAAAATCCATTATTACATGTTCCCATGGCCCACTTGGCCGAGGATGTGCTGACAGTTCCATTTTTGACGGGTAGGTTCCTCCCGCAACATCTACTTCTCTTCCATGTTTTCTGGCCTGTTCTCAGGCTGCTTATCTGCTCCTGGTAGTCTCTTGTCTCCCCACTGGGCAGGTCCAAATAGAGCGGTCAGCCAGCGAGCTCTCGGCAGGTGAGGAGGGAGTCCCTGTCCTGGTTCAGCAGGGTGAAGGTGCGGTGGGACACCACACAGCCAGGGCGCCAGCAGCACGTACAGGCTCTTGAACTGAACCCGGTCCATCCCTGTACTGCTCCACGTAGGGCCGGCCCGGGTCGTGCTGCTGGAGGGCTCACCTCGGCGCTCCCGCTCCCCCAGTACAGGCTGATGAAGTGCTCCGTCTGTGGATTTACAGATGAGAGAGACAAACAGAGACAAAACAGAAGAGCAAAAGGAGAGTCCTCTGGTCTCCCTGTTCCCCTCCTTGGTCAGGAACGGTTATCAGCAGTCTGTTGGAGATACTCAGAAACATGGTTAAGCGCAAGCTCCTGCTTTGGGGAAAAAAATTTGTTATTCAGTCAGGAAAACTTAAAACAGGGTGTCTGTTCCAAGTGTCATTTAGAGCCAGTCTGCAGTACCCACATTCTCGTCTCAACAAAACAACACCCCCTAAGGGTGAAAACAAAATTTCCTGAAGTCAGGATAAAAAATAGAGATGGGGCAAAGAAAATGACACTAAAATGAACTGGCTTCATTTATAATTAACTAATAAAAAAATCCATCAAAGCTTTATTTGTATAGCTAAAATTTGTATATCTAAAACCCTCCCTCTTCTGCATTTGAGGACAGAGTATTTGGGCACTGCTCCTGTTTCATACTTATCTGTCGCTCACAGTGAGTTGGTGACATGGCGTTGGCCTTGCATCTCGCGAACCCCAGATCGCCCATCTGTAGGGAAACAGGCCAGTAACCTCCATCTCCACCTCCGGTCCTGTACCCGTCTCCTGGTTCGGCATTCACCCATCACTCCCGGAACGACAGTTGTCTGTAAAACACACTCAGAAAAAACACTCAGGCCCGATGAATGTGCCTCAAACTATAAACATGAGATATTTAACATAACCATTTAAAAATATATAATTGGGTTATGAGATGCTGCATTCAGATTAAGACACTGGCAACCCTTATCTATTCCCCCCACTATTATGCACAAACCTTATGTCTTAAGCTACATATCAGAAAGAGAGACAAAACAAACAATTAAACAGACAAACAGCAGGTCCCAAGCAGTCCCCAGGAAGGCATGATCCAGGCTCCTCAAAGACCTGCCGCCCAGGGTCCATAGCACCTGAAAAATAAGACTCAAACACAGACTGGGTTCAATAGCAGAGGTGAAGGCCTAAAGCCAACTCCTCAAAAAACACATCATCATTATATGAATGAAATTCATACAGTAGAATGCATAAAACGAACAGCTTATGGCCATTCATTGACTATTGAAACAAACTCCTAAAAATCTCTCTATCTTGGCTAGTGTAAATCTCCCTTATGAGTTGTTCAAGGGAACTCCAGCAGGTGGCGCTCGACCCCAAATCGGAGGCTCTTCCTTCTTGACCTGTTCGGACGAATACCTCGTAGAAAGGGGCGCGCTTAACTCGTAGAGAGAAGGGGCGTGGCTAATGGCGGGGGCATTGTTGTGTGATCATGGCGCAACAAGTCGAGGGGGGAAAATATAATTTTAAATCAGTTATTCTGCTGGGGAAATGGTGGAGAGACTGTTTGCTGAATCTCCTTATCTTTCCTTCCTGACCTAAAAAAAACAGTGCTCGTGCTACTCTCCCAAATCTTAAAAACAGACCAGTCTATAGAATTAACAGGCTTTTCCCTTAACCTAATCATCTCAACCACCTCTAGCTGAGCCCGAATCTTAGAATGTAACACTAAAATGTCAGATGGGGATGTAAGGAATCGAAAATGCTTTAGTGCATAACGAAATCTGCCAACAAACGCTCGCAGAATAATGCTTCAGTGCAACAATCTCATCAGGCTAGACGTTTAGCAGTAGAATCCTGTTACATCCTCTAGCCATATGTTAGTAGCCGGTCTTACAGGGACACCTAGTGGTGCTCCGAAAATGTTGCATGTATGACCCGGAAGTTGTCTTTGGCAGCGCGGGGAAATTTAAAGAAACAAATCCCTAATAACCACGACGCAGCCTAAAAACCCCAAAACAGCAATGAAAGGAAACCTTAGAGTTAACTCACGGCGGGAAAGAATACAATTTCGAAAGAAACACACACATTAACCCGCTTTGTACTCACCCAGTCAGGAATTCCTTTGTTCTCTGGCTCAATGGCGATCACCGCGAGAGCTGTTTTCCGGCGTCTCCTAGACCACCAGCTAGCCTACTGGAATCTAGCAGAATTTTAACAGTCTAAAAAGTGTACAAAAATACTTTACCTGGATCCATGGCGCGCGTAACAAACAATACAATCAAGAGCCGAGGCTCAAAACAGAGAACACATAAGACACATAAGACGAAACAAAGGCCCACGTTACAAACAAGCATGCCCGGCTGCACCAGCAACCTGGTCAAGGCTAAACTGGACGTCTAGATCCTACCAAAATACTGTACAGCCACTTGGTCAAAGCTAACGCTCGTTAGGTTTACCAACCTGGTCAAAGCCAACTTTCGTTAGGTTTACCAACCTGGTCAAAGCCAACTTCTCGTTATGTTTACCAAGTCACCCGGGAACAAAGGGGAAAACGTTTCTCCAAGAAACGCGGATTGCAAAAACTCTCAATCACTCCCGTAGCTACAGCTCGTTGGTAATCGTTCTTTAAACGAAACATCAACAATCACTTCGAAGCTAGTTGGCAATCGTGCTAACACGAACATCAACAACCGGGGCTTAAGCTAGTTGGTATCGTTCTGAAACGAAACATCAACAATGAGGCTTAACCCTTTTAGTACAGTAAGTCCAGTGCCCAACATTCCGAATATGAATTATGAATATGAATTTCCAATACAAACCTGTTTGTGGTGTGTTCATATTACGTCCCACATATGAACTTTATATACCATATGAAAGGTAAGAATTTGGGCTTTCAAATGATATTAAACATATCTATTAATATATATTATTATTATATATGACTAATATGATTTCACACAGCAATTCTGACCAAAATCATTTTCGGCTGTCATATTTCATCAAACAACTGCATTTTTAACAATTTTACTAACAAGCTAGATCTAAACTTAGAGTGTATGAGATGTGCACAATTATGTGGGCTATTCAGAATAAAAAACAGATTAGAAATATCATCCTTTGTTCAAAAGTTATGACCATTATAGTGATAAGTGGGGAAAGCGGAACAAAACAAACAATTTCAATGGTCTGGATTTGCATTACTGCTTTGGCTATGAAAGGGGCAGAACGTGTTTCAGGACTAATTTCTTTTGCATATTTTACCAAGAAGACTTCAGCTTTCAATATATGGCAGTTGTTTGCTATAATACACCTCTAGTGTATGTATAATCAATGTGTAATAACAGTGTAATAACAAGAAAATGACACAAACGGAATTGGATTTGAAGTTTTAGTTTTCAATAAAGTTGTTTTTTTAAAACAGGATTTACAGGTAAAATTATGAAACAATGATGAACAATGAAAATAATGAAACAGGACAGCAGTCGCTGCCCATCTTTCGTCGCAGGCTCAAAACTCATCTCTTCAAGAAGTACTACAACGATCCTCCCTCTTATGCACCTATTGCATTTGAGATTGCTATTCTTGCACTTTGCCCAGCACTAGATTATGCTCTCAGTCACTTGTTTTAGAAAGGAGATGCACTTGTGAGTTCTGGCAAGTAGTAGTACATTGGCTTTTTCTATGTTAAATGCAATTATTGTTAGTCGCTTTGGATAAAAGCGTCTGCTAAATGACTGTAATGTAATGTAAATGAAACATCAGTGCAAAAAGGTTCGATCCAAAATGAGAACTATGTACAAACTATATATGAGAACTATGTACAAACTATATATGAGAACTATGTACAAACTTTATGAGAACTATGTACAAACTATATATGAGAACTATGTACAAACTTTATATGAGAACTATGTACAAACTATATATGAGAACTATGTACAAACTATATATGAGAACTATGTACAAACTATATATGAAAACTATGTACAAACTATATACAAACTATATATGAGAACAATGTACAAACTATAAACAAACTAAAGTTTGAGCCAAAATGAGAACTATATACAAACTATATATGATAACTATGTACAAACTATATACTAATATAAACATTTTTGGGGGGGTGGGGTGGGGGGATGGGGGGGATTGGACTCAGTCACACAGCTGCACCCTTGTGATAGTCCCTAAAACAGTTCCTGTCCACCTGGTGACAGAGGACCTGATGGCATGCCTCGCACTTCCAGGGTGTCAGCCTCTTGCACAGGATGCAGCGTCGTCGCCCTTCAGTGGCTGCCATAGAACTTGGCTGTCCAGTACTGATGGGGATAGCAAGGTGGTCCCGGCTGGGGGTGGTCAGAGGCGTGCTGTGGAGGGGAACTCCGAGGAGCTGGGCAGAGAGCTCCTCCTGGAAGGCCTGACGCGTGTGCCTCCGCTCAGGATATAACTCTCTGTAGAGGATGTAGCTGTTGGTCACAGCGATGTCCACACAGTGCTGGAAGACGGTGACTGGCCATCTCATGGTCTTCCTGTGGACGGAGTTGGTGCCCAGCATTTGGTCGGATGTATCGACGCCGCCCATGTACTTATTGTACTCTGACACAACCGTTGGTCTGGGGACAGGGATCCTCTGGTATCCCTCACCTGTCTTCCTCCAGCGCAGCACTGTCTCCCCACTGTAGACAGAGTGAACGGTGGTGCACAGGGAGACCTCCTTTGTGTCCATCCACTTCACAAACAGAAGGTCATCCTCTCTAATCCACCGGATGGAGCCCCTTGGTGACCTTTTGTGCAGTGCGTTCTCCTGCGTGGTAGGAACGCCGACTCTCCCCTGCCTGTAGGTGCCACAGGCCCCGAAACCCTGCTCGCTCAGATGACGGAAGAGCTGTGGAGAGGTGTAAAAGTTGTCACAGTAGACAATGTACCCAGACCCGAGGAAGTCCTTGTTGACGAGCTGTGACACCACATCAAAGGACAGCCCCTTCCCCGACGCCTCTGCCGACTTCCCTTGGTACAGCTTGAAGTCAATTGTGTAGCCGTTGGCATCTGCCAGCACAAAAAACTTCAGCCCCCACTTAGTTGGCTTGGCCCTCATGTACTGCTTGATCCGGATCCTAGCCTTGGTGGGAACCATCCTCTCATCCACCGAGATGTGCTGTCTGGGGTGGTACAGAGACATGCACCGGATCCTCAGCATCTCCAGAAGAGGTCTGACCCGCTGGAGGAGGTCATGGTCGTCAGTGCCCCTACACTGGTCATTCACGGCATCCTCTTCTGGATTGCTGATCTTGATGTTGGAGGAGATGGCCTGGAACCGCTCCCGGGGCATGATGGTGGCAGGGAAGGGCACGCTGAAGATATTGTTCTGCCGCCAGTAGTCAGAGATCTTCGGGAGATGGACCACAGACATGTAGAGCAGCAGACCTATGTAGCGCCTCATCTCCTTTGGGGTGACATCCATCCACATGAACTTATTCCCAGCCTCCAGCCTCTTAGCTGCATAGTGGTTGGTGTTAGCACACATGGCCTGGAGAACCTCAGCGTCAAAGAACCTGGAGAAGATCTCATCAGGTGTTGGCTTCCCCACAGTGAGAGGGGGCTGCACGCCTGGGGTACGCTTGGGGTTGAACCTCAGACGTTGAGGGACCCGATCGTCTGGATCTGCCTCCGTCTTCCATCCTGAACATGCATCTCCAGCATCTCCAGCACGGCCAGCACGGCCAGCACGGCCAGCACCACCTCTCCCTCTCCCACGACGGAGCCCACGCCCCCGGCTCTGACCCTGGCTGGGACCACAGAGGGATGGATCCTCCTCCTCAGAAACCACACTGAAAGTAATAGAGAAAACCATAGACAAGTGAAATCTACTCTAATTTTTATGATTCTGAACACACACACATACATATTTTCATTTACTACTATATTACAGTCATTTAGCAGACACTTATCCAAAGTTACTTACAATAACTAGGCCTACATTCACTGTAGAGGGTCAAAATAACTAATAGTTGCTAGAAATCACAGATGTATCCCTGCTTTCACACACACACACACACACACACACACACACACACACACACACACACACACACACACACACACACACACACACACATGCGCTCACACACGCACACAGTGCAAGACATGTTGAGGTGGTATTCTAATCATGCAGCTAGCTATCGGTTAGCGCATAGGCGCTAGAAGCCCACAGCAGCAATGTTGACTTGTCACCACAAAAAAAACAACTTACACTCAAAAGTTACCTCATAAACGTCAAACATGATGCATACAAAGTATGTACAGGCTAGCCTAACGTTAGGTTACATAGCATTTGAGACATGATATGGCTAAATATAGCTAGACACATCTGCTGCATTCATCCGTCACAATACAGCTAGTATCCAGTCATTTACCTTGACAACAGACCCGGAGCAGTTGCCTGTTGTTCTCCCAGCTCAGGCAACTGGCTGTCATCCTCATCCGTGTCCATCTCCAGAAAACGCTGGGGTAGCCTAATTGTTCTTCCTGACCTGCTTCTTTCCATTTTGAACAAAATAAGCTATCAAATGTCGTTCTCTCTCACTCTGCTCGTTCTCTGCTTCGCGCGTCGCTCGCTCGAAAAAACCCCTGGACAGAAACCCCGTCTATGCGTTGCTGGGGAATTTGAGCTGGTGGGGTTTACCGTAATGCCCCTAATGTACAAAAAAGAGCAATTTCTCAGCTTTCAGGAAGTGTTGAAATTTTTTAGATAGCGCAAACCGTTCAGGAGTTATGGTAATCTGAAGAAGAGTACCGCGGATGTCTTTTTTTCGTCTCGCCGGCGAGACGGTCGTATTCAAAGGGTTAAGCTAGTTGGTATCGTTCTGGAAACGAAACATCAACCATGCTCTCCCTACCCTCGGTAGGACTAAATACCCACGCTGGGGTTCCTGTTTTCAACACTCCAGACCAACACAACTGAACCAAATCAAGGCAAATACAACTCAGAACCATAAGGGGGTTCGTTTAAACGTACCTGTGAGCCTCAAGAATCCAGTGGAAGAACTGAGGAAATAATCTCGGCGTGCGCTCTGGCGCAAGAGAGAAAATTGATTTTCCAACGCCCACTATGGACCGACACGTCTGTCGATCAGTTCATCCACTGGAATCCCGAAGCAACACGCAGGCAGTCCTCCCATTTACCATTCCCGTTCGCCAACTGTGATAGTATTTTAAACTGGTCTAGTCAAAAGATTTACCAAGATACGTTCAAAAGGTTAAGTCTGGTTTATTGTGAAAAACAATACGTGCGCAAGGACTTTCTGAACAACGCAACAAGGGTGGTTTCGTCAGAGAAGTGAATTCAGCCTCTTCTGCTCTGGCTTATATGCAGTCAAAACACAGGTAAAGTCCTTCTAGGATGTGATTGGCTAACTCATTGCACGTCATGTGAAATGGCAGGCGTGGCCAAGAGTACAGACATGTGACAAACAAAGAAAACAAAGGTCTGAAGACGAAGGTGTGGCCCTTCTGACTTAAACAAAGAGATGAGGAAGAGCGAGGCAGAGGGGGTGTTTATAATTACAAAAGGGGGAGAGTTGGTGTTTACAATTACAAAGGGAGATTGAAACTAGGGGTTGCAGGGGACTTGAGGACAAAGGTTTAAGGTGTTTGGATGTAAATTCCTGGACACAGTCTAGATCTAAAGAGTGTTATAGCACACAGAACTTTGCGCAGAAGAATGCCAGGAGCCGCTAGTATAAAATAATAAGATTACTACAACACATGTAGAAAGCAGCTCTTGACTGCAGCCTCTGTAGCCTACAGGATGTTTTGTTTTTTTGTAGACTTTTCTCTGATACAGATGACTTTTCTTTGATACAGAATATGTTGCGTGAACCGTTCCGTTGTGTGAACTCAAATTATAGGCTATAACGAATGTTCTACAATACCTTCCTATTATAATAGCCTAATGCAGAGTCACTTGTTTGTATTTGTCAGTGATGCCTGCAACAAAAAACATTTTTTAAAGCATTAAGTGGCCGCGATGTCTATCCCATGTCATTCTGTGGGAGGGGCCCCATTGCCCTACCTGCGGGGGAGCCCCGAAAAATTGCAACGCCACTGAGGAACATGCTGATGTGTTCATGACTGCATGCAGGCTGCCAACCACAGAACTAAGGGAATAGGAAGAAGAGGGGAGGGGAGGAAGGGGGAGGAAGCTATCCCACTGCCATGCTGTGGAATAGCTTCACTCAACTGATATTAAGTGTAATCACGAGCTGCACATATATAAACACATTAATACACGTGACACCACCATCTTATGTCACACCTGTGACAAGTTTATAGATCTTAGTAAAAAAATAAGAGAGTAAAACTATATAACAAAGGCAAGGCACTCAAGTCTCCATAAAGTTAAAAAGCCCTTATTGAAAGTGGCTAGTAACCCAACACGTGTCGGCGTAATGATTACTTTGATTTTTGACTAAGTTCACCCCACGGTAATGAGCACTTCTCCCTTTTTAATTCTTATTTCATTGGAGCCTAAGCAGCATTCTTTCTTCTCTATTTATTATGTTTATCGATCTGTTATGAATGCTTCATGGAGATGCTTAATGAAAAACGTTACCGGGAAGACATTGCTTTTTCGTGATTGGATTCTGTCTACAAAAGGTCAGCCAGATTATAGCTTGTCTCTCCCTCAGGCCTGTCAAAAAATGTTATGTCCCCTCCATTGTCACTTGAGAAGAGAGAACAGTGCCCAAGGTTACCCAGGAAGACCAGCATATTGTGTTGGATATAACATAATGAATGGACCAAAGAAGGGCAGTCATCGTTGATTCATTTCATCAGGAGTGTAATTATTGGTTTGGCTGATATGAAAGAGAAAAGAAAGGTGTTGCTTATCATCAAGACATAGAACAGGGTGTACAGTCGTGTTCTCTGGTCAACACACACTCAACACACACACAATTTAGGACACACACACCTACACCCACCTACCGTACAGAACACACAACTACACACACCTACCATACAGTACACACAACTACACACATGATTGCACACACTCACACCCACACACACCTACACACATAATTGCAAAACAACCATGATGACTCATCACAGATAATTAGGACAGTATTTTTGAAGTGGTGGTAATTAGTTTCATGTCATGAAAAGCCACCCACAGCCTTTATGGGCCAGCATCTAGTCTACAGAAAATGAAAGAACAGATTTCCATGTGGCATACCCCTGGTTCCTCCCGGACGGAGGCTGCCACTGGACCAGGCTGCACAGCCGCGCATATGCCCAAAAGGGACCCCGCCGTGCGAAACCCTCCTTTTCAGTACCCTGGACAGCTCCCCTCAGGTAGATCGGAATGGAGATCAGCGTGGACACAGAGCGGCAAAAATCATCACCACGGACAGTGCGGCTAGGTGATTGGAGTTGACAGGAGTTGACAGGCCCTTCATCGTCAACCAGGCAACGCTCCGACCCAGCTGCGTCAAATCAGCTAATCACCCTGGCGAGGGAGCACCGGCTGAAGCGAATCTGCTAATGAGCTGCTAATCAGTGGCGTGCACAGACATTTTTGGGGGCAGGTGCTCAGTGAAAAATTAGGGCACCTTGCGCGGCGAGATGTTGACAGGGGGGGGGGTGCTGACAAGAGTTTTTTTTTTAGATTGCCGCGCGAGCTGAAGTATACTGATAGCTTCACATGCTGTACCAACAACAAATTTGACCGACATTGGCCGTGTGGTGGTCATCATTACGTTAAATCCTTTTTAATCCTAGCGTCTAGCTTGTTAAGCAGGTGGGCAGTCGGCTAATTTATGCTCAGCTGTTTGGCGCTGTATGAGACTTACTTCACAACAGAGACAAATAAATGCAAGTTATAGTTTTGCAACTGAGGCTTAGGGGGCAAACAATACACTCGTTTGGTTTATGTGTTACCTGGCTGGTTAGCTGTCATCACTTGGGCACTCTGGATGGGGAAAGGGCAGTGGAGGAGTAGCGCACCTCCGTTTGTGTCCGCTTTTCACGTTTACCGTTGACAACGGAAGAGAGGGAGGGGAGGGGCACGGTGTGTGGGGGGGGGGGGGCTGGCGAAGTTACAACGCATATTGGGGCATTATTATTACACGCTTTTAATTGAGAATCGATCGATGTCACCATGGGCCACATACAGTAGGCCTACACTGTTGACATGTAGGGTCCCACAAGGATCGATTCTAGGGCTCTTACTCTTCAGTCTGTATATGCTACCCCTACGTGATGTCATTAGGAGGTACAATATTAGCTTTGATAGAATGCATTGCTGATATAAATGCATGGATGTCACAGAATTTCCTTCAGTTAAACCAGGACAAAACATGTGTTGATCATTGGTGATAAAGTTGAAAGGGAGATACTATCTGGGCACTTACAAACACTGACACTGAACACCAAATGCAAAGTCAGAAACCTAGGTGTCATGTTTGATTCTGATCTTAATTTTGAGGCCCATATTAAGAATGTGACAAGGACATTTATCACCTGAGGAACATTGCTAAAGTGAAACCTTTTCTCTCCCAGGCTGACACTGAAAGACTAATGCATGCTTTTATCAGTAGCAGGTTGGATTACTGTAACACTCTCCTATCTGGTCTACCAAAGAAAGCTAGTCAACTCCAAATGATACAAAATGCTGCAGCACGTGTCCTCACTAAGACCAGAAGGAAGCCACACATCACACCAGTCTTACAATTGCTACACTGGTTACCTGTCAGTTTTAGAATGTATTTTAAGATTATTTTATTAATGTATAAAGCTCTAGTCATGCACATGAATACATGTCAGGCATGCTTTTACAGTATACACCAAAAAGATCCCTGAGATCCTCTGGCACTGAACTTTTAACGGTTCCTGGAGCCAGGACCAAGAGATATGGGGAGACAGCCTTCTGTTTTTACGCCCCAGCCTCGGAATACCCTCCCAGAAAACCTAAGAATGGCTGAAACTGTGGGAACCTTTAAGCGAGATCTTAAGACATACTGTACCTTTTAATCTCACTTCTATCATGTAGTTCTACCTGTTTTAATTAAAATGTGTATCTTTTATACTCACTTTTATTTTTTACTGTTTCTCTATCTACTATTTTAACTGTTTTCATTTATTCTGTACAGCACTGTCTGCTACAGTACATTTACTTGTGAACAGTGCTGTATAAATAAAGTTTGAGTTTAAGACTTTGACTTTAGACTACCAGCCCTCTATGTACAACTGACTAGTCTATCAGTTCTCTATATACTATTGACTAGTCTATACTCTCTCCCAAATGTCATACTGCAATAGGCCTCATGCCGAAGGTCACATGACCAAACCGGAAGCTGGGTCAGCTCACTTCCGCTCTACTCGGCGGCCTCTTTAAAACGGAAAGCTACACACACAAAGCTACTGCTTTTAAGATTTATAACCAGAAGACATACTTTTGCTGCATGTATATTTTATTTATTTATTAATCATTACTGTTTAGTTCATTTAGTGCTAGATCGGATGAAATGGCGAGTAAAGAAAGACGGGTAAAATACCTGAAGCGGGACCATCCTAGCAACAGTTTATGCTGTGTGCCTCAGTGCGCTATGTCTGGAAAATTTAATTTGGCGGTGAGTTTCCACACATTTCCAAAAGACGAAACACTTAAAAAAAATATGGATACGTAATGTTAGACGTCAGAATTTGGAAATTAAAAAGAGCACAGCAGTCTGTAGTCGACACTTCGTACCCACGGATATCATTCAAGGAGGAAACCGACGTTTGGTAGCGGGGGCTGTGCCTGTCTTGTTAGCCTGGAACGACTACACTTTGCCGGCAGCCAGACCAAGTGTCTGGGAAAGAAAACCACGACCAGTCAGGCCAGAGGATGAGCTTGAGGAGGAGATGGACCTTGAGTCTTTGCTGCCGTGATTATGACCGGAGACCAGAACCATCTGCTTTGGATATGGCCGGTGAAAAAATACAGGCCCAGCAGCAAGTGATAGAGGAGTTGCAGAAGAGATTGTCTGAAGTTTCACTGAAGCAGACGTTTGGCTTGCAGAGGTTCCTAGCATCGGATGATGACATCAGATTCTATACAAGGTATGTTGCATGGAATATGATATTCAGCATGCATAGCTCTGGCTATGACTTTGATGCAGAGTAGATTGTGTTTATTCATGAATTAACCCTGTAGGCTACTGTTATGTATGTGAGCACATGACCATAAACTAATGTTAAAAGCAAGACAAGATTGACATCAATACGGAGCAACAATATGAAATAAAAGGGAAAACATGAAAAAATACACTAAACACAGCAACATGAGTCAAAACACTCATTGATTGCTGGTTGGTATAGATGCAGTTGATAGTGGGCTCAACTTTAAAATCAAGTGATTACATTTCAAACCATGCTGCTAGGAGCTACACATACCTGCCACTGCCTCCTGGCAAGATATTTCTGGGTGAACATGAATAAAAAGTGTTTCTTAAAAATAATACTCTTTCTGTCACTTCTTTAGATTTGCTATCTCCCGCCATCTGGAGGCATTCAGGAAACAGATTGAACCTGCGACTAAGAGAATGGTGCGGGCTAGGACACAGGCATCTACTTCCAGCACAACAACTCAGGCATCCACTTCCAGCCCAAAAGCAGCTTCTGACCAGGCCCCTGCTGATTCACCTGGTCTTCCGGTAAGCATAGCTCATGTAGCTTACCTGTGCTATACCCATTAGGTTAGGGGCGACTGCCATGCTTGTATTTAGTAGACTAGGTTGTATATAATTGCACGAGTTTATTTGATTGGTTTATTTATTATGATGACGATGCAATGATTATCATTAACACAAAGACTTCTCTCTCACACCACCCACCAACAGAGCCGGAGCCTTTCACTGATTGATGAACTGTTCCTGTTCTTGGTGTACCTGTCACTGGGCCTGAAGGAGAAGGATCTGGGTGACCGGTTCAACATTCATCAGTCCACCGTCAGCAGGATCATCACGACCTGGGCAAATTTTTTATACACCTTATTGGGCGCTGTAGGGATATGGATGTCTCCTGAGACAATTAGAGACAATATGCCAAGTGTGTTCGGGAAGTACTCCGACACTCAAGTCATAGTTGACTGTACAGAGATGAGATGTCAGATGCCTTCATCTCTACTGTTACAGAGTGAGATGTATTCACAATATAAATCCCACACTACCCTGAAAGGCCTGATAGGTATGTCACCACACGGTGCTGTTACTTTTATTTCCTCACTGTATTCAGGCTCTGTAAGTGACAAGGAATTGTTCAGGGAATCTGGCATTATCCCTCTTTTGGATAAAGATATGGCTGTAATGGTGGACAAGGGATTTAAAATTGATGATCTAGTGCCCTGCAAAGTCTACAGACCACCTTTTCTCAGCAAACACTCACAGCTGTCTCATGATGAAGTGCTCCTCACTCAGGACATTGCACGCTTACGTATACATGTGGAGAGGACCATTAGACGAATAAAAGAGAACAAATTGTTTGAAACAGTTATCCCAATGAACATCACCGGCAGCATTAACCAGCTTTTTGCGGTAGCCTGCCTCCTATCAAACTACCAAAATAAGACACTAGTGAATGCATGGGCCACATAAAGTACTAACTGCAGTAAAACTTGCATACTGTACATCAGATCAACATGCATACACTAATCAGAAGACACATTTGAGACAGTTTTTTTTATGAAATAGTTTAATCTCTTATCACCGAATTCATCACACAATGCTGAAGTGGAGGACTGCTAAGAACAACTTGTATTACAGACCATGTCAGAGTTTAGCCTGTCGATAGGCCTTATGGGGCTGAAGAAATATATTATAAAGAAAAGGAGAGAGAGAGGGAGAGAGAGAGAGAAAAGGACATCAATTGAATTGAGAGAAAGAAAAAGTAAATGAAAAAAAGAAGAGAGCGAGAGAGAATATGGCTGTTCATGGGTAGTCATTCTAACAATGGATGCATAGCTAAGCGCATTGCACACAGAAAGAAATGTAAAACATTTACACACACGCATCTGTAAATACACACAAACACACTTTAAAATGTATAGTCATTGACAAGTAAAACTGGAATATATCATTTCTTTGTGGAATCGTTTTCTTCTCTTGTCATTCCAACCTATACAGTGTACTGTACAGATGTGGGAACATAAGAATTTAACTTGACCCGCGGTATTCTAACAGGCGCTTTACAGCATTCCGCAACACCGTAGGGGCGCCCATAGGGGCGCAGTAATACCACTCATTGACCCATTGCTGTAGCTCATCTCGCACATTAGATGAGCCTACCGTTCTCAAACTCCTTGTTCTCTGTCTGGTTGTAATTTAATTATTACGAACAAAGCCTATCTATTTATAGTTTCTATCTCTGTAAATGTCGCCGGGTCTATATCTGTTAACTGTCGGGACAAGTAGAAGTTTAATACATTAGGCTGAGTGTTCTCATATGGAACATGGCATCAGGACGAGTAAGATGGCTAACGGAGATGACCAGAGATGTGTTTGAAATGGTTCACTCACTCCCTCCCTATTACCATGGATGTATTGAGTGCGACTCATAGTGAACTACATGGGGAATGATTTAACAGTTTTGGGACACTACATGGAATGTAACTGCGTAAGATATTCATGACTCAAACAAGCAGACGCGCCGATCACTGATGGCAGCAGGTTGAAATATCAGGTAGTATTCAGGTTCCATGTTTAGTTGAATGATAAATCCCATATAAATGGTTGGAATTCTAATGATGTGCAAGTGTGATTTTGTCAACATTAGTGCTGTCTGCTAGCAGCCTGTGAAGCTGCACGATAAGACCGTGATAGCAAGTTAGCTCACGACAGCAGCTTCCATAATATTAACGGTAGCTGTCGGTGGCTAAAAAGCAGATAGCTAACTTTACAACGTTGATTCCTGTAGCTATTTTGATTTTGATGCTATTAGTTCAACTTCTGTTTCTCGGGCAGGAACAGAGACTAACTCGCATTAGCAGCAAAGCAGCTAGAGGAATGATCTTAACATTAGCTAACTGCTTTAGCTACTGCTAGCTACCGTCTTCTTCACTTCTCCTTCGGTAAAACATGACACCGTTGTGTTGTGGTATTGTGGAGGGCTTAGGCAGAAGCAGGAAGAGAAACCACTTTTGCCCCATATAAGTAAAATAATGGTCTCATAAGCATTTTCGATTGTAAAATTGTGTTCACTTGTTTTAGTTTGCAAACATATGCAATTTTCTTAGCATTCCCAGCTTTGTATGTAGTTTTAATGTGAAAGATACATCTTGAATGCAGTCAAGACAAATTATTTTGCCTCATAACTTTTGTCAAACCCCCTGGTTCCAGTCAATTGGATTATAGGCTATAGGCTACTTTCGTTTACAATGACGTTACCTTATGAACACAAATAGCTTAACCTATAGGCCTACATAAAAACAATAGCCTAAAACCATGTTTATTTACAATGTATTTTCTTTCATTGATAGCATGCCAATAGTTAGGGTGAGGAAAGACGCGCGGTCTCTTTAGCCCTGAGACCATCAGGCAGGCAGCAGGAGGTCGTTGAAGGCTATATATATTATTATGATATTATGTCTAATAATACATTCGTTGAAAGTACACAGGCGGATCTACTATACGGAATTGGACCGAGGAGTGTTCTCATATGGAACTAGGCTGCACACGCCCGCCCGCGACAAGAGCTGAATTGTAGTCAGCTTTCCCCGCTGCGCGCAGGACGCGTGCGTCCCCCGCTGATCCGAGCGAGAACGCAGGCGGAATGTCGCTCCCCGTCTGAAACGGCCTTGACTCCTGGAATCCCAAGGTCTTTCATATTGAAATTCTCTTGATGGTCTGGGGATGCGAGACGTGTTAAGGGAGTGCATCAGTCGTGATCCTTGACAGTAGGCTACCAGCCTGCGCTGCGCTCAGAACAAAGTTGGATGAATGGATGGACTTATTGGAATCCTGGAAAATGTTTATTGCGCTCTAAAATCATGAAAGCATAAATGTAAAAATGCAGCAACAGAAGTAGTCTAGATGAGATGGTGGTTTAAATGAATGGCAACACATAAATTGAGACATAAATTGAGACTGGTGATAATGCTGATAATGTACAGTAGGGCCTACCTCTGGCTGAGTTCATGGTTACAGCCATTCATCTCTTACACATGGGCCTATACAATACTTGCACAATCTACTTTGGACGTTAATCCATCCATCTATCAATCAAACTAGCGAATTCAATGGCCGGTCATGGCAAAGCACCCGCTAACGCAGGCTACCCCCCTCCCCACGATCCAGGGCTAGGAAACCGGTTCATCCAGTTTATTTGAATATAAAAGAATTTGGGGGGGGGGGGGGGGGGTTACAATAGTCTAGTCCAGGTTCGCTGGCGAGTGACGAGCTAGTCAGATGGCGCATGCATGTGTGGACATTGTAGGCCGATTCTGTAAAACCTAAAGAATAAAAGTAGGCTACGTTCAACATTCATTGGAGTGGTCCAGTTGGATAGGCTAGTCTTATCTAAATAAATTGAGGACCTGTATTTTCAGTGTTTGCTGGTAGCGGACTGCATTGATCAATGCAATGACTCTCCATGTTTTTCAGTTTTACCCTTTTCATCAATAAAACATCATTTTTACAACCATGTCTCATTGATTGGGAAGGAATTAAGAGCTGCCGGTCTATTAGCCTACATTCGGACTCAGAGGATGACATAACTGTTTATTGAGAAACAATTGGCTATATAAAGAAATACCACAATGCATGTAGTCTAGATATATTACATTATGGTTAGGCTATAGCCTACACTTTATGGTAGACTGCCCTCTCGCTCGCTAAGCAGGCTTCATTGTGGCTGTTTTGTTCATCGCAGAAGCCTATAGGCTACACATTAAAAAAATGTTTTTTTTTTATATAGACCTAGAAGGAATCAGAATATGTGGAAATTAAATTTTAGCCTATTTTAATACAATTCAAATTCTGCTTAGAGGGAATTATTTTCAACGGACATTATGACCTGAGCATAATTAATAATTATCTAAGTTAATATAGGCCTATGAGAACGCAACGCTTTTTACGATAGGCTAGGCCTATGCGTCTTGTGATTGTACTGTAGCCTAGGCTACAACTTAAGGCTTGCCCTATTGAATTCATTTTATAGCCTACTAGGCTACTCATTATTATCGAATTATCTAGTTGATATATGAATAAAACAATAAGCCGTTTTAATGGCTATGGGCTACTAGTTGTAGCTATATGATGCGCTCTGCTCTTATACGCACGGTTGAGGCGGCAGCTCAAATACACTTCGCACATATCCTCTGCTATAGCCTCTCACAGACAACTAGGTGCACTTCATGCATTGGTAGACAGTTCTGTTCTTGCTGCAGCTTGTCTTCACCATGCAAGTATTTTTTGGGGGTTATTCTTCTGTGGACACTGCGAGGGGCGCCGCAGGTGGCTGGTTGGACGCCAGAGCGCGCAGCTCTTCAGCCAACTGGAGGATGTCGCGTCTGGGGAGGCTCTGTGTCTCTCCACCATTCCCCAGCGAGTCCAAGCTCCCCCAATGAATAATACTTATTTATAATAGCCTACATAGCGCAAAACTGTGCATATAATAGGCTGTAGCCAGCGCGAAACTGCGCATTCCCTATAGCCGTTCATTGAACAGCTGGCGGCCGGTATAAATAAATAAAAACATACACGATATTTTGTTATTTGAATGATCTTGAATATATATATATATTGAAGATCATTCAAATAACAAAATATTGTGTATGTTTTTTTCATTTATAAATTAACAATAGGGGGTGCAACAGAACACAATTTTAGGTAAAGTCATTGACAGGCGGACTTCAATGTTTTATTAAAATATAGTTATGTGCAAATGAAAACCCACATTCGTCATATGGACCTTACCCCGATTTTGGAAATCAGATAAAGGCGTTCACAAGACCATTTCAATAATCGCATTATTACAATTATCGGTTGTCTCACTGTCAAACCTGCCGCTATGCACAAGATAGTTAATGTCCGGATATGATTGGCAATGAGTGATCTTTACTCATGGCGACTATTTCAATTTTGTATGGATCCACACCTCCGATCAAGCGTATTTTTTCTTTGTATCATGCTGAAGCCATATAGCCTACTGCGCTCAGACTTGGCTACATTAGCTGGTGCCCTGTCTTCAAATTTACTTCCGGGGTTTACGAGTAGCCTACCAGTTGAATGCGTTCCAGAAACAAAACGCAAAACCCTCACGTTCACCACATCTTTACTAACAAATATATTTACAATACTGTTATTTTGCGCATTTGACTTAACAGACACCACGTCTTGACCCGACGTCAGTTGCCGAGATAGATAGGCTACTGTAGGCCTAGATATATTATAGGTGTTCGTTATAATTAAATTACATCGAGATGGAGAAAACATGTGTTTGAGAACAAGGTAATAATAACAATTAAACGTTATTTGTATAGACCCTTTCATACAGATAAATTCAGCTCAAAGTGCTTTACAACAGAGCATTTAAATTAAAGAATGTGACATTTAATGATGCTTCATTCGTAGACTATAGGAGAAAAACACTGAGCCCAGCCTGCTAAATCTACTCAAAGACGCCACCTGGCGGTGGTGCATCACTAAAACTAAATAACACCCGTCTGAAATCCCACGAGATTTCCAACGGGATTTCCCTGCCAAATACCGCGAGGTGAAATGCTGCAGCATGTGACATTTCTAACTTCCCACATCTGTATATAACACACAACTAAGCTTTTTTGGAGACAGACAAGTACTTTGGCATATACACATTGAAGAAAAACTGGTCAACTTTGTCCCTGATGATTGTTGTTATTTTGGGGTCAACATGGATACGCTGCACCATCATGTCGTCCTGGGCACAAATCACAAAGTCACACCACTGTAGCCCAGTGATCAGAAGTTGACCCTGCACCTGCCAGTAGTAACTGGCTTTTTTAGGAGGGTCGAAGTTCCATACTGCATTTGAAGGTACTTACAGTCAACATAGCTCCTAACATTTGGGCACTTAATCTCAACAAGTCCAAATGGTGGCTGTGCGACTGGATCAAAAATGAGGCCATCTGGTGATGCACCAAGCCATGGTGCATCGGGGTGGATGACGAGGCCACAAGGGGTGTAGTTCACATTTTGCAGGCTGCAGTACTCCGATGTAGCCTCAAACTCCATGTCTGCACCTCTTTTCATGTCCGCAGTCTGCCTGGTACCTTTCATGATTCTTTCTGCAAGGGACTCTGCAGAGCTTGCTCCCCTCACAAAACATACCTCTCTAAAACGTGAGGAGGTGATCCTCGAGCTGATGCCACTCCTGGTCTGCTGCCTGTTCTCTTGTCGCTGCCTCAATCTTATAGGCCATGTCCAATGTGACCTTCAAGACAGATGAAATGGTATGAAAATGTAAAATCATGATTACAGACCAAAATGATCATGGTTATCATATTTGTAACAATTGCATTTTAATGATAATTTCAACTTCAAACAGTAATAACGGCCCTCACGGTTTATCATTAAACTGGAAATCATTTCATCCCTACCTTCAAGCTTTCAAGGTGAAAGTGCTCCTCCTCAGTACAAACATGTACACACTCTTTTGGGGCAAGCCTGGACTCCACAAAAGGCAGCTGTGGGTTAGATGGAAGATCTTTGTGCATTTTGACCGACCTTGTGGGCAGTATGGGTTGCTGGTACACTGCCCTTTTGTGCTAAGCCAAGTGTTGTCTCAACAAGGGTCTTCTCGTCAGTGATGTCCATATTTGCTGCAAGGGGTTTCTCTGTAATGTCAAAGTCTTTGTATATTTCTCCAATCTGCAGCAAGGACATGTCAAGTGGGTCCCCAACCAAGCCCTTGTAAAGTGTACTTCTGTGAAAGACAATAATAGCGTCAGGAATCTTGTCATGCAGAATGACGCACGTGCACGGATGTATAGAGAGGAAAACTGACCGACCCAAAAATTAATGTAGGTCTCCCATTGACATCCATTCTAAATTTTAGTTAATTTTAAATAATTCTTTATACACACTAACAGGCAGCTCACTATCTCACCTGATTCCTCCTCCCATGTGCCGGTTGAGTCTTGGTTTGGTGACAACCATTTTGTTTATTGGCCCAGGTTTCACTCCCTGACAAAAGACAAATAACATCCAATCTCAACAATTAGACAACACAATTCGTGTGGGTGTGCATAAAGCATATGCGAAATTATCGATGAGTGCTTAATAATCCTGTCAAAACAAAATTGCATTCAATAATACATCCTTATATTATAAGGTTCCTCACCCATAAAAAGTTGGATTCTGGCATTGGCAGTTCAGTGGCTCTATGAATTGCATCTCATCACTTACCGCTGTTCTGGGCTTGTGCCATTTCTGCTCTGTCTCAGTGCAGGTGTGGACAGGGGGCACAACCTGTACATTAAGCTCAGAATAGTGCACCGTTTGAAACAGCAAAGCAACTGTGTGGTTACACACTGCAGTGCCAGCAACACAGGAGCAGCGGAATGACACGAGGATCACAGGGTCTGAATCCCGAAGCACTATCTGTAGAAAAGTATATGGAGAGAATTCTTACAGACTTGACACTGATTTGAGTATGATTGAACTTATCCTACTTGAGCAGTGGTCATAACAGATGAGATGCCATCATGCCACTGATGTCATGTAACAGTCTAGTTAGGTTGCTGGGGCAAGTTTGGCAATGACACAAATAAAATAAATATAATAACAGGATGTAAAATCAGAGGCCTGATTACATGCAATGATGGGTGGCGCCCAAGAATGGAGCGTTCACAGTCAGAATTGACTATACCCCAGTGACCTTACTATCAACACAAGTAACTTGGAACTGTGCATGCATTCACCAAGGCTCTCAGAATATGACATCTTGCCTTTTTACAGTCAGGGGGACCCAGTCATGATCTTGGTCACTGATTAGTCTTTAGTCTTATCCTGAGAGAGTTGGAAAACTGTCCCTGAACTGGAACTGATGGAGAACTCAGAACAGAACACCCAACCCATCCCTAACGTTACTCTCAGGCTGTGTGGCTTCTCGTTTTTCTTCATAGACCTGTAACAGGCAGCTCTGTCTTTGTTAGAGACTGAGGGGGCAGAGTGGGTTTCATGATGCTTTGATGTAGTTAGCTAGCTAACGTTATAAATGTTTCTGTCAAACTTGCGCCATAATACAGAAATACATAAGCTACTCTTACTCTACATACCCTCATAGTCGCAGATGTAGGAGGAAGCATATAGCTTAAAACCCGCCATATTGCGCCATATTCCAAAACAATTATCAAAATCCAAAGGATAAAATAACAAAATATAACTGTAGAAGGTGAAGGTGAAGAACAGGATGAAGGTCACGTTACGTCGCTGGGTGTTTGGGTTTTTATTTTCTATCACCAGGCAGGTAGAGCAAGTCGGGAGAAGCGTAAGTGAGCTGACCCAGCTTCCGGTTTGGTCATGTGACCTTCGGCATAAGGCCTATAGCATAAATATATAAACAAGTATCTTAATATTTGCATGTATATATTTTTGCCAGAAACATGTCCCAAAAAGAGGGTTTTTTGCCCCCTGAGCTGTGGGGAGGTCCGAGCACAGCCACACCAAACAACCCAGCCACTGGAGGCTATAAACCCACCGAGGCATGCATCTCACGAGCAGGACGATGATCCTGGCGGCTTCGGTGATCTCTGCTTTGTCCAAAGTACTGGAAAAGATTGTTTCCATTCAGTTGCACTCTTTTTTAGCGATGAATGATGTGTATGAGAAGTTCCGGTCTGGTTTTAGAATTGCTCATAGCACTGAAACGGCTCTCTTAAGGTTTTTTAATGATATTATTCTTACTGTCGACTCTGGGTGTGCTGCTATCCTGGTTACACTAGATCTGACCGCGGCCTTTGACACTGTGGACCACAAGACCCTTCTTATCCGCCTTGAACAGTGTGCTGGCATTAAAGGTGCTGCTCTCATGTTCCTACAGTCTTACCTGACTGATAGGAGCTTCTCTGTCCAGCTGGGTGAGTTATCCTCTAGTGTGGCCCCCCTCACCTGCGGTGTCCCCCAAGGATCCATCTTTGGCCCTTTATTATTTTCTTAATATATGCTGCCCCTGGGTTCCATTCTACGGAAACACAATGTGTCTTTCCACTGTTATGCTGACGATGTCCAACTGTACCTCCCCCTGAAATTGAACTGTAAGGATTCCTTTAAGCCTGTAACATCTGCGCTAAATGACATCAAGACCTGGATGGACTTAAACTTCCTTAGTCTGAATGATGGGAAGACCGAGGTTATTTTGTTTGGTCATAAAGACAGCCATGTTAGCAACCTAGGGCCCCTCGCTGCCAAGAATCGCTCTTTTATTAAAAGTCTTGGTGTCACTTTTGATACTGGTTTTAATTTTGAGCGACAAATCGGCTCTGTGGTTAAAGGCTCTTTTTTCCAGCTGAGGCTCTTATCCAAACTGAAACCGTACCTCTCTCTTAAGGACCTGGAGACAGTCATCCATGCTTTTATTTCTTCAAGATTGGACTACTGTAATGCCTTGTATGTGGACCTTGACCAGCGGTCACTGAGGCGCCTGCAATTGGTCCAGAATGCTGCTGCGCGCCTCCTGACTGGAACCAAGAAGCGGGACCGCATCACACCGGTGCTGGCCTCCCTCCACTGGCTTCCTGTTCGCTTCAGGATTGATTTTAAAATCAAAATGTTTGTTTTTAAGGCTCTACATGGTTTGGCCCCCCACTATCTGGCTGAACTGATCAAGTTCGGGCGACATCTAGAACCCTGAGGTCCTCCTCCGAGACTCTTTTAATAGTCCCTAGATCGAGACTTAAGACCAAGGGTGACCGAGCTTTTGCGGTGGCTGGCCCAAAGCTCTGGAACAGCCTCCCTCCACACATTAGACACGCACAGAACCTAGGGCTCTTTAAGTCTCATCTTAAAACGCACTTGTTTTCACTGGCTTTTGAGGCCTGATAGCCTACATCCCTTGTCCTGTTTTGTGTCCTGTCCTTTTATTGTTCTGTGATTATGTGCACTTTATTCAGTTTTTTGTTTTAGTTTATTTTATATATTGTACAGCACTTTGGTGCAACTTCGGTTGATTTTAAACGTGCTTTATAAATAAAGTTGACCTAAAGTTGACCTTGCTTGTTGCTCTGATGAGGCGGCACCCGGACCCTTTGCCAGATGGTGTAGATGAGTAACAAGGCGATGGATGAGCTGGCCATGACAGCCTGCGCCGGCAGTGCATAACTCTTCTCTGCCAGGGACAGATTGGCTTTGTCCTTGGGGTCGGGCATGGAGGGCTTCCAAAGCCAGGCACAATGATGGCGGCGTTGTCGGGTTCCAGCAGCTGGGCACTAGTCATTGCTTTGGTCCAGCCAGCGACCCTGGTGCCTCTCACGAAGGGACGCAGCAGAGCATTCAGCGGAGCAGGATGGTCCCATCCCGACTACACAAACGTCTTCAGGTCAGGCATCGCTGGAAGGAGACAAGGTGCAGTTTTAGAGACGGCCCCGTAGCAGACGGAGCCCTAACCAGCAATCTCGGGAGATCCCGGTCAAAGGAGCCGCTCGCATCAGGGGCATCGCCATCAGCCTCAGAACCTCCTTCTTCTTCATGATGATGTGGGGAAGACCAGCATCGGCTTATGCTGCTGGACCGGAACACCGAGATCTTACCCCTAGCACTCTTACTGTACATAGAGGACTAGTCATTAATATATAGAGGACTGATAGACTAGTCAGTAGTACATAGAGGGCTGAACCGGCCTAGTCTAGCCACGAGTACATAGAGTGTTGATTACAAATTACAATTACAATTACAAATCCGAGCGGACAAAAATGACCTGTGGAGTTCCCCAAGGCTCCATTCTGAGGCATCTTCTGTTCAACATTTACATGTTCCCACTAGCTCAAATTATGGAAAACAACAAAATATGCTACCATAGCTATGCAGACGATACACACATTTATATCACCATATAACCAGGGGACTATAATCCCATACAAGCGCTGAGTAAGTGCATTGAACAAATCAACGATTGGATGTGCCAGAACTTTCTTCAACTAAACAAAAATAAAACTGAAGTAATTGTCTTTGGAGCCAAAGAAGAACAATTAAAAGTCAGCGCTCAGCTCCAATCAGTAATGTTAAAAACCACAAACGAAGCCAGAAATCTTGGTGTAGTCATGGACTCAGACCTGAATTTCAACAGTCACATTAAGACAATTACAAAGTCAGCCTACTATCACCTGAAGAATATATCAAGGATTAAAGGATTTATGTCGCAGCAGGATCTGGAAAAATGTGTCCATGCATCTATCTTCAGTAGACTCGACTACTGTAATGGTGTGTTTACAGGTCTCTCTAAAAAATCGATCAGACAACTGCAGCTGATTCAGAACGCTGCTGCTCGAGTCCTCACTAAGACCAAGAAAGTGGATCACATCACTCCAGTTCTGAGGTCCTTACACTGACTTCCTGTCCGTCAAAGAATTGACTTTAAAATACTGCTGTTGGTTTATAAAGCACTGAATGGTTTAGGGCCAAAATATATTTCTGATCTGCTGCTACGTTATGAACCATGCAGACCTCTCAAGTCATCTGGCACAGGCCTGCTTTCTGTCCCCAGAGTTAAAACAACTGCTGCAACTGTCAGTTTTTTTTAAATAAAGACTGAAGACTTTCTTTTTGCCGCTGCTTTTTATTAAATCACATAATTATTTATCCATACACTGCACTGTAACTTTTATTCCTGTATTTTATTTTTCCTGCATTTTGTTTTAAATGAACTTTTTTGCATTTCGTTTTATATGACCTTTTATGTGTTGCACTTTGTCTTGATGCTTTTAATGTCTCATGTAAAGCACTTTGAATTGCCTTGTTGCTGAAATGTGCTATTCAAATAAACTTGCCTTGCCTTGTTACCCTCCATGGGGACAGGTTCTACGTTCCCCAGCAGCGACAGGCAGTCAAAGAAATGCGCCTGGCAAATCTCTCAATAGGCTCCAGCTGAGCGCAGGTTTGGCAGGCAGGAGACAGCACCAGACAGGCTCTAGTGTGCTGCGGCCCCCATGCAGTGGAAGCAGCGGGGATGTCCAACGTCACTGTTGATGGCACCGCAACTGCACACTAGGCAGCGCCGGCCAGGGCACCCTGCGGGATACCGTCGGTTCTGCGGTGAGCTGCTGACTAGTCATCTTCTCAGTTGTTTGCGAGCTGAACGTTCCTAGGAGGTGATGAACGGTCTTGGTTCCTTTTTATAGGGGTGCACCTGTTCTGGTTGGTCACAGGTGTGTGTATGTTTTTTTTCTTCAGTCAACATAGCTAGCCTATGGTTAAGTCAATACGGAGCTTGCCCTGTGGGAGCTCCATGAAATACAACTAGAGACAAAGGATTCCTAAATGCACTTCTTGTTTGATACAGCTCTTGGATTTTTGTTTTCCGAAAAAAATATTTTGATTGGTTAGTGAGGAAACAGCTATTCTGCAGTGACCAATAGGGTATTGAACTTGTGTTGCATCAGCCTGTGACATTTGATTTGAACAGCATCTCAAAGACAGAACAGAATATGGCATCATTGTCGATACCAAATATGAATCGTTGTGGCTGCTTGGTTTGATGATTCATCTGTGTGTTCCCTAAATGGGCCCTCTCTTTTCCAGACCATCTAACCTCCTGGAGGGTCCGTCGCACAACCCCGCGATGAGCGATCCGGAAAAGAGAGCCAACTACAATACCTGACTCTCTAAAGCCTGTGACCGTGACTCCGACACCAAACAGGGTTGCTGTCGAGCAAGGGCGTAGGTTTGCGTATGGACGGTCGGGACATGTCCCTACCAACATTTTGGGAGGCCCAAATTGTCCCTACCAACTTTTAAGCAACCTTGTTCGCATTATCTTTGGAGTGCAGTTATATTAGATCATTTAGATGACCTTCCAATAGTTTGGAAAGACAGAATTGACCGTACCATTTTGAGTGAGTTAGTTTGCATTGTTCGGAGTTACATATTAGACCGTTAGACTACCCCTTTCCTCCACCGTGACTGTGCCATCCCAGTATTATTTTGATATTTTTTAAACTCGGCTCATTTGCCTAAGATAGATCATTGCATTTTTTTACATTTTGCTGGATCTGAAGACCAACAGCCTTACAGATACGCTGACAGCAAGCCACAGTTGTGATTCTGACAGCCGTTCAGGTACATCCACCACAATGTCGCCTCCCCCTCTGAAGAGGATGAGGGATATCAGGAGCTTTTTCTCCGCAACTGTAAGTAACGTTAGCGTTAGCTAGGTTAGCTAGCTACTGGTAAACTAAGTAGCTAACGTTAGGCAGTAACCACATGAAAACCAGCTAGGTTGGTGCTAGCTAATGTTACCTAAACTAACATTGTCTTTCCATTGTGGAAAATTATCAACTGCTGATGCTGTCTAGCTAGCGAACTGTTAAGATGGCTTCTATCATACTGTAACATTAGGATTGCAGCAGCCATTACATTATCATACATTAGCTGCCCATCAGAGATTTAATTGAATGGGACATCACGGCGTCCTCACAACTAACGACTGTTAGTGTCAGCAATGAATACTAGCCGATAGGCTATTAGCTAGCTATAGCTTTGTCAAACCCAGCTAGACGTGATGCTAATTTTCACCATATTAAACTCCCATTAACTTATGCTAAAAATTTTCAGTGATATTAAAGTCGTAAGTTTTGATATAAAAGTAAAGACATTGTTTTAGCCTGACAGGGGTTCTTGTTACAATTATAGGGGAAACTGAATACTCATACGTTATCTAGAGGTTAGCCAGCCCGTGAGAGCTCTTAACGTTAGTTTTATGAGGGCTCAGGTCTGTAGTTCTTTATACAAGCCTGTTCCTGTGTAGCCTGGTTTCCTACAGTTATTAGCTAACGTATACTTGCCAACTGGAATCTCATAATTTTCTTCTTACTATATTGGCTGGAGGGTGTTTTAAACAAAGTAGTGTATGTTGAAGTATTTTTTTTTCCCCAACTATGGTATCGAACTGGGCATCCAGGATTGTGGAATTTCACAATAGGTATTGCCTACTGTCTGGTATTTTGTGACTCCCCTAATGGACAGATATATCAATGTATGAGTTGAATGTCAGTTTAAAAATCCAATGAAAATCTCAATTTTAATAAAATCATTTTTATGCATGAAACGCAGCAGTAGAGAGAGAGAGCGGAGATACACAGCAGCAGCCGAGAGAGAGAGAGAGAGAGAGTGTGGAGGGACGCAGCAGCAGCAGAAGTCGAGAGAGAGTGGAGGGAAGCAGCTACAGGCAGGATGTGATACACTAACATTGTATTGTTATTATTCAATTTCATAAATATATTAATATTAAAGAGGTTTAACCTCTCGTCCCCAGCAAAAATTGTGTATGCAGGCTACACTGTTACCAATGTTGAAACCAAACCTACGCCCTTGCTGTCGAGTGGCGGATCCTCGAACCAAAATTAAACTTATAATTTTTGGGAGTGGCGGCCCAATATGCCACTCCTCTGTGGGATCCATCCAACCATATTCGGGTCTGGTGAGAACCCCAGTTCCCGGTGGGCAGCTCCACCAGAAATTAATGCTTAGACGCTACATCACTGTGGACCCTGATTGCTTTCTTGAATGGTGCGATTCAAAAAGGGTATATTTATTTGTGATCGCTTTTGGGGCTGGGTTGGGTGGGTCAAACAACACCAACGTGACAACACGAGGTGCCAATATAGGCTGACATGGACACAAGATGGGCGTAAATATAGACAGTGCAGGCAGTGCGGTTGCACTGGGGCCCATGAGAGGGCCCGTAGAGAAAGCATGCCCTCCAACAATCAACAATCTCTCTTGTCTCTTGTCGTTCTTGTCTGTCAGGGTGGATCTACATGTCTGTTTCCAAGAAATGCGAACCCACACACCTGACACTGCAGGAAGACTCAATTATTACCTCTGCCCCAGCGACAATGCAGGGTCCACGAGCCGCCCAAACACGGCAGGTCATTCACTTCCATTAATTGTTTAGACCAGGTTTACGCTAAAACTACCAGACTGATCTTCATGAAACTCTGTGGAGGGGTGTTGCATGGGTCAACTAAGAAACCATTACATTCTGGAGAGGATCCAAATCAAGTGGTGCCCCAGCAACAATGCAGGGTCCACGAGCCGCCAAAGCATGGCTGGCCATTCACCTCCATTAATTTTTTGGACTAGGACTATGCAAAAATTGCCATACTGATGTTCACGAAACTCGGTGGAGGGGTGTAGTATGGGCCAACTTAGAACCCATTCAATTTTAGAGCAGATCCAA
Source organism: Borostomias antarcticus (assembly GCF_949987555.1). Lineage (NCBI taxonomy): Eukaryota > Metazoa > Chordata > Actinopteri > Stomiiformes > Stomiidae > Borostomias > Borostomias antarcticus. The sequence continues at coordinate 22,502,592 of NC_140235.1, forward strand.
CGGAGAGAGATACTGAGGTAGGCCGTCTCTCTGGCACATGAGCCTGAAAACAGCCCCTCTACCTCGCCTCGCTGCACCCCAAGGGAGGGCTGTCAGCCTAGGCGCTGAGCTGGAGGGTGAGCAGCTTGGCATTACAGTAATGGGCCGCTGGAGCTGCCAATCAGTTTAGCAATTAGCCTGAGCACGTTTGGTATTTGTATGTTTATACACTGCATGGATTTTGAACAAACTGATAATTTCTTTCTTTCTTGTTTGTTCGTTAACTGTTTACATCACATTTTGCCACCGAGCAGCTGGTTCTATAAGAGTGGGTAATAGAATGCCAGTGTTCTGTCCCCCATTAGGACATTATTATTTCTTCAATTTAGTTAGTCTGATTTAGCTCCCCCTACTGGTAGTAGTATGTATTGCACCAGTCTGTATCACATGACTTAGTTAGGGAAATGCATTTGAGCAGGACAGCCATTTTGACAGGTTGTTTGGGGACCCGTGGGAGCCGCGAGAGAGTGGACGCGGAAGTGGCGATCGGGCGGTGGATTCGAAGTGTTTGGTTCTGGTGGGATTACATAAACTGTACTCTGACTGTATCAACATGTCTACTAGTTCGGATGGTGGTGGTGGTAGTGGTGAGTACAAGACACAAATGGATTAGAGAAAGAGATAGGGAAGGTGAAGTTTGCTCGGTTTCTCGGCAATAGGCGAGTATTGATTTGTGCTAACAGCGATACAGAGTAGCAAGATCCTGGGGTTGTCGTCGCTTGGCGGGGAAAGGGTGAAGGCTCATGTTCCGGGTGCAATGGCGCGATTGAAGGGTGTGATTTCGGGTGTGCCTGTGAGTGTGTCTATGGAGGAGATCAAGAAGGAGCTGCGTGGAGGCAAGGTGGTTGAGGCCACTAGACGTGGGAGGGATGGCGTGCTGACGGCCACCTTGTCAGTGGTTCTTCAGTTAGAGAAAGCCCTTCCTCCGTCAGTGCAAATGGGTTACGTGAGGTATAGTGTGAGGGCGTTCATCCCCAAGCCGCTCAGATGTTTCAAGTGCCAGAGAATGGGGCACACAGCACAGCAATGTAAAGGTCAGGTTAGATGCGCCCGTTGCGGGGGCCAACATGAGTATGGGAAGTGTGAGGTAGATGCCAAGATGCGTTGTTGTAATTGCGGGGGTGAGCACAGTGCTGCATATGGTGGATGTGTAGCGCAGATTGAAGCCAGGGAGGTCCAACGGGTTAAGGTGGTGACAGGGGTATCGTACGCGGAGGCACTGAAGACGGTTAGGGCGGCGGGGCCGAGCAGCAGGCCTCCTAGTGGTGTGACTGAGAGTGCTGCAGTGCAGGGTGTTGGTCCTGTGCCGGTCAGGCGGCCCCAGCCCCAAGCTCCAGCTCCACCGCCTAGTGTGTGTTCCCACAAATGTAGTGTTGGCGATGACACACTGGTAGTGGGCAAGGTGGATTTTGTGGCCTTCATCTGTCATGTCATGAATGTTGCAGCGCAGCATAAAGGGAAGAGCGATAAGATCAAAGCCATTGTGGAGGCAGCCGAAAGATTCCTTGCGGTGACGGAGGTTAAAGCGGAACAGATACATGCTTTGTTGACTACACCAGTGGATAATGGGGAGGGTTGACACCTTACTGATGGTGCTTCACGTTCTGCAGTGGAATGCTAGGAGCCTTGTAGCCAATGGCCAAGAATTGAAGAAGTATATATATGAGTCAGATGTAGTTCCTGATGTTGTGAGTGTGCAGGAGACTTGGCTGCGGCCTCAGTTGGATTTTGTGATCCCCGGGTTCAGGTCTGTAAGGAAAGATCGGGCGCACAATCAAAGTGGTGGGGGGTGTGCGACTTTTCTGAAAGATGGGCTAGCCTATAGGGAGGTGCCCTCTCCTGTGGATGTTGAATGTGTTGTGGTTGATTTGTGCAGCCCGCAGGAGGGGGGCAATATTAGGGTGGTCAATTTCTACAATCCGTGTAAGTCGCTTACAGTGGACATGTTCCAGGACGTAGCTGGGGCGGTGTCTAGGAAGGAATTGTGGGTTGGGGATTTTAATGCACACAACAGTTTATGGGGCAGTCTTCATACAGACAGTAATGGTCAGGTGGTGGAAGACGTGTTGGATGGAAGGTCGCTGGTCTGCCTTAATGATGGGCAGGGCACAAGGCTTGATGTGAATAGGGGTACAATGTCCTGCCTGGATCTTACGCTGGTGTCAAGTAGTCTGGTGACGGCCTGTGAGTGGCGCGTTAAGACCGAGTCGTCTATTGGGAGTGACCACTTTCCAGTTCTCACGGTTGTTCGTGCGAGTGTGTATGTGCAAGACGGGTGTGCACTTACTGGGTGGTGTTTCGGGAAGGCTGACTGGGAGGTCTTTAGGTTGTCTTGTGAGGGCACGGCTCATTTGGTTGCTCTTGAAGGTAGCATAGAGGACTGCGCAGCTGAGATGGCTGGTCATATTTTGAATGCTGCCACTGTGAGTATACCGAGACGGTTGACCCAGCGTAGGAAGAAGGTGGTGCCGTGGTGGAATGAGGAATGCAGTAGTGCGGTTCGAGCGCGGAACACGGCTCTTAGAGTTTTGAGAAGGGACCTGTCGCCCGAGAATTTGGTTGCCTACAAACGGAGTAGGGCTGTTGCTCGTAGGGTGGTGAAAGGCACAAAAAGAGGACGTGGACGGAATTGTGTTCCTCTATTGGCAGGAATGTGCAGCTGGGTGAAGTCTGGTCCATGTTTAAGAGAATGAGTGGGTCGAGGGCATCAGTCCGTATTCCAGCACTGAATGTTGGGGAGAGGCTGGCAGTGTCTGATAAAGAGAAGGCGGATATGTTGGGTCGTGCTTTTATTGCAGTGCATAGTGGGGAGCACCTGGATGAAGTGCATAGGCAGCAGAAGATCTACACTCTTAGTAGACATGGGAATGTGTGGGATCGGAGAGGTGAGTTTGGGTCAACTCTAGATGTGGACTTCACAATGACAGAGCTCACATTAGCTTTGCAGGGTACCGGGTATTCAGCCCCAGGGCAGGACAAGTTATGCTATGCCATGTTCCGACAGCTACCCGTGGCATCTTTGCAGCTAGTTCTGAGATTTTTTAATAGAATCTGGAGTGAGGGCCTCTTGCCATGTGGGTGGAAGAGTGCAGTGATTTTGCCGTTTCATAAGCCTTGGAAGGACCCTGCTGTGCCTGATGGCTACAGGCCCATCGCATTGACTTCTCATTTGTGCAAATGGATGGAGAAGATGATAGTTCGCAGGCTGTGTCATGTGCTGGAACGGAGAGGGCTACTGAGTCACTGTCAGAGTGGATTTAGGAAAGGGCGTTCCACGCTGGATGCTCTGGTTGGAGTCTGCTCTGATGTTGAAAAGTCAATGAAAATGAAGGAGGGGATGGTGATAGTTTATTTTGACATTGAAAAGGCGTACGACTCTATGTGGAGGGATGGGCTACTTATCAAGTTGAGCTGTTTGGGTATTGTGGGGAGGTTGTACAATTGGGTTATGGACTTTTTAACGGGTAGGACACTTAGAGTCAAGGTGGGTGCGGACGTCTCAGAGCTGTTCAGCATAGTGAATGGTATCCCTCAAGGGAGTGTGATCAGCCCGGTGTTGTTTAATGTGATGATTAATGATATTTTTGCGAACCTTGAGGGATGCATCAAGTCGGCTCTTTATGCAGACGATGGGGCATTTGGATGAGGGGAAGGAATGTGCCATATGTGTTCGGGAAGCTGAGGCAGGCAATTGAGAAGGTGGAAAGGTGGTCTTATGAGTGGGGGTTCAAACTGTCAGCGAGCAAGTCCTGCTACATGGTGTTCACTAATAAGCGCAAGCTCGAGGCTGGGGGGCTCATGCTATATGGTCGGCCTCTGGAGTTGGTTACAGAGTTTAAATACCTGGGCCTGTGGCTCGACAGCAGGTTTACATGGGCAGTACACATTCGCCACTTGGAAACCAAGTGCAAAAAGGTTGTCAATCTACTGCGTGCTGTGGCTGGGTGTGACTGGGGGGCAGGAACGCAGTCAATGCTGGACATTTATAGGGCACTGATGAGGTCAGCTCTGGACTATGGGGGTGTGGTGTATGCAGCGGCAGCTAAGTCTACATTGCTTAAAGTGGATCGGTTGCAATACAGGGCTCTGCGGATCTGTTTGGGGGCTATTAGATCTACCCCCAATAATGCGGTGCTCGTTGAAGATGGAGAAATGCCACTGGAGCTCAGGCGGGAGAAACTGGCGCTGGCCTACTGGGTTAGGCTGCAAGGGTGTGGGGACGACCACCTTGCTAAGCTCACGTTGCAGGATTGCTGGGAACTCAATAGGTTCCAGGGGACTGGGTTTGGGTGGACTATTGAAGCCACAGTGAGGGACTATGGGCTGGAGGGGATGGAGTTCACTAGGTCCGCCCCAGTTAGTTGGGTGCCCCCTTGGCTCTTCCCTGAAGTGACCGTGGACAGGCGCGTTCTGGAGAGAAAGCATGGATGGCAGCCGGGTGAAGTGGGTATGAACACGGGCATGTATCTGCGTGCGAGTTACTACGGGTGTGTGGAGATCTACACTGACGGGTCAAAGGATGAACTGGATAGAGTGGGGGTTGGTGTGTATGTCCCGGGGTTCGAAGTGGGTCTTTCCAAGCGGCTGTCTGATATGTTATCTGTGTACACGGCTGAATTGGTGGCGGTCATCCTTGGGTTGCAGTGGGTGGAGGAGGTCAGACCTGATAGAGTGGTGGTGTGCACGGACTCCAAATCAGTTCTGGACAGTATACAGTCCACCCAGTCCATCAGGGAGGATCTACTTATTGAATTGTATCACAGTTTGTTTAGGCTTCACAGGGGGGGGATAGACGTACAGTTTTGTTGGGTTCCGGCACATGAGGGGGTGACAGGGAATGAGACTGCAGACCGACTGGCGAAAGGTGTGCTGACTAAGGTCATCTCGGTGCCTGTTCCGCTCGGGAAGGGAGAGGGGAAAGCGGTGATTAGGAGGAAGGGATTTGAGTTCTGGCAGAAGAGGTGGGATGAAGACAAGAAGGGGAGGGGGTATCACAGGGTGCAGAAGTCAGTTATGGTGAAGAACTACGCTGCACAGAACAGGAGGGAGGAAATCGTCATGGCTAGACTCAGGTTTGATCACACGGGACTGAACGGCACCTTGTTTGTACTGGGGAAAAGGGGGAGTGGTACATGTGGGCACTGTGGAGCTGCAGAAAACACTGAACATGTTCTGTTGCACTGTCCCACCTATGAAGTAGAGAGAGAGAGACTCCGGGATAAGGTCAGAGAAGCAGGACAGGAATGGACTTTGAGGGGTTTACTGGGCACGGAGGGGGAGGGGGTAGGAATCTGCAGGAAGGCTCTATTTACTTTCTTGGGTGACACACGGTTGTGGGGCAGACTGTAGTCTGTGAGCACTAGGATGATGACATGATGATGCACACTCTTGTACAGTAGGTGGCGGTATGCACCTTTAAGCTGTTTGCGATCCGCCATAAAACCCAAGAAAGAAGAAGAAGAAGAAGACAGGTTGTTTGTTTGTCTGTTACAATCTTCATCAATCTTTGACGATCCACGCCTTTGGTGGCATTCTCGGTATGTAAAATGTACACTTGTATACTCTTCTGTTATATTTGATGATTGTTACTTCTAAGTCGAATTTGAAATGTTAGTATTTTATAAGGATGATGATTGCTATCTTATGTCAATATTTCACCATGCTTAAGTAAGCTGCTAGGCTATTATAGCCATGTTAAATTGTAATTTGGTATGTTTGATTGCTAGTCATCATCTTATTGTGTAGTTCTAATTTCATATTGCCAATTAGCATTGTATAAGTGTAGCCAACTGAGTTTGGTATTGTATTTTGTGTTTTGCAGTTTCACCCCTTTTCTGTTCAATAAATTACGGAAAGATTACAATCTCCAGTCTTTTGGATGGAAGAAGGTGTTTAGCTGTCAGTCGAATTGCACAGAGATACGTGCATGGGGACGAAACAGCCAGTTTGGAGCAATTGTTAGCACTGAGATTGCTTTTCCAAACATTGTCAGACTGCCCACTCGCAACATCGTTAGCTTTTCAGTGGCGTAGCTGGCTATAGCGGTGTTTATGTAAGGCTGCCATGTGTGTTGGCAAGTCAGAGGACCTGAGATCAAGCCCAGCGTGGGCAAGTGAGGGTGGAAGAAATAGCCTACTGATGAGAAAGGGATGACACCCAACTAGGTGTCAACTATTAAAAATATATGAATGGGCACGTCAATTGCTTAGGAATGCATCAATCACGCTGCACCTGCCACCGCCTCCCTCCCCCGCCTCCGCTGCCAGCTCTCACCAGCCATGACTGAGGATAACAAAAAATGGAAGCAGTACTGTGTGTCTAAACGACCACCAATATAAAACTGTTGAAGGACCAAGCACTCGGTTTGTGTTAAAATATATAGGGTGACTGGAGGCGACAGCTTCTTACGTCCTTCTTGCTGTGCCTTCTACTTATTTTGTACATACTGTAGCCTTTATTTTTATACAGTAATTTAATGTAAAAGTTTTGAGTACACTCTACTTCAACCTCTGGACATTCCTTCTTTTTGTTACTGCATGGCAAGGATGGTCAGTCAAATGAAATGTACTCTGTCAGTCACCATGGAAGAGACAAAAGGTCAGTTCAAATACATACAACATATAAACAGTTGCGTTGATAGTTTGTTGATGCTGAGCATCTCTAGACTATTGATTGGGCACTTAAAAATAAAGATTGACCCATATTAGAAGTGTACAGTATATCCTCATTCAGAGTCCCTTAGTGGGTGTCTGTGTGGCCAACACAGGATATGAACCCTGGTCTTCTCCACGAAAGGTATTTGCCAACTCAAACCACTTGTCCCATTCTCAAAATAATGCTGCTTGGCCAAACTGCTATTGGAAGTTTAAGGAAACAGTTTAAAGGAAGTAAAATAATTGGCCTTCAGTGAGATGCCTGAGGACATATTGAAAGGATGCATTATCCAATAATAAGATCAACTAGCACTCCTGGTTTGGCATCTAAGAGCACCACAGACTGCTGATGCTTTTTAAAAAGAACTACAAAAACATTCCTTTTTGGCAGAGCCTTTTCTGATTTTTAATTAACTTTTTGACTTCTGTGTTTATGCTTTATTGTTTTTTATGCTTCCCTGTTTTTATTCTCATGTTCTGGTCTTGTTTTTTCTCTGTAGCACTGAGATTTGTTTCAAATGTAAAGTGCATTACATATAAAATGTATTATTATTAATTATTATTACTTCCTTTCCATTCCATTACTTCCAACACACAACACACTATCCCAACATATCATATTATGCCAGCATATTGTTATCCCATTGCACAGGCGTTTCCTACCCACAGTTAAAGGTGGAGACACATCTCTTCACATCGGTGGAGAACAAGGCCTTCCTGAGGAACAGACAGCATCAACGGTAACCTACATCATCACACTGTTGGCGTCTGGGAAGCCCCACAATACACTACCAGACTGTGGGGTCAATAGGAAGGACCTAGCCGAGGCTGTTCTGCACGTGCCTGCTCTGAATCACCCTTCCTGGGGAAACAGCCATCTGGGTGAGAGGGCTGGGCTCCGGAGGGAACTAAACTAATAATAATGCCCTGCACTGCATCTGTGGTACGGAGGGAGTCGGGAAGATCTCATTGGACAGCCTCGCCAAAAAGTGACCAATGAGCAGTGACCTATGTGTTGTGTTGCAATAACATTTCTGAGACTAGGAACACTGTGCATAAAGCTATGCTGCATGTCCAGGAAGTTCAGTGTTTAATTTGAATGACAAATGGACTGCTTTCAGAAAAGCAAGTTCAAATGCCTTTGAAATTTGAAGCAATTGTGAAGCATTGCATAAACATTGCATGAGCAATGATCTATGTCCACATACTGTTCATACATATGTATTAATTCTTACAAATCCCACATGTGAATCCATTGTATTGCATGTCCTTCAAAGCATCACCTTGCAAACAGAACAGCAAAGACTTCTTATTCCATACGTACCGCAGACACATTATGATAGTACAGTAGCAGAAGCCTATAGCATAATTCACATCAAACCGGACCAGACAACATGCACAAAGCTTGTTACAGCCGGTGGCTAGCTAGCGAGCAACTTAATTGTGGCTAACCTGGAGAGTATCATGAATCATACTGTACATGTGAGTGTAAGCAAGCAACAGAGGAGTAACTGTGTATATCTGTCTTCCAACATAATATTAGCTAACCTCTAGGTACTCCTCTCCCGTCCTTCAAACAACAATCCCCTTGTAATGGTTGTCTGTTTAGATCTGAACTATAATGTGCTGATGTTCAGTGTACTTACCAGGAAATGAACGGATTTGACCACTAGAGTGTATGTACTGGGGAATATGTAACTTCAAAGCAGAAAAGAGGCCCAGAAGTATCTACATACACAATTATATTGACCATACAATTGCTGCAAGAACTCAACAGTCAACTTGCCAGTAGGTAGAAAAAAAAGAATATAATATCTCCTCTCACTGCTCATCTCATTGCCAGTCCAGTCATCTTGTAATGTATGGCTGTCTTCCACGCTCTCTATTATTAATATTACACAGGACTGAGAGGACCGTGGTAAACACATTTATACCCAGAATTAATTCTAGACCTTAATTTAATCAGGGTCATGAGACAATGGTCTGGTTACTTCATCAAAGTATTTTTGAAAATGTATTTTATAAATGTATTTTATAAAAATGTCCTGAACTAACGTGATATTCAACATTAATTACAATATAGATGAGATAAAACACATCAGCCATTGTATAAATCCTCACCTGTCCAAGGAAGCAGGTCTTTGTAAAAAGCATAATGGCCCGGAAAAAAACACATCCTGTACCTCTCCAAGTAGGCTTCTGCAACAGATAAGAAATATATGTATTCCACAACTGACAACTGGAGGCTAGCTGTTGCTGTTTAAGTAGAGCACTGAATGTGAGAGCACATCACACATCATCCTCTGCCGAAATGTTTTTTTTGGTTTGGCCGCTTACAAAACCCCCTGACCCTAAGAGACCTTGCTGTCAATCTGAGCAAATCCACTGAATGACTGGGATTAGTGGTTTAGGCCTACTGCCACAGACAGTAAGATAGTAGACAAACAGGGGCATTTCAGATGAGGGGAGCTGTGACGTTCTCGGCACCAACTCAGTCGCCCACTGAAAATGGAGCCTTCTAATTCCTTTAATGAATTCAAAGACATCTCGGCTATTATGAGAGATTATAGGGGTGACACGCTGCATGATGATGGGAGCTGGAAATCCGTTGGCGATGTCTCTTATCTCTAACAATATGTCAGACAGACCAGAGATGATTCCTAATGAGAGCCCATTCATGGAATATGGTAATGAGACAACACTTGGAGGCCTCCAATTGTTTTTACCTAATCCCATTTTAACGTTAGGGATCTTTCTTGGAGACTCTCTTTCTGGAATGATATCGACTGGAATATCCATCCTGCCTTTACATCCAAAATCTTTTTGTTTTTCCTTAAATCTCTTATTCCATCTACTGTTCAGACAGGACACGTTCCCACTGATCTACATGGGCTGTGTAATAATAATAATAATAATAATAATAATGTAATGGAATCTACTATTGTATGTTTGACTGTACATTGCATAACACTGAGCCAAGAGGAAACCCTGCCATCGGAAATATAAATTGCATCAACAGGCTACACCTTATGCATTGCAAATGAGCCACCCACAAGAGTACAGTACATAAAAATCAGTGTGATTTTTTATTCTCTTGTCGCATTAATAACTTTAATTATGGTCAAGTATCACAGAAGACTACTTAAGAGAACATGAGCTGTCTGATACTGGTCACAACCATACAGTAACTCTCTCAAGAGCACCTGCTCTCTTTATCATGTTGACATACTAATCAATTAACATTATCAACACAACAGAGGGATTCTGAGTCATTAAGCAGTCTTCCTGTGTTCTGAGCGGCAGTAATTGAATCTTGACTAATTCTTCTGGGATGAAGTACAGATGTGGGAAGTAAGAAATGTCACATGCTGCAGCATTTCACGTCGCGGTATTTGGCAGGGAAATCCCGTTGGAAATCTCGTGGGATTTCAGACGGGTGTTATTTCGTTTTAGTGATGCACCACCGCCAGGTGGCGTCTTTGAGTAGATTTAGCAGGCTGGGCTCAGTGTTTTTCTCCTATAGTCTACGAATGAAGCATCATTAAATTTCACATTCTTTAATTTAAATGCTCTGTTGTAAAGCACTTTGAGCTGAATTTATCTGTATGAAAGGGGCTATACAAATAACGTTTAATTGTTATTATTACCTTGTTCTCAAACCCATGTTTTCTCCATCTCGATGTAATTTAATTATTACGAACACCTTTAATATATCTAGCCCTACAGTAGCCTATCTATCTCGGCAACTGACGTCGGGTCAAGACGTGGTGGCTGTTAAGTCAAATGCGCAAAATAACAGTATTGTAAATATATTTGTTAGTAAAGATGTGGTGAACGTGGGGGTTTTGCGTTTTGTTTCTGGAACGCATTCAACTGGTAGGCTACTCGTAAACCCCGGAAGTAAATTTGAAGACGGGGCACCAGCTAATGTAGACAAGTCTGAGCGCAGTAGGCTATATGGCTTCAGCACGATACAAAGAAAAAATAAGCTTGATCGGAGGTGTGGATCCATACAAAATTGAAATAGTCGCCATGAGTAAAGATCACTCATTGCCAATCATATCCGGACATTAACTATCTTGTAGCGGCAGGTTTGACAGTGAGACATCAACCGATAATTGTAATAATGCGATTATTGAAATGGTCTTGTGAACGCCTTTATCTGATTTCCAAAATCGGGGTAAGGTCCATAGGACGATTGTGGGTTTTCATTTGCACATAACTATATTTTAATAAAACATTGAAGTCCGCCTGTCAATGACTTTCCCTAAAATTGTGTTCTGTTGCACCCCCTATTGTTAAATTATAAATGAAAAAAACATACACAATATTTTAGTCCACAGAAGAATACCCCCCAAAAAATACTTGCATGGTGAACACAAGCTGCAGCAAGAACAGAACTGTCTACCAATGCATGAAGTGCACCTAGCTGTCTGTGAGAGGCTATAGCAAAGGATATGTGCGAAGTGTATTTGAGCTGCCGCCTCAACCGTGTGTAAGAGCAGAGCGCATCAACTCGTGTATAGCTACAACTAGTAGCCCATAGCCATTCAAACGGCTTATTGTTTTATTCATATATCAACTAGATAATTCGATAATAATGAGTAGCCTAGTAGGCTATAAAATGAATTCAATAGGGCAAGCCTTAAGTTGTAGCCTAGGCTACAGTACAATCACAAGACGCATAGGCCTAGCCTATCGTAAAAAGCGTTGCGTTCTCATAGGCCTATATTAACTTAGATAATTATTAATTATGCTCAGGTCATAATGTCCGTTGAAAATAATTCCTTCTAAGCAGAATTTGAATTGTATTAAAATAGGCTAAAATTAAATTTCCACATATTCTGATTCCTTCTAGGTCTATATAAAAAAAAACATTTTTCTAATGTGTAGCCTATAGGCTATAGGCTTCTGCGATGAACAAAACAGCCACAATGTAGCCTGCTTAGCGAGCGAGAGGGCAGTCTACCATAAAGTGTATAACCATAATGTAATATATCTAGACTACATGCATTGTGGTATTTCTTTATATAGCCAATTGTTTCTCAATAAACAGTTATGTCATCCTCTGAGTCCGAATGTAGGCTAATAGACCGGCAGCTCTAAATGCCTTCCCAATCAATGAGACATGGTTGTAAAAATTATGTTTTATTGATGAAAAGGGTAAAACTGAGAGAGTCATTGCATTGATCGATATAGTCCGCTACCAGCAAACACTGAAAATACAGGTCCTCCAGCGAACCTGGACTAGACTATTGTAACCCCCCCCCCCCCCCCCCCAAATTCTTTTATATTCAAATAAACTGGATGAACCGGTTTCCTAGCCCTGGATCGTGGGAGGGGGGTAGCCTGCGTTAGCGGGTGCTTTGCCATGACCGGCCATTGAATTCGCTAGTTTGATTGATAGATGGATGGATTAACGTCCAAAGTAGATTGTGCAAGTATTGTATAGGCCCATGTGTAAGAGATGAATGGCTGTAACCATGAACTCAGCCAGAGGTAGGCCCTACTGTAGATTATCAGCATTATCACCAGTCTCAATTTATGTCTCAATTTATGTGTTGCCAATCATTTAAACCACCATCTCATCTAGACTACTTCTGTTGCTGCATTTTTACATTTATGCTTTCATGATTTTAGAGCGCAATAAACATTTTCCAGGATTCCAAAAAGTCCATCCAGTCATCCAACTTTGTTCTGAGCGCAGCGCAGGCTGGTAGCCTACTGTCAAGGCTCACGACTGATGCACTCCCTTAACACGTCTCGCATCCCCAGACCATCAAGAGAATTTGAATATGAAAGACCTTGGGATTCCAGGAGTCAAGGCCGTTTCAGACGGGGAGCGACATTCCGCCTGCGTTCTCGCTCGGAGCGGGGGACGCACGCGTCCTGCGCGCAGCGGGGAAAGCTGACTACAATTCAGCTCTTGTCGCGGGCGGGCGCGCAGCCTAGTTCCATATGAGAACACTCCTCGGTCCAATTCCGTATAGTAGATCAGCCTGTGTACTTTCAACGAATGTATTATTAGACATAATATCATAATAACCAACATAATGACCTCCTGAGCTGCCTGCCTGATGGTCTCAGGGCTAAAGAGACCGCGCGTCGTTTTCCTCACCCTATTGGCATGCTATCAATGAAAGAAAATACATTGTAAAATAAACATGGTTTTAGGCTATTGTTTTTATGTAGGCCTATAGGTTAAGCTATTTGTGTTCATAAGGTAACGTCATTGTAAACGAAAGTAGCCTATAGCCTATAATCCAATTGACTGGAACCAGGGGGTTTGACAAAAGTTATGAGGCAAAATAATTTGTCTTGACTGCATTCAAGATGTATCTTTCACATTAAAACTACATACAAAGCTGGGAATGCTAAGAAAATTGCATATGTTTGCAAACTAAAACAAGTGAACACAATTTTACAATCGAAAATGCTTATGAGACCATTATTTTACTTATATGGGGCAAAAGTGGTTTCTCTTCCTGCTTCTGCCTAAGCCCTCCACAATACCACAACACAACGGTGTCATGTTTTACCGAAGGAGAAGTGAAGAAGACGGTAGCAGTAGGTAAAGCAGTTAGCTAATGTTAAGATCATTCCTCTAGCTGCTTTGCTGCTAATGCGAGTTCGTCTCCGTTCCTGCCCGAGAAACAGAACCATTTCAAACACATCTCTGGTCATCTCCGTTAGCCATCTTACTCGTCCTGATGCCATGTTCCATAAGAGAACACTCAGCCTAATGTATTAAACTTCTACTTGTCCCGACAGTTAACAGATATAGACCCGGCGACAGTTACAGAGATAGAAACTATAAATAGATAGGCTTTGTTCGTAATAATTAAATTACAACCAGACAGAGAACAAGGAGTTTGAGAACGGTAGGCTCATCTAATGTGCGAGATGAGCTACAGCAATGGGTCAATGAGTGGTATTACTGCGCCCCTATGGGCAGGCGAGCGGTGGTGCGGAATGACGTAAAGCGCCTGTTAGAATACCGCGGGTCAAGTTACATTCTTATGTTCCCACATCTGTAGCTTATTTCTGCCGACAGGTCATCAGCCTGATAAGCACATTAATAATGGCGGATGAGATGTAAACAACATGAATCCTGGATCTGTTTTCCTTCATGGTTGATTAGGGTGGACCTCCAGGTCTCCAGGGACCTTGTAATGGGAGAGGCATTGAGGGAGGTATGGAGGACTGGCGATACATTCCACAGTGGTGGGAGCCTAGTTGAAGGGAGGGATGGAGGTAGAGGCGGCGGGGGGGAGGGGGGGGGGGGGGGGGTGATGACTCCTCCGACCCCAGGAACAGGTGTTTCCTCCTCCCCTCCCAGCTGCCTGCTGGGCCTTTATCCTGAAAATAACCTCTCAGACCACAGCAGCTATCCATGGTCCAGTCATTGTTTCTGGCCTACACATGACCCAGACCGCCTTCTCTTGTCATTTCATTACTGCCCTGGTTAATGGCCTTCCATTGTGCTGATTTTACATGCATCACTCAATACTGTTTTATTATTAGGTTGATACCAGCGGTAACGGTGGAAATAGCTATGATATTAGCTGCTGATGGGTTATTTTGGGATTCATTTATTGTTGCTTGTCTTATGTCTGGCCTTGGCTTATGAAAGGGTTAGCATCCGTCCTCTGTAGTTTAGATGTATTAGTATTGTGGAACTGCGCTGTTTCGCATGATTGTTTAATGTCAAGAGCTATAGTATCACACTGCTGGATCATGTAATTCCTGCCGTCCTGTGCTGGGAGCGGTACTGGGTATGGGAATTCTCACATATGGTGAGCTCACAGTGGACATGAGGTCAGGTGTTGCTTGACTGCACATTTTTGTAGTGTAGGAAGCTACCTGTTTGTTTGTACCACTTTGACCCTGGAAAATGTAAGGGATAGTACTGTACATAACGGGGTGTGTAATTGAAAAGTAGCTTGGGCTAATTACCATACCTTATCCATACCTTGCCCCTTGGAACTAACAACTGGATGGATGATAATAGGATCCATACCAAAGTTCTGTCAGGAAGTTTTGTTGAGCATTGGAATTCTAATGCAGGGGAATGATGAAACTGAGGTTCTGGAATACCTTTAAGGGAACCTGAATGTCTGCAGAGAGATTCCATCGATCGCTGTGATGAAGCAGGTGAAAAACTACAATCAATCACTTTTATTGAAGTCCACCTGCTGCGCGGATATGGAGCACACTTGATATATTCATGTCACATACCTCAATATACAGTACAGTAACCACGAGCCAATAACTAATAAGGGTTTTGCATTCCTCTCCCTCCCTATGCCCATATACATTAATCACTTAGACTACCAAGACAGCAGGCCAAACCTTTTAGATGACATTCGAGTGCTTTGTATATTTCAGTCTGACATGATGCTGCAGATGCTGAGTTAAATACAGTGCAGTAGAGAGACTTAAATTAATTTACAGACCGCGTAACATCAATTTAAACTTTGAGTGAATCCCTATCTGGATGAAGGATGATATACATGAAGGATGATTTACATCCCAGAATCACTTCAAGGAAAATTTTAGGTTAGTGAAAATAGGAAGAGTTCCATTGAATCAGTCAGTTGCAATGTAATTAGAAAGCCATGACTACAGTTGTGATACTATACTATAGCAATCACAGTGCTACTGCACAGGTGAAATCACAGGTGATAATAAAACATATTTTTATTCGTAACAATATTAATCAAAGAAACAATTCCTAAATGCAGTAAAACTGTTTTTTTTTTTTACAATGTCACAGACAGGGACTCAAGGAGCATTGTAGATTATGAAAACATTCTCAATGTACAGTATACACAGGGAAGATAAAAAGAAAATGGTTAATTTGTACCCATGACAACAAAACATTGACACTGACAATTTAGGCTGGAATCCTAATGACGGATTGGGCCTTTAAGGGAAATCTCCACGGCGCTAAGGGATATTTTGAAGGCGGAGGTGCCGATGTCCAACACAATGTGGGGAACTACAGTTTTAAATATGGAAACAGCAGAACAATGATGCTTCATGATAACAGCGTGCTCTACTGTACTCCCATTCAGGACCCAGTCCAAACAGTATGGAAACAGGGGGAAAGGGAGAGTGTAGCGTAGTGTCGAGAAATAGCGAGTGTGTGTGTGTCTGTGTGTGTGTTTTCTCCTAACAGGAAGACTGATGGGGTAGTGTGTAATGGACCGAGGGAGCCGAGATTGCATTGCTGACATATGAATGTACTGCTGTTGATCCTACAGTATTTGCTGCAGCCAGTACATAAATCATATGAAATTATCACTGTTACACAGATTGGAAGCAGTAACAAGTGGGAGGCAAGAACTGCACTGGTGATGAATAATCTACAAACCTGAGGCATACAGTAATTGGATTAGGATTTTTATTGCACAGCATCCTTCACTATTATGTGAAATGTGCGTAGGATGTGAACTCCCGCAGATGATCTCCTGAGTGGCTAATTTAAGTTTACGATAATGCCACAATCAGAGAGGAGACGCAGTGTTGTTTTTGTTTTTGCTTAGTTGGATATTGCACTTTTTTTTTTTCAATTATCTTTTTGTTGGGTTTTCAAGTATACAGTGTCACAACACAGCAGCAGTTCATCATAAATCCTAATCAGTTGTACATCTCACGTCTGGGAGCGATATTGTGGGCGATATAGCACTTTTTAATCTTTTTTTTATTTTTTTTTATTTTTTTTTTCCCTCTCAACTTGTATATATTTATTTTTTTTACAACACAAATGCCCCCCAAAATCAAGCTACACATTGACATACCCACCCCCAAACGCAATCCCACTCTGGCAAAACAAACCAGACCCGGAGAACATGGAATCTGTTCAACACATTCACCCGGAAGAACCAAACAGAAAAAAAAATATATATATAAAAAACCCAAAACTAAGTTATAGATATAGAAACATACAATAACAAAAAAACACAACAACGGACAAAACCGTCAACATGCCTACATTCTGTACATTCTTACAGACCAATTCCCTCAACATCCAGCATTAAATCTTCCAATTTCAGTCACAAACAATCCCCATACTTCATTATACAAGTCCTCCCTACCTGCAACTCTATATGTGACTCGTTCATATGTGGCCATTTTAAACATTGCTTCTAACCATTCCTTATAGGTGGAAGGGGCGGAGGACTTCCAGTGTCTTAACGTTACCCTACAGCCAGTTGTCACACCCAGTTGCAACCACAACCTCCGACGATTTGACATTTCAATATCATCTGGTATCAATCCCAAGAGACAGAGTTTGGGGGTTTTGATCAGCAGTACCTTCAGAATCCTATTTAATAAAACAAAAATCTCATCCCACATGCGTCCCGTTTTCTCACAATAGTACAATAAGTGCACTAAGGTCCCAACTTCCTTATCACATCTCCAGCAGATGTCACTGTTCCTTAATTTCAGTCTAGCCAACTTACATGGGGTCCAATAGATTCTATTGATTATCTTATAACGAATAAGTTGCGATTGCATTTCACGTGAACACCTATGCCAGGACTCAACAAGTTTATTCCAATGAGCAGTTGAGATCCCCTCCCCAATATCCTTTTCCCAACTAATCTTTAGCCCTTCTAGTCGCGGCGTGTGCGCATCCCTAAAATGCTCATAAAATATTGAGGCACCACCCTTCCTATGCCATGTTACATGGAATAATTCCTGAATCCTAGTTTGTTGATTTAATTTAGATTTCACATTGGCCAATGTGCCTTATTTGTAAGAACCTCCAGAATTCTGATTTGTCCAAATTATATTCTTTCTTTATCTCGTCATAGGATCTCAATCCTTCCTTCCCAACCAAGTCTCCGAGGAGATGGATACCTGCCTTGGCCCAATGTCCCCATATAAAGGCCTTCTTGCCTATCAAAAGTTTCTTATTGTACCATATGGAAGCTTTAGGCGTGAGAAATGGGCAAGATTTTGTGTAATGATGCGCCATTTTCCAAGATTCCCTAGCAAAAGACAAGACTGGGTTCTTATACGGTACCGCTCTACCCATTTGAGTTAAAAAGGCCTCCAAGGAGGATGGATACACTAGTTCTTCCTCTATCCTCACCCAAGCAGGAGCCTGTTCTGGCGGAAGGTTCATTTTAGAGAGTTGGGAGAGAGAAAAGGCAAAGTGGTACCAGTCAATCCTTGAGAGCGATAATCCCCCCTTATCCTTATCTGCATATAATTTAGTACGGTTAAATAAGGGCTTTTTACCCATCCAAATAAAACTTTCAATTATTCTGTTGTATCGCTTTAACAACACGTGTGGAAGTGACAGTGGTAACATGTACACAATATATTGTATCTTAGGAGCTATAATCATTTTCACCAAATTGATTCTACCCATCAGCGATATATACATCTTGGTCCAATTCTGTAATAGAGAGTCAATATTTTGAATAATGGGATTTAAGTTGGATTCCATTATCTTATTCAAACCCGGTGTTATCTTCCAGATATGTCAGGCCCAAAGGCATCCATCTAAACTGCCATTTGTCTCTAATGGCTGGAGGGCATAATTTAGACAGGGGCATGGCTTCAGATTTTGCCCAATTGATAGTATATCCTGATATTTCAGAAAAGGAGTCTATCACTCTGTTAATCTCTGGTGCTGCTGTTTCAGGGTTACTAGAAACCACCAGAATGTCGTCAGCGTACAAGAAAAGTTTGTGTTCTTTCTGACCCGCATGTATCCCCACTATATTCTTATTCCCCCGTAAGGCAATTGCTAATGGTTCAAGAAAAATAGCAAAAATTTGAGGTGAAAGAGGCGAGCCCTGTCTTGTGCCACGACCCAGCTTGAAAGAAGGTGACATAATGCCATTGGTAAGTACCTTGGCCATTGGATCTGTATACATCAGCTTTACCCATTGTAGAAATGAAGGACCAAAACCAAATTTCTCCAAAATATAAAATAAGAAAGAGAACTCCACCTTATCAAACGCCTTCTCCGCATCTAGAGAGAAGGCAACCACTGGATTTTCCTCATTTCTTGAATTCCACATGAGGTGCAATAGTCTACGCAAATTATCAGCTGAGTTTCTACCCTTTACAAACCCTACTTGGTCCGGGTGAATCAGACTTGGAACCACATCCTCTAGTCTGGTCGCTAGAATCTTAGCCAGCACTTTTTCATCCACATTAATTAATGAAATTGGGCGAAAGTTACTACAGTACTGCGGGTCCTTTCCTTTTTTATGAATAAGTGTTATAACAGCCGATCTCATGCTTTCAGGAAGCTTCCCTTTCTGCAAGGCATCCTGATATACAACTTGTAACCTTGGGGCTAACTCAACCATAAATTTTCTATAAAAATCTGAAGTGAACCCATCATTTCCTGGCGCCTTTCCCAGGTTAAGATTGAGAATTGCTTGCTGAATTTCTTCAATAGAGATGTCTCCTTCTAAAGTATTCTTTTGGGCTTCAGTTAGGCTCGGCATGTTAATTGACGAGAAAAAAGTCTCCAGTTTAGAATCATCCATGGCGCCTTGTGATGTATAGAGCTCTTGGTAGAAGGTCTTGAACACCTCATTAATTCCTTTTTTATTTGTGATCAATGTATTGTCGCTATCATATATTGAGGGAATAACATTTTGAGTTTGTAACTGTTTTACTCTATGTGCCAATAATTTCCCCGCTCTCTCTCCTTGCTCATAATATTTTTGCTTTGTACAGAACAAAGAAAATTCAGCCTTCCTTTGTAATATATTATTCATATCATATTTTAGTTTATTAAGGTTATTCCATATCTCTGGTTCTGGGTGCTGCATGTATTGCTTTTCAAGTTCTTTTATGTCCCGTTCTAGTTGCAACATTCTATCACTTTCTATTCTTTTAACTATCGCGCCGTGTTGAATAAGACACCCCCTCACATATGCTTTAAAGGCATCCCATGTCACCCCAGAGTCCGAGATTGAGCCCTCATTCAATTCCCAGAACTCAGCCATCACCGTTCTTATAAACGTACAGGATTCTTCTCTATTTAGCATGAGACTATTAAAGCGCCATCTGAACTCCTGCTGCTCATTTTCTTGGGGGGATATAACTAAATCTATTGGTGCATGATCAGTCAGAACAATGTTGCCAATCGTAGTACTCAATACTTGTTCCACCAGAGCCCTAGAAACTAAAAAATAATCAATCCTTGAGTATGTGGCATGCGGGTGAGAGAAAAAGGTATAATCTCTTTCTAGCGGATGTAATATCCTCCATATATCAATTAGACCCAACTCTTCCATCATCGTATCTATTGCAGTAATTGACGTGGAACTAGTTCGAGGTGGTTGCGAGGACCTGTCCATACTCAGGTCTCTCACTTGGTTAAAGTCTCCCCCTACAATGACATTGTCATTCCCTACCTTCCTAATTACATTGCAGACTTCGTGGAAAAAGTCTGGGGATACTGAGTTTGGACCATATATATTCGCTACCGTCAGTCTTTGACCTCCCATAATAGCATCTAATATCACCCACCTACCCTCCTTATGTGAAAAATGATTCAGCACCTGAAAATCTATGTTTTTCCTAACCAGAACAATCACTCCCCTTTTCCTAGATGAAAACGTACTAAAATAAACCTGTCCCACCCAATCCCTTTTTAATTTTGCAGATTCTTCCTCATTCAAATGAGTTTCTTGAATAAGCGCTATATCAGCCTTCTTTTGTTTCAAATATGTTAGGATTTTCTTCCTTTTAATAACATGCGTGCACCCTGCTATGTTCCAAGATACTATTTTAAGTAAACCCATACCTAACTACTAGAGATCCCGTGCGAAGAAAAATGAAGGTTGCCTTTAAGCTATATATATTCATCCCATGGATGTACCCATCCGAAGAAAAGTACACCTGCACCGTACCTAGGCCCAATACTGTCTGTAGAACGTTCACCTGTAGACTATGACTAGACATGACACATATAAACGCAACACTCAAACCAAACAGAAAAAAAAAAGAACAAACCCTAAAAAAATGCTGGTCAATAAGCCAGCCACTCCCGAGTTTAACAACAGTGGGTCCGTGGAACTAGTTGTTCCCATTGATGGCTCCAACGTTGGCTCACCAATCCCTCCTCCCAGCCCTTGCAGGTAGGTCTACACTAAATACTACTATATTATTAATGCAAACGAGTTCGACCTAACCTGCTCAGTTTCTTTGATTTTAACAACTATAACTGATCGCGCACCGTTTTGTCCCGTGCTGATAAATGATTAATTTCCCTGAATCAACGTACTGGCTGATATTCTATTTTTAGATATTAAACGACGCAATGGCACCAACTTTAAACACGAAGAGAGCAGTAATTAACATCCCACGTATGCTATAGGCTACATATTTTGTGCCAGACTATCATACCGTAGGCTACATTCCAGTCCACACCTAGCTTTATGTTAGGCCTACTATAAACCGAAAATATAAGCCATCATAGAAAACTGAAACCATCAAAAATGGAAGAAGGACTCGTAGCCTACGTCACTTCATAAAGAAATAAAAAATAACTGGGCCTCTATTATTATTCAGAATAACCTCACCCGGCTAGCAAAACGGAGAATGTCCTTCGGTTACAGTTTATAGCCTGGTGCGTCCGTTCAGCAGGTGCAGTCCCGTAGGCTTGTTTATTCCGCGAGTGCTCTCCAAGTCAAACCAAGAATCAGTCATAACTACATCTATCAGACATTCTCAGTCTCTAGTATCCGAGTCAATCCTCACTGCCAGAGCGTGGTCCTCTTGCCCCAGCCTCCGCTTCATCCAAAGCACCCAAGCCGCTGAGAAACTTCTTCGCCTCTCCCGGGTCGGAGAACTCGTGTCGCCGCTTGTTCAGTGTGAAAGTCATCGTGGCTGGATAACGCAGAGCATATTCAATCTTGCGTTTCTGCAGCATTCGCCTCACTTCATCATACTTCTTGCGTTTCTCCTGTATATCCTGGGCGTAGTCTTGGAAGAAGTAAATCCTAGTATTTCTCCACATCACCTGCTTCTTCTTCCTCGCTGCTGACAGTACCGCAGATTTTGCCTTATCACGCAGGAACCGAACTATGATGTGTCTCGGTCTGGGGTTGTCACTCGCCGGAGCAGGGCCTACGCGATGGGCCCTGTCGGCTTCGTACCAGTCGTCTGCGGTTATTTCCAGGCTCTCACTCAATAGTGTCTTGAGAAAAGCATCCAAATCTTGACCCTCCATTCCCTCTTTGACACCAGATATTCTGACATTCTGGCGTCGGGAGTAACCCTCCAGAGCCGATAACCTTTCCCTCAGGAGCTTGTTTTGCTTCACCACACTTTCCACCTCCGGGCCTCTCTTAGCATCGTCATCCTCTAGCCTGGATATTCTTGATTCGGCCTCTGTGATTCTATTCCCCATCTGGTTAACAGTGACATTCAACGATTCTACCGCATTTTTCACTCCTGACATGTCTTTAGCCAAATTTTCAAGAATAGCTCGGATGCCCTGCAGCTCCGTAGCTACATTAGCTATTGAAGAGCTTTCATCATTGAGTGGAGCGTTAGCCATCTTGTCCGTTAGTTCAGTCGTGGCTGGAGTGTTCTTGTTTCGCAGATTTTGAGACGGACGACTGAAATAATGACTTTTTTGAGACATCTTAAGTCTTAATACACTTCACGCACATGACAAACGGTAGTACACGATCAAATAATATATTTTTCTGAGAGTTTTAACGAGTTGGCTAGCCCCTCTTCTCCTATGCGACCATCTTAGGCGGGTGTACCACGTGACTCTCACTTTTTAATCTTTTGATTATTCTTGGATAGCACAAAATAAAAAGGCGATGCCGATTAAAAAGGAATAATGTCTTATAAACATAAATAATACGCTATAGCATGACTTTGTGAGCTTTAATTAACATGACAGCACTGTATAAAGTTATTAGCAATTGTATAATACTATAACACAATTATGAGATCTTATGAGCAGTATTTGTTGGTTGTAAGTAAAGTGTAAGAAAAAAAACAAACATCAAACACAGTGCCCAAGGACACAGGACTGGGTAGTATTGGGCCCCTCCCAGGACAGGTATGAATGTGCAACAGAGAGTGAAGCACGGCGTTGCTGTAAGTGAGAATGTGAGCTCTACCAAACTACACTGGGTAAATAAAAGTTAATATATAAATAGCAGTGTCTTACAGTATCTAACAGTATCCCAGTTTAAGGCTTTTATCTACTGGTGTGGAAAGGTTGGAAGTAGGTACCTACTGTAGCTTTTCAACACAGTGCTCGGTCAGTTTGGATCTGCTCCAAAATTTAATGGGTTCTAAGGTGGCCCATGCTACACACCTCCACCGAGTTTCATGAAAATCGGTCAGGTAGTTTTTGACGTAATCCTGCTAAAAAAAACAAGAAACTGACGAACAAATGCATGGATGAACACATGCCACCGAATACTTTACCACTCGCTGAGTATCACTGGGGCGGAGGTAAATATGAACAGCATATTTCCTTATGTCATGCAACAGCCGACCAATAACATGAAATCTATGATTTCTGCCCAGTTAGTATTCCCACTTTTCTTCCCATTTTTGAATTATTTAAGTTCTTTCAAACGTTTTGTGAGTTACGACGGTGCCTCCACACTTCAGCCTTGAATGTCTGCCATGCACATTCCAAGTGTTGAGTGTGGGCTCCAGCGTTGAGTGTGGGCTCCAGTGTTTGGTTCAACAAAATGCCTTTTATGGCATACTGTATGATGGTCAAACCCTGCATCTGCTAGTGCTTGCCGGTAAGCTCGCCATTCATCAGAGACAATTTGTGATCCTCTTCTCCCATGATGCATCCTATGTTATACCGTAAAACCAAATATTTTCAGATGGATTGATAAAGCTTTCTTTAAAGCCACTTTTCAACCCAGCTGGTTACTTAAAAAATGTCACTGCAAAATATTACAAGTTTACCTAAATAAAGGCAAGACAACAAAGAAGACTGCACAATAATAATAGCTAAAGAATAATCAATCTATCAACTATAAACCAGGACACAGTAATATAGCCTACAGTAATACTGAACTTTAATTATGCTGAATTAGTTAATTATGCTCTCCTCTAGCCAATTAACTCCCACCCCACCCAACAAATGAATAATTTACAAAAAAGATTACTTTCTTCTTGTGGGAGAATTTGCTTTCATCTTACATCACAAACCAATGGCGCCCACCAATCCTCATATTGCCCTGGTGCATTTGTCAATGGCTGGAATGCACACCTTAAGTATAAGTCAGATCAATGAGGTTTATCCAGCTCACATTTAAGACAGTAGTCCAAAGCTGTAAAAATGTGAAGTACTGCTACATCAAAATATATTCTTACAAATTCATCTAGTATGACACTGCAACTGGCTTCAGTCATAACTCTCTAATGTGCTATGTAGAGGGATAAATACATTACTACCACTTACTATATAATAATGTATAAACCTTGTTATAAGGTGTCATGCATGACTATTAACATTTATAAAATGTTTTATAAAGCCTTGTATTGTAAGTGCATTATAATGTGTTATGAATGTGCTTATGATGGATTGACCTTCATAGAAAATGTTACTGTATGAACTACTAGTACATGTATAAGAAGTTTTGTATTGCTTGATGTTTTGCAGTGCGTTGTTTTGGATGATGCAGAAGGGTCTGCTTTTAGACTGCCGTATAGTGTGTTTTTATCAACCAGGGTTTCTGCAAATGTGTCATGTTCTATCATGTTGAATAAAGAGTCCCATCGCCAACCCTCTGAGGTTGTTTACAATTAAGCAAGTTACATTTTTTCTTTCTTTTGTTTTTCTCTTACCCTAATGATGAAGAATGATTAAGTGAATGATGAGCATAGACATCAGAGAATACAGGTTACCTTGAGTGAACACCAAACTTAACTTCTCTACGTTGAGCTGAAAGGCTAGTCTGCCCACCTGCATGCTCTGCTAATGTTTTGATGAGTGTTACGATATCATCTTTTAGGTTAGGGATTAGTTAGGATCAGTGGTGGCTAGTGACTCAAAAAAGGACAGGAGGTAGGATGGAGTAAGGATGGGTATCGTTAGGATTTTATCGATACCGGTATCGATACCGACAGGGATGTGCGCAGATAGACACGAGGTGGTGCCCTCTGGACAAGGCAAGTGCCCTTTTAAAAGTTACTTTTGTTTTTGTTTTTCTTTTTTACAGTGTAGGCCTACTGTATGTGGCCCATGGTGACATCGATCAATTCTCGATTAAAAGCGTGTAATAATAATGCCCCAAAATGTGTTGTAATTTTGCCAGACCCGCCCCCCCCCCCCCCCCCCCCCCACACACACCCACCCACCCGTGCCCCTCCCTCTCTTCCTTTGTCAACGGTAAACGCAAAAAGCGGACACAAACGGAGGCGCGCTGCAGCAGCACTGCACACAGCACACGCATCTCCTCCGCTGCCCTTTACCAATCCAGAGTGCCCGTGTGTTGACAGCTAACCAGCCAGGTAACACATAAACCAAACAAGTGTATTGTTTGCCCCCTAAGCCTCAGTTGCCAAACTATAACTTGCATTTATTTCTCTCTGTTGTGAAATAAGTCTCATACAGCGCCAAACAGCTAAGCCAAAATTAGCCGATTGCCCACCTGCTTAACAAGCTAGCTAGTCATAATCAATTAATGGATTTAACGTAATGATGACCACCACACGACCAATGTCGGTAGAATTTGTTGTTGGTATAACATGTGAAGCTTAAGCTATCAGTATACTTAATCTGAATATTTAGTATTATGTAGTAGCCTAACCTTAGGCTTAAACAGGGCTGCTAATTCTCAGACACACGCGTTTCAGCCTCTTCTCACACTCACACGCCACACTTCACAATTCTCGCGTGGAAAATGAGCAACCCCTACATACTACAGGCCCGTAGCCAGAAGTGGATCGGGTGGATCGAACGAATCAAACAGGGCAACCACGGTTCAACAACTCGCGCGCAAATCAAAATGCAAAGTATCTGTCCGCCCGGCCCCACCTGCTCCCCAGTACCTTACCTCTACACTACCACTTTGGGAGTCATACGCTGCCTGGGTCGATGTTTCTGTCTCTGTTGGCCTTCATTTACATAGTGGACTGTCACTGTAATATAATGATCCTGTGTGAAACTTGTCCGATCATGGCTGGTTATGGCTACTTTTGACACATTGGCAAGCTCACCTATGATGTTTCTCTTTTCAACTGCATGCCAAGCAGGTATTAGGGTGTCTGATAATGTGCCTCTGGTAACTGGGGTTAAGAGGGCTGTGGTCATCTCCCTACAGTAACAACAGTTAACAGTAACAGTTACTAACATCAGAAGACAGACTAAACTGTGGCTACATTACTTATGTAGCTAGCTACATCAACCAAAAATATTTTCATTTCAGAATCTCTCACTCCAAGTCAGAAAATGTCCGCTAATTACAATGCTAATTTTCGCTGTGTTAAACTCCATTGTTTTAAAATGTTAGCAAGCTAAAAGTCTGCGACTGTTGGCATTCTTTTTTTTGGGGGGGGGGGGGGGGGCTTTAAGGAGGGGCGGGAGGTCCTGTTGGGGGAGGGGGGGGGGGGGGGGGGGGAAACACTCTACAGACTTATTTATAATAACGAGAATGAGTGTTACCTGCATCTTTAGCCTGGCTCATCTGCTACTACAGCATTGCTATCAGAGCCACCAGCGTTAGCATTAGCTGCTTCGCTAAAGCTGTCAAACACGCTGCTTCACATTTACCGAGGGTGAAACTTCACGAGGTTGCTGGTGTTACCTTCTTTGGACACAACTAACTTTTTACATAAGTTGCATTTAGCACCGTCGGTAAATTTGTGGCAAATTAACGATATGTCTTCACCACCACGTCGTCACACTTACTGTGGTAAATCTGAAATGTGATTGGACCAACAAAATGTCAATATTTCAATCCTGTTCAGACAGGGCCGGAGGACAGTCCTTCGATGAGCATAATTTTCAGTGTTTTGGCCAATCATAAATTAGCAAGAAAAAAATGACATTACATTGATTTAATATAAAAGAACCCACCCTATTGGAGGACTGTCCTCCCTTCCATAAGATAGGTATGGGTCTGCCAGCTGTACCTTTTGTAGATGTCACTGTTGTCACAGATACTACAGCCAGCATCTCACGCATTATGGACGCGTTAAGCCCATGGTTGTGTTCTATATTCAGGTCGTAGTCAGGGAGAAAGAGGTATTCATTTCCCTGAGGGCCAGCTTGTACGGGTGAAGCGTGTAGTCGTTTGTCATGACAGCAGGGTTGCCAGAGGATAATGTCTGTAAGTAACATGCGCTGTGTTGAGAGGCTTCGTGAGTGGTCTGAGAAATGAACAGTTGAAAAGGCTCACCCACTCTCCCAAACTCTCTCTCCACATATCTCTCTCCCTCCCTCTCTCTCTCCACATATATTATCCACAGATATTCTCTCCCTTCTCTTACTCATCAGCTCACTCAATCTTTCTCTCCCTCTCCTTCTCTCGCTCAACATCTCTCCCTCTCTCTCTCCCATTCTCTCTCTCAACATCACATCTCTCTCCTTCTCTCCACATCTCTCTCCCTTTCTCACTGGACATCTCTCTCCACATCTCTCTTTCTCTAAATCTTTCTCTCCTGCTCTCTCTCCACATCTTTCTCTCCCTATCTTTCTCTCCCTCTACATCTCTCTTGCCTGCTCAGCCTTTCCCGCCCACTCTCTCTCCATTCCTCCATCCAAAACAAATATCGGAAAAACCGATTGTCTGCATCCCCCCGAGCCCCTTGTCCCTCCACTGCTGTAATCTGCGGTTGTTCGAAGGGAAATGGCATTGACAAATGACACACAAATTGGATGAGTGGATTTCAAACACTACATCAATCATGATGATTATAGAATGCATAAAGGTGATTTTCTTATCAGGGAGCAAAAGTAGTGAGTTTACAGATTCACTCATATTATTCTATTCATCCCTGCCCCACCAGACCGGTTTTAGCACACAAAAAAATAATGTTTTAAAGAAACCTTCAAATCTTTGCCCAAGCTGGAGCAGTAGGTGTGTTTGGATAAGTCATTGTTTTAAGAGGCATTTCTTAAAACACCCACCCAATCACCTACACACACATGCACGCACGCACGCACGCTCACACACACACACACACACACACACACACACACACACACACACACACACACACACACACACACCTGCTCCCCTGTGGGAGATGAGGGGGTCCAGTCTTAGCCATGGTAAACATCAGCTCATTACTGTACCGAATCGGAGTTGGGTGACTGGAGCTGAATGGCGGTATAAGGACACCGCCAGGCTAGCTCAGTCAGTAGAGTGAGACTTTTAATCTCAGGGTCATAGGTTTGAGCCCCACACTGGGCTCAGCTAAGCATTTCATTGTACTGTATATGGTACCCATATCATGTGCAAGATTTATATGTATTTTCCTCACAGAGACACACTGAGATTGAGACACTGAGATAGTAACACACACTCACAGTTACAGCAGGGGGTCAGGACTTTGCCTATGATCTGTGACCTCACTGTCTGAGTTCCTCTATACCTTACAGCTTGTTAGCTTGATTACATTACAGTCATTTAGCAGACACATATATCCAAAGCGACTTACAGTAGGACTACAATAAGTGCATTCAACATACTGTAGGCAGTGAAGTGTACTACTACTACTTCGTGATGTCAGTGGGCAGTTTATTCCACCACTGCAGGGACAGACAAGAGCCGTGACCAGGTCAAGATCACAAGAGCCTGGATAAGCACCTGCACCATTTCATCAGTGAGGAAAGGGCGAATCCTCTCGATGTTGTAGTGCATGAATCTGCAGGAGCCTGTAACCGATGCAATGTTTGCCAAGAACGACAGTTGGCCGTCTATGATGACCAGGACCTGTTTATTTTAAATCGGTTCTTACTGTGTTTCTATGAATTATGTTTTTATCCATCTCTTTTTGATGGAAAGCACTATGTGCTACATTAATTTGTATGGTGCTATATAAATAAAATGACACTGACATAGAGCCTGAAAATATATGGTCACTGCTGTTGAAGTGAACTTAAGGGTATGGCACTGTGCCATTCGTTTATTCATGAGTCTGAGAAAGCTATATAATGGATTTATAGAAAATCAACGGCCAAGAATGGTTATCAACTACGTACTGTAGATGGAAACTTACAGTATGTCACAATTTTGTTTTTAGTACTGTACTTGTAGATATAAACAGTCTACAAGTCTTGCAGTATCTACAGTCTATTCACAACACTACCAGTCCTCACAGTAAGTGTCACAAGCAATGTCTCTCCACCTTTAAAAGCAACACTTCATCATCAGCCCCGCAACATCCAACACGCTGCCAAGTCATTGGAAATGATGGATGCCCCTTACCCCCCTCGTCAGTAAATCCCATTATGGGGACAATGAGGTGATGTGTCTGCTGGTGTCCTGGCTGGGAGAAGAGAGGCACAGAACAGGCACTGCAGGAGGAGGTGAAGCCGCCAGGCGTGGGTTCTCTAATGTACAATAGCTCCCATTAACACACACGCACATACACACACACACAGGTACACTTTCTCAACCGTTCACTTTACTGGTTCAGGGAGGAATACACGGTAATGAACCATCACTGCGGTGAACATGTGTGTCCAGGTGGTGGGGGTTCAGCCAATTAGGTTGCGCTGCAGGGATGGCTCATTACTGTGTATTTTTCCCTGAACCAGTCCAGCGAAAGGACTATGGCGTTGACTCGCCAATGCAACACAGCTGTAATGAGAAACCTTGACCCACACATATTCCCCTCAACAGTCAGTAGCATGGCAGCCTAACACACATACAGTTATGCTTTTCACATAAAGGGATACCATTTCTGAAGGGTTGTACAGAACACCACAAAACGTTGTAGGCTGGTCCCTATATAGAACCAGAGGCTTGCTCTGCATTATTGTCCTGATCAAACCAAAGGGAGGTGCTAGAGAGCTCATTTCCTGTCTAGGCCTAACCGCCAAGCCGATTTTTCTGAAACCTGGTAGAGTGGTACCAGAGCATATCTCAAAGTAGTTGTAGAAATATGAAGCATATTCGCCACAGGGTGGCGCTATAACAGGCCAAAATGCTTTAAAATTGCTGAAATGCAATTGATTTCTGTAGCGCCCCTTGTGGCCAGATGGGGTTCATATTCGTAGGTAGTTGATGGCATGCTATCCAACTTTGATGAATGAAAAAGAGCGGTCTCGCACACTGCTGGGCTCCATGGTTAAGGCATTTATTGTACCTGAATCAAAAACGTGTGATGTTTCGAGCAAAGCTCTTCATCAGACTCAATAGCAAAAGGCACCATCCTAGATATACCTGCGACACAGTCACATGACAAACAGTTGTAATCAGGTGGAATAAGGCAATGATACAGTACACAACTGTACGATAATAGAGGGGAGACCCACAATAGGGTGTCACACAAACAACATTAGGCAGATGAGCCGTCATACAGTATGATCACTGACTAGTATAGAGGCGCCTCTAGTTAAGCTAGATTGATAAAGGTACAATAGAAAAAGTACAATAGGAAAACTTTTGAGTAGCAACCGACCAAGTCAAAATACTGAATGCACATTCAGAAGGTAAGAGCGACAGAAAATAAGAGCTTGTTACAGAAAAGGACGAATGACAGTGTCCTCATTGAGACCCTTAGGTGACATGGTGTTCAGAGTATATATCCAATACAGTTCACGTTGCAAGAGAAGAGCATTAATGTCACCCCCCCTCCGTGGGAGTTGGACGTGTTCGATACCTACATATCTAAGTGATGTGACCGTGTGTTTGAAGAGATTTAAGTGTGAGGCAACCAGGCTCTTAGGGTCATGATTCCTGATAGTACTCCTATTTTAGTTTTGAGGGGTCTAGATGTTTTCCCTATATATGCAAGCCCACAGGGGCATTTGAGCAAGTATATCAAATTATTAGTTTTGCATGAGATGATCCCTCTGATGTCGAAAGCCTTGCCAGTATGGGGAAGATAGAATTTATTGGTCTTGCGAGTGAAGTGACACTGCTGACAGTTACCGCACTTGTAGTTGCCTGGTTCCACAGGGCTGAGAAACGTGAAAGGGGGATTCGGTGGACAGTCCGCCTTCACCAGGAAGTTACGGAGATTGGGTGGACGTTTGAAGACGACACGAGGTGGCTGGGCCAGAACGTCTTTGAGCAGAGGGTCTGTGGACACAATATGCCAGTGATTGTTAATAATCTTGGACATTTCTTTAGCTATAGGTGAATACTGGATCGCACAGGTGATCTTATTGTCACTGTTGCTAGTCCTAGTCTTGTTAAGGCATTCAGCCTGGGTTAGATTAGTGAAGCGTTCGGAGGCTTGTTTAACCCACTCAGTCTTGTAACCTCCATGGATGAATCTCTGCTCCAGGTCAGTCATTTGTGCTTTGAAGTCAGTGTCAGAGCTGCATAGACGGCGTATTCGGCTCAGCTGTGAAATAGGAAGGCTCTTCTTGAGAGGTGTGGGGTGGTAAGATGTACCATGTAGTAATGAGTTTCTATCGGTAGGCTTTCTGTAGAGACTCGTACTGAGAATACCATTGTTGATGTTGATCAGAATGTCTAAAAAATTCATTTGAGACGAGTCATGGGACATTGTGAATCTCAGATGTGCGTCCTGAGTGTTCATGAAGGTATTAAAATCTTTTAGTTCTGCTTCAGTGGAGGTCCAAATGAAGAAAATGTCATCAATGTACCTTTTGTAGGAGACGATGTGTTGTAGATAAAGGTTCTTGGTGAGGTTCAATATGATCTCCTGTTCGAGCCAACCAACATACAGGGACGCGAAGCTGGGGGACATCTTCAACCCCAAACTCACACCAGACACCTGTAGATAGAAGTCATTCCCAAACATGAACTAATTGTTGGTTAAAGCTGTTTCCATTAGCTTGACTAAGCATCCTGTACTAGGTGAGGAGGACACCCCAGCGCTCTCTGTGTGGAGCTGTAGAAAGTACTCTGCCGTTGTCAGCCCACCTTGTATGGGGACATTGGTGTACAGAGATTCAATGTCCATCGTGACCAGCTAGTGGTTATTGCCACTGAGTTGGACAGATTGTAAAGTTTTTAAGAAATCAATGGAATCCTTGGTGTAGTAGGACAGGGATGTAACACATGGTTGTAAGAAAAAGTCCACAAATGCCGAAATCTTTTCCGTCAGTGAGCCGATGGCAGCTACAATAGGTCTGCCAGGTGGAGTGTCCGTGTATTTTTTATGTATTTTGGGCAGGGTATAAAACACTGGTGTGACAGGTGAGCGGACCGACATAAAAGAGAATTCCTCTTTAGTGATTTCGCCTCCATCTAGTAGTTCATTGAGGCATGCATGTACTTGAGTAGTAAAGGTTGTGATAGGATTCTTACCTAATTTACTGTAAAAGGTCTCGTTGCTGAGTTGACTCAAAATCTCCTGATTGTAGGCCTCTCTGTCCAGGATCACCAGCGCTCCACCTTTATCTGCACTTTGAATGACAATGGAAGAATCTTGTTTCAGGTGGTATAATTCCTGATGTTGTGTTCTTGTCAGATTATGTGTGACTTTGAATTGTCTCTGCTTAGTTATCAGGTTAGCAATGTCTCTTTCTACTAGTCTACAGTAGGTATCTATGGAGGAGTTCCTGTGTTTAGGGGGATAAAGGTAGATTTACCTCTGAACAGAGTTTTGGGTCTAGCTGCTGTCGCAGGGGTTGTCTCGGGGTTTTGCTCATCCAAGTCGCTGAGGGTGGCCGTTGCTAGGGAGCCTGTAGGATCGTTCAAATTAGATACACAAGGGGACCCCTGATTAGCTTTAAAAAACTCCTTGAGACGTAAATTACAGAAAAACTTCTGCATATCAATGAACACGTTAAAATCTTTGCAGTAGGTCGTAGGACAAAAAGATATACCTTTATTAAGGGCAGAGAGACAGGTATTAGAAATCTGCTTACTCGAAAGGTTGATAACGTTCATTTCCTCCACCGGCTGCGGATGGGATATGGATCCCTGGTGGTGTCGTATCCCCCTCCTCGTTTTCTTCCTTCGGCCGGGTCGGGGGGGCTTGTGAGTGCGGTTCTGCTCTAAAAAACTCTCACGATGGGAAGTGCTCGACCCCGAGTCTCTATCGAGCAAGGACATGGACGTAGGTGGACTAAAACATCTGTGGTGTTGTCGCCTAAAGTGTGGTCTCTGTCCTCTTTCGGTGGAATCCTGGCCCCTTGTCCACTTGTAGATGTAACCTAGCTCGTAGTCTTTTGTGTCTCTGTCAAACTTTTTCTTTTTAACAATTGTGATTTCTTGTGTTAGTTCAGTTTTTCTCCGTTCATACTCCTTGAGTAAGTTGTCTGCCTCGTCTTTGGTGCTGGAGTGGGACAGAAGTTGTCGTTTCAATTTGTTCACTTCCTCTTTTGTTGTTGCCAGTTGCGAAGAGATCTCTTGGATGGTGAGCACCATGAGGTTGAAAGAGCACTTATTTAATATCTCGCACCAGCGGCTGACAAAAGTCTCATTATCCCTGCCAATAATAGGGGTTTTAGACAAGCGCAAACCATGTTAGCATGTAGTCGCTAAGGGTGACCGCATGTAGGAACTGGCGCACTTCTTTTTCTTGGAGTTTGTAAAGAGTGTGGATATCAACATTTGGGAGAGCAGTCGCCATGCCATCCTGAAAAAGGGAATCTTTAAGTAAAATGCGGGAGTAATCCTCCTCGGTGAACTCAAAAGTTTTGGAGTGGTCGGTCGCCATGTCAAGACCACTGAATAGTGGATGTAGGTAGGCTAAACATTCACCTAGGCCTAACCTATGAACGTGCTTGGAGTCCCCGGAGTGCTATGTAAAAAGTAAATACTAGACAGAGTGACACATGTACATCCATAAACCAAAAAAGGGCAGGTGCCGAGCCGAAACGAGAGATATCAAAAATGAAAAAGAGCGGTCTCGCACACCGCTGGGCTCCATGGTTAAGGCATTTATTGTACCTGAATCAAAAACGTGTGACGTTTCGAGCAAAGCTCTTCATCAGACTCGTGACCCTAAGAGCCCGGTTGCCTCACACTTTAGTCTCTTCAAACACACGGTCGCATCACTTGGATATATACTCTGAACACCATGTCACCTAAGGGTCTCAATGAGGACACTGTCATTCGTCCTTTTCTGTAACAAGCTCTTATTTTCTGTCGCTCTTACCTTCTGAATGTGCATTCCGTATTTTGACTTGGTCGGTTGCTACTCAAAAGTTTTCCTATTGTACTTTTTTCTACTGTACCTTTATCAATGTAGCTTAACTAGAGTCGCCTCTAGTAGTCAGTGATCATACTGTATGACGGCTCATCTGCCTGATGTTGTTTGTGTGACACCCTATTGTGGGTCTCCCCTCTATTATCGTACAGTTGTGTACTGTATCATTGTATTATTGTATCTCTATATGATGTGTGTGTTAATCTATTGTACCACATGCCAATAATGGTGTGAATTGACAGGTATGGGATTTTCTTCTGTATACACAGTACTGTGCTCAGTCACTATTTCCTGTTCAGGTCATGTCCTACAGACATTATCCACTCGCGTTGAAGACGAGTTACGCTGTCATCTCAATAGGCTCAGGTGTGCCTCATTCCACTTGATTACAACTGTTTGTCATGTGACTGTGTCGCAGGTATATCTAGGATGGTGCCTTTTGCTATTGAGTCTGATGAAGAGCTTTGCTTGAAACGTCACACGTTTTTGATTCAGATACAATAAATGCCTTAACCATGGAGCCCAGCAGTGTGCGAGACCGCTCTTTCTCATTTTTGATATCTCTCGTTTCGGCTCGGCACCTGCCCTTTTTTGGTTTATGGATGTGCATGTGTCACTCTGTCTACTATGCTCTACAACTTTCTCATTGGACGCAAAATCATCAGATTGCATTTTGATGTTGATATAAGCATTGTGCAGAAGCACCCCCTTTGTACTTTCATTGTATTGTCATTGCTACTGTTAAACCAATGTGTGCTCTTCTTATATTAAAAAAATAATTTATTTCATTCTGAAATAAACAAGATCACTACAACTAAATGCACATGAACTCCATTTTAGTTTGACAGTAATCATTCAGGTTAATTGGATGGAAATGACCATTTAAAGGTCACCACAAATGCTGTTTTTACCTACCTAAAATCGGTTTCTGGGGGTCACAGAAAAGTGAATTTTAATGTTGTATGGAGAGAAAAACTCTTACATTTCCCCCTGACAGTAACAACGCGGAAAAATTGTAAACTCCGAATGGCTTGTTGAAGGGTTGAGCTTCCAGGGCAGGAGAAAGTGTGCTGACCATAAACAAACAACAAGGTTGTTTGATATCAACTTTTGTACATTGGTAGGACCATCAGAGACCAACATGTATATGATAAACACATTACAAAATTGATTTAGCATGTGTGGTGACCTTTAACTTTGAGACTTCTTAAAGGATTAACATGGTAATTTTCAGTTTTCAGAGTTTGAACGTGCTATTTGCACAATAGGACATTGAAGAAACACAATAAAAACATTAAATATATCCGTTTTGTCGTTTTTGAGAAACTGGAAGCGTAACATTTTCAGTCCAATTTGACTCGGGGTAAAAATACTCCGAATTCGTGACGTTTTTCCCTTTGTTGACGTCACCCTAAAGTTTGAAAAACCCGCCTCCACTCCCCTGCACCGCCTCCAACAGAAATCTGTCTGGCTCCCGCACCTGCTGTCTTTGCGCCTTTTCACCATCTATACAACATGGTAAGGCAGCTCTGAACCCTTTCTCATCTTGAGAATAATTGAATAGTTGCAGTCTCTTAATTTTATATAATTTGTACGTTTTATAGGCCTAATTGTATTTGTGGTTGTCATACATATTGGGAAGTTTTCACCATGATCTCCGTGTCTGAGTAGCCAACCTAGCTAATGTTAGATAAACGAACCATAACGTTAGCTGTAATTGGCAACAGTTTTTAAAAAGCTGTCTGATCCAGCTAGCTATTTGTCTTTATCCAGCATGTTGACGTTAGCTAGCCTAATGTTTGGAATGTCAGCTAGCTGTGTTAATTATCCTAGCATGCTAACGTTAGCTCTCAATGCATTTGCTTTTGGTAACGTTAGCCGTCCAGTGCAATGGCAGAAACACAGCGCACCATACTGTACTCTTCCCTGGCATAAAATCTACTTGCACCAGGTGCAAACTGTGCTGTAAGGTTTCCGAAGCGATAGACTACAATAACTTGTGAGCGTGCTTTGTTGTATAGGCCAATACAATAGGCAACGTTACGAAGTCAAAGTTGGATATAAGTCAGTTTGTCTCCACAAGAATCTCCCGATTATCTCTCGCTCAAACTTAATTCGATATAATGTAGACTTACTGATAAATAGCCTATTGTTGTAATTTATGCTGTTTTGCATATGCAAAATAACGATGCTATTACTAATCGCTTTTATAATTTGCCCCCTTTTCTTGTAGCCAGATCACTACATTTCCAATACTGGGACTCGGGAGGTCCAGGTCCCGCGCTTCAGGGCTCTGGGGGTGTGCAGGTCCTGGAGGACAGGTTGCAGCCAATGTCACCTAATGATATTATAAATGTTACAACACCGCCCTGTTTTATGAGAAAGTAGCCTATGTCTTAATTTAATGTCATGTTGTATGCGCAACAATTACCTCGGAAAATAAAGACGTAGTCCTACCCGTGCGGGTTTTTGTCATTTATTTATTCTCACATTGAGATCTTAACTTGATCAAACACACCTGCTGTGTACTGAATCGTTTGTCCTAAGGTCTTGTATTGCAGCGTTGTGATGCGCATAGTAGTAGTAGGCTATACCCCCTGACCGCTGCGCTCACGGCCCTCTGTCTCCAAACTCATCCATTATGTTGAATCGCTGCGCTACGCATGCAGTCACATATTAGTAGGATCAGTAGGCTAGCCTATATGTAGGCTACATCCCCAGCCCCTTTCTGCAAAATGTATTGTGTTGCCTTTGTATGTGAAATGAGCTATAATGATTTAATTGATCTGACCAATAATCAGTTATTGCAGTGGTATTCCGCTCGATTCCTTACATCACCACAACTGACAGATGTTGAACCCAGAACAGTAACGTTTCAGTGTTCAACTGGCTTTGTTGGACACCTACTAAGATAAATAACGTTAGACTGGTGAACAATGCGGATGTTATGTCGGTTTCACAGCGCAAATGATCCGTCTTCTGGCAAGACCCACAATTGCAATTATTTGACTAAATAGGTACTGTTCGTAGCTGGCTGAAAGCTATAACGTTAGTCTAATAGCCCAAGCCTCCAAGCTTGCGTGGCCGGCTGCAGGGTGCTTTTTCCTCTGTGTCGTGGGGGAGACGTGTCGTCGTTATACTTTTATCGTACTTTTCCCAAATAGGCCTAATGCAAATTCGAGGAAACGGCCTGTTAGGTAGCGTGTATCTTTATAATGTTTGGGGGTTAATATAATATTAAGGACTTTGTAAATGCCCCTGGTTAGCAGCTAGAAAAATGGCTATTGATCTGGCTGTTGCGTTATTTAGCTCGTGTTGTCTAGCTCGGAGCGGTGGTAGCTATGGTAACGGGGCACACGTCTGTCAATCATAATGATTCCAGTTGGTCATTTGCTCAGAGAACTGTCAATCAGTTGTAATGAATCACGCCCAGTTTTGAGTGAGTGAACTTTTTGAGTGGCAGATTCAGACCTATAAAAACATATTTTAAAAGAATTTTTATGGATGAATTCTGAAATAGTTAAACACATTTGTTTTGTTGTTGCCTAAAGATATCTGGAAAGTGTTATATTGAATTACCATGTTAATCCTTTAAACATTCCACAAAAGTAATTAGTAGCCTAGGCCTATTTCAACACCTCAAGTGTAAATCGTTGTTAATTGATACAATTGCAACCCCCCACAACAACTTTTATCAGCTACAAGGAGGCAGGGGGCCTTTCCAGGGGCCACAGTCCACCTAATGCCTCCTGGAAATGCCCCCTGCCTCCTTGTGACTAGGTCCTTCCCACTCTGTGTCGTCAGCTGTCCCTATCCAGCCAACCCCACCCCTTTTTACCTTTGGCTCTCTGATTTATTTTTCCTCACCTCTGCTTTGCAGCATTCTCTATGTGCCTGTTCTGCTAAGTGCTTGTTGTGCTTTGTTATATAATTCAATAAAATTTCATATCAGAGACGACAGGGATAGCTAACACATAATGGCCTACCATGTAGGCAACTTCTCTGTAACTATTTGTGAACTCTGCTGTTAGTCATGTCTCTCTTATGAAGTATTGAGCCCAAGTTTACTGCTCTGTATACTGTATGTTCTTAGCCAATAGACACACATTTTCCAGGAGCTTGCTCGATTGTCTCATTGAGAGAAGTCAGGGAAGACTTTTTACAGCTCACTTTTCTGGCCCCCAGGTGAAACTGTTTTTTTTGCTTCCCTCTGGAATTTTTCGGCTTGCCCATCTTCCTATTGCTCTCTGTAAAGCACATTGTGTTGCATCTGTGTATGAAATGCGCTATACAAATAAAGCTTGATTTGATTTGAGCTATAGCCTACATACATTTCCACCCAGGAAAAGGGGTAGTAGCTTATTAGCCTACACACTTTCACCCATGTAGAGGGTAGTAGCCTACATTCTACCCACTTCATCCAGGGAGAGGATAGTAACCTTTAGCCTTGGAAGAGGGGAGTAGTCTATAGCTTACACACTTCAACCAGGGAGATGGTTGTAGCCTTTAGCCTAAACACTTCATCCTGGGAGAGCGCAGTAGCCCACAGGCTACTTACACCAAGTGTAGTGGGGGGGGGGGGGGGGGTGCATTCTTCTGGAAACTGTGAAGAGTAGAGAGAAACAAGAGTTGTGAGTGTTCTTCATAGATAGCTGAATTATCAAGAAATCCCCACACTGAGACTTGTTGGTAAAGGTGGGCATTCCAGGCAGATGGAAGGCCTGGAGAATGATCATGTGGCATGTAGACATGCAGAGAAATAGGTCCTAAAATATATGGACCAAAATAGAATAAATGTAATGAGATGCTAAAAAGGACCTGACTCTCACTTGACGCTGTCAGATGAATTGAATGTGACTTCAGTTGTATGATGATGATGATGATGGTGATGATGATGATGATGATACTGTTGCATGAATTTAACCTGATTCACCTGGTCAGGCGACATAGATGCTCACATGCATGGCTGCAATGTAGCTATGGTGTGTTTTGCTCGTTGGCTTTGATGCGTTCATTGTGCTTGACCCCATTATTGCTGCTTACAGCTATGTTTATTATTATTATTATTATTATTGTTGTTGTTGTTGTATTTGTTCTGTTACTATTTGTGTATTTTTGTGAACTCATCAACACTGTAAATGAGGGAAACCTCAGTGCTTTACGAGTATAAATAAAGGTTTGAAATGAAATGAAATGATTGCTGTTATATTCTTCATTATTCTCACCATCACAGAGCACACAACGCGAGTGTATGAGTTTGTCACCCATCATCATTATTAAACACTACCCCATATTAAATCTTCCTCGCTCTATCGCGGTCATGACTCTTAGCACCCCATCTAATTATAGACATTTTTTGACTTCCTGAAATTATTATTACTATTTATTATACTATTATACTATTATTACTATTATTGGGTTACCTATTTCCCTGGACATTCCATTAGCAGTGTCTGATCGCACCATTACTGAGCTGAGCCCCAGACTCCCTGCCTGGGCTCTGATATGGGATACCTGCAGGCAACTTCACTGATGGTAAATGGGGCGCCTGTGGCTCAGTGATAGAGCGGATCGTCCAATGAGAGTAGGGTCGAATCCCGCCTCCTCCTGTCCATATGCTGAAGTGTCCTTGGGCAAGACACTGAACCCCAAATTGCTCCCAAGAAGCATGGCAGCTGCCGCCATTTGTGTGTGAATGTGTGAGTGAATGGGTGAATGAGAGGCCATTGTAAAGCGCTTTTAGCTATATAAGTGCAGTCCAACTTCACTGAAGTTATAGAAGTGCAGAGAACTCCATGCTAAATATAGAGGATGTGCTACTGAGAATGATGTTAATATCAGTGTTGCATTCTGTGTAACAGTGATAGCCCCCTGTCCGGCTGATGGGATTCCGTTCTAGGGCTTGAAGAAAAGGACCTGGGTTAGAAATGTCTGCAGAGGAGGGAGGGAGGGAGGGACAGAGAGAGAGAGGGGGGGGGTCCGGGAACAAGTCTGTCCACTAAAGACACCGAAATGACACTGACACCCTGTCTAGAGTCAAATCACTGCTGGACAAAGGAAGATTGGGGAGGCAGAGGAGTAGGAGGTGGGGGAGGACGAGAAACAAGAGGAGGTGAAGGAGGGATGAGGTGGCGGAGGAAAAG
The DNA here is from genome assembly GCF_949987555.1 of Borostomias antarcticus. NCBI lineage: Eukaryota > Metazoa > Chordata > Actinopteri > Stomiiformes > Stomiidae > Borostomias > Borostomias antarcticus. Next base: position 22,542,712 of record NC_140235.1, read on the forward strand.
GAGGAGACAGCGAGGCATGTAATTGTAGCCAACATGGTTGGCTGAGCCATATTTACCTCCGGAGTAACCTTGTCCGCACCTTGTAGTAGAGCTACAAGATAGTAGAGCTACTGAGATACCTCAGCTTAGCTCAGTGGCCTAGTACTAGTGTGTGTGTTTGTTTGTGTGTGTGTGTATGTGTGTGTGTGTGTGTGTGTGTGTGTGTGTGCATGTGCGTGTGTAACCACAGGGTTGTTTTAGGTTACGCACGATACACATTTGGATTCAGTCAATAATTTTACAAACAACAGAGACCCTGCTGAGGTTGTATTTCCGTATCCATGTCAGCTATTCCCCTGTGTACCCCTGTCCTCTACAACCCTCTCCTCTCTAACTCTCTCCTCCCCAACCCTGTCCTCCCCAACCCTCTCCCCCTCTCCTCCCTAACCCTCTCCTCCCCAACCCTCTCCCCCTCTCCTCCGTAACCCTCTCCTCCCCAACCCTGTCCTCTTCAACCCTCTCCCCCTCTCCTCCCTCACCCTCTCCTCCCCAACCCTCTCCCCCTGTCCTCCCTAACCCTCTCCTCCCCAACCCTGTCCTCCCCAACCCTCTCCCCCTCTCCTCCCTAACCCTCTCCTCCCCAACCCTCTCCCCCTCTCCTCCGTAACCCTCTCCTCCCCAACCCTGTCCTCTCCAACCCTCTCCCCCTCTCCTCCCTCACCCTCTCCTCCCCAACCCTCTCCCCCTGTCCTCCCTAACCCTCTCCTCCCCAACCCTGTCCTCCCCAACCCTCTCCCCCTCTCCTCCCTAACACTCTCCTCCCCAACCCTCTCCTCCCCAACCCTCTCCCCCTCTCCTCCGTAACCCTCTCCTCCCCAACCCTGTCCTCTCCAACCCTCTCCCCTTCTCCTCCCTCACCCTCTCCTCCCCAACCCTCTCCCCCTGTCCTCCCTAACCCTCTCCTCCCCAACCCTGTCCTCCCCAACCCTCTCCCCCTCTCCTCCCTTACCCTCTCCTCCCCAACCCTCTCCCCCTCTCCTCCGTAACCCTCTCCTCCCCAACCCTGTCCTCTCCAACCCTCTCCCCCTCTCCTCCCTCCCCCTCTCCTCCCCAACCCTCTCCTCCTCTCCTCCCTAACCCTCTCCTCCCCAACCCTCTCCCCCTCTCCTCCCCAACCCTGTCCTCTCCAACCCTCTCCCCCTCTCCTCCCTCACCCTCTCCTCCCCAACCCTCTCCTCCTCTCCTCCCTAACCCTCTCCTCCCCAACCCTCTCCCCCTCTCCTCCCTAACCCTGTCCTCTCCAACCCTTTCCCCCTCAACCCTATCCTCCCCAACCCTCTCCCCCTCTCCTCCCTAACCCTCTCCTCCATAACCCTGTCCTCTCCAACCCTCTCCCCCTCAACCCTATCCTCCTCAGCTTTGTCCTCTCCAACCCTCTCCCCCTAACCCTCTCCTCCCCAACCCTGTCCTCTCCAACCCTGTCCTCTCCAACCCTCTCCCCCTCAACCGTATCCTCCTCAGCTTTGTCCTCTCCAATCCTCTCCCCCTCTCCTCCCCAACCATGTCCTCTCGAACCCTCTCCCCCTCTCCTCCCTAACCCTCTCCTCCCTAACCCTGTTGTCTCCAACCCTCTCCCCCTAACCCTCTCCTCCCCAACCCTGTCCTCTCCAACCCTGTCCTCTCCAACCCTCTCCCCCTCAACCGTATCCTCCTCAGCTTTGTCCTCTCCAATCCTCGCCTCCTCTCCTCCCCAACCCGTCCTCTCCAACCCTCTCCCCCTCTCCTCCCTAACCGTCTCCTCCTCCCCCACCAACACTCTCCCGCCAACCCTGTCCTTCCTGGGACCTCACAGACCACAGAGATCTCAACGCAGAGACCTCGAGCTGCAGACGTTAAATTTAGACAACACTACAGTATTACAATTTAAAACAACATTGTTGTACTGTCATCAACACACACACACACACACACACACACAGAAACATTCAGAATAAGCTATGCACACACACAGTTGATGCTTTTGCTCTGATAATTACAGGGAGGAAATTGCTGTCATTTGTGTGTTTACGACCCCCGAGGGTGAGATAAAAAAAAATCATTTTTTCGAACAACAACGCCGCCAGACATCTTTCTGGGAAGAGATTATTTCCCACCCGCTCGTTTTTCACTGACTTCATCGTTCAGTCTGAATCTTCCTGGCATCATGAGGGATATTGTAAACTCTATAAGACAACACAAATATACTTGTAACTTTATTTTTCCCAAAATACGGTAGCCGATACATCACAGCTAACACAATTGGAAGTGCAAAATTATTTGCACAGAACACACAAAAGAACACAACATAGGTTGCCTAAGAGAGGCCAGAGGGCATCACACATAGGTGGCATGATGAGAGGGGATATAGAGTGGTGAGTTGTGATGTCAATTTGTAGGCTTTAAGTCAGCATTGCCGCAATACTGTAGTGTAGTCCTAAAACCCTATGGGAAAATGAATGGGATTTCAGAAAAATGCAGACAAGGTCTCAGACCCACAAACTACCGTACGTTTTATGAAAGTGAAAATACATAATTGAAGATGGGTTTGGGTAATTTTAAAGCCCTTGAAAATGACTAATTGCTTTAGTCCTGCCTAAAAAGACATTGTTGTCAGTAGTTAAAATGCCTTTTCTTCCCCCGTCTAGGTGATATTATCATCCCGTTGTATGTGCCTCAGTGTAGAAAGTGCAGATTCTGCAAGAACAAGACCAATCTGTGCCAGAAAATCCAGTAAGAAGAGTGCAACCCTGCAAATAGCCACAGCAAATCAATCAATCATGCTTGACAGCATGCAGCACACAATCATAACTGATTGACTGACTGTCTAGAACTCTCCATCAGTAGAATCTTTTATCCCAGTACACTTAGGAGCTAGCAGACATTTCACTGCCATCATACTGTACCTGTATGAGATGTGACAAATAAACTTGACTTTGGTTATCATACTTAATGTACTTTTTTAAGACATTAAGTACTTTTTTTCCCCACATGCGCCTAGGAAGCTCCCTAGTATACAGACGTTGGTTTCTTGAATTTTAATATGTAACATTAAGATATCAAAATGATATACACTGTGCTACTGATTAAAATGTCTGATTTAAGTAACGTGTGCCAATGGTCTAAATCCAAAATTTGAGCCTGCTTCCGATATTGCGCAACCAGTTGGATTGTATAAAGGCACTCAAGAAAGTCAAGTTGCATCACTGTTTTCGGTAGCTTAATGGTTTAGATGGTTTAGGTGTTTGCACTGCAGTAGACCAGGGTTCAAAACCACCCCTGTGCAATAAATTAAAAAAACACACTGCAGAATAGTTTAAATCGATCAGCATCATATCTCATTAGTACATGCTGTGTAAAGCATAGATAGTTTACACTTTAGATAAACTCCCACATAATACTTTACCAACGGCCTAGTAAATGCTTTATAACTACTTGAATTCATCATGAATTACAGTATTATAAAGTATTTATAAAGCATATATTAACCCACTTACTAACCATTTGTGCATGTCTATAAATGCATGCATAAAGTTCTTATAAATAGTTTGCCAATAGTTAACTTCCACGTTATAAACAACCTTATGAACCATTAACTGCTTGTTTGACATTGTTTATAAAGTATGAAAAAGCAGTGAATAAATACATTTTACATGAATGTATTAATGAAGAATAAAACCTTTATAAATGTGTTAATAAATTGCTTACTACTGTGTAATAATGAATGAATAACACTTTATAAATGATGAATTAAGTATATAAATGCTTTATAGTGTGCACTTCTTATGAAGTGTTACCTGAACTTCTATCCACCGGGGCCTGCAATGAATTTGCCTCATTCTTCACTGACAAAATTCAGAAAATTAGACAAGCAGTCAGTGCCTCCATATCAGGTACAGGATATGTGTTGTCCCAGTGTCCACTTAAAATCAATACCATGACACAACTTTATCTGATCAACCATAAAGCCCTGGAGGACATTATTCAATATCTGAAATCCTCCGCCCGTTGCCTTGATATTCTGCCTACAGGATTTTAAAAAAAATGTATCGAACTGCATGGCCTCTGATTTACTCCAAATTGTAAACACATCTCTTCTTTCAGGTGTGTTCCCACAAACTCTGAAAACTGCAGTCGTCAAGCCGAATAATCTAGACACCTCACAAATGAACAATTATAGGCCCATATCAAACCTCCCGTTTTTAAGTAAAATCATTGAAAAAACAGTTTTTCAACAGCTGAACAAGTTCCTGGCACTAATTAATTGTTCTGATGTCTTCCAGTCAGGATTTTGACCACACCGCAGCACCGAGACTGCTCTTGTTAAGGTCTTCAATGACATCCATTTAAACACAGACAAAGGCAGAATTTTAGTCTTAGTATTACTGGATCTCAGCGCTGCATTCGACATGGTTGACCACAACATATTACTAGGCCGACGGGAAAACTGGCTGGGAATTTCTGGCCTAGTGCTAGATTAGTTTGAATCCTACTTGAAGAACAGGGACTACTTTGTGTCTTTAGGCAATTACAAATCTGAGCAGACAAAAATGACCTGTGGAGTTCCCTAAGGCTCCATTCTGTGGCCTCTTCTGTTCAACATTTACATGTTGTATTATTATTATTATTATTATTATTATTATTATTACCATAGCTATGCAGACGACACACAAATGTATATCACCATATCACCAGGGGACTATAATCCCATACTAGCGCTGAGTACGTGCATTGAACAAATCTGCGATTGGATGTGCCAGAACTTTCTTCAACTAAACAAAAATAAAACTGCAGTAATTGTCTTTGGAGCCAAAGAAGAACGATTAAAGGTCAGCGCTCAGCTCCAATCAGTAATGCTAAAAACCACAAACGAAGTCAGAAATCTTGGTGTAGTCAGAGACTCAGACCTGAATTTCAACAGTCACATTAAGACAGTTACAAAGTCCGCCTACTATCACCTGAAGAATATATCAAGGATTAAAGGATTTATGTCTCAGCAGGATCTGGAAAAACGTGTCCATGCATTTATTTTCAATACACTTGACTACTGTAATCGTGTGTTTACAGGTCTCTCTTAAAAATCAATCAGACAGCTGCAGCTGATTAAGAGTCCTCACTAAGACTAAGAAAGTGGATCACATCACTCCAGTTCTGAGGTCTTTACACTGGCTTCCCGTATGTCAAATAATTGACTTCAAAATACTGTTGTTGGTTTATAAAGCACTGAATGGTTTAGGGCCAAAATATATTTCTGATCTGCTGCTACGTTCTGAACCATCCAGACCTCTCAGGTTGTCTGGCACAGGCCTGCTTTCTGTCCCCAGAGTTAAAACAAAACATGGGAGAAGCAGTGTTCAGTTTTTATGCTCCACATATCTGGAACAAACTGCCAGAAAACTGCAGGTCTGCTGCAACTCTCAGTTCTTTTAAATCAAGACTGAAGACTTTTCTTTTTGCTGCTGCCTTTTATTACATTAAATAATTATTCATTCATACACTGCACTGTAACTTTTATTCCTGTATTTTATTTTTCCTGCATTTTCTTTTATATGACCTTTTATGTGTTTCTTGCACTTTGTCTTGATGCATTTAATGTCTCATGTAAAGCACTTTGAATTGCCTGGTTGCTGAAATGTGCTATACAAATAAACTTGCCTTGCCTTGCCTAGTATACTGAACACACAGACACACTAAGTTATACAGTGTGAGGGGTGGCACGAGTGCTGAGATGGCACTGGTGTGTGTAGCAGTGCTGACTGTTGCTCTACTGTTCCAGGTCACAGGTGTGTGTGTGTGTGTTGTGAAGCTGATCTTGGCACTGCCGTCCCAAGAGCTGTTGCCAGGCTCACAGTCACAGCAGAACAACCCCTCCGTGTTCACACACACCCCATCTGTTCTGCACGTCTGGGGGCTTGCACACTCATCTGGGGGCTTGCACACTCGTCTGCCTGCTGAGCAGAGAAGACTGCACTTGTTTCGAAAGGAGACAAGTGGAAAGGAAAGCCACAGGGGAAGGGAGGGAGCAGAAGTGGGAGGAGGAGAAGGAAGAGAGGACTGGGAGGCAGTTACCTGAACATGCCCCAGGCTGGAAGAGAGGACTGGGAGGCAGTTACCTGAACATGCCCCAGCAGGTCGGTGTCCTGTCCTACAGGGCACACACCTGAAGGAGCCCTCTTGAGTTCACACACACTGCTGCCCCGGACACTTTGACGGTTCTGCACACTCATCTATGTCTGCAGGAGAGACTGAGCGAAGAGAGAGAGGGAGAGGCATGTGTGATGTCTCTACACATTTATTTACAATAGGAGCAGGAGGATAAGTTGGGATATGTAAAAGTGAAACAGGTGCTTGAATGTGATGTCATGCATGATACAGCATAAAGACTTGTTTTACCTGTGCAAGTGTTGTTTTGCAATTTGAAGCTTGTCCAACACGCAAACAAGGAACGCTCACAGCGACCCTTGGTACAGTCTGGGGATCTGATAAGGGCAACATTCGTATCTGTAGAAAGGTGAAAATTACAAAACTTCTAGTACAGTGTGATGACACAGCAGCTGCCACTAACACCAATTTAAATAGAGAGATAGCTACTGTAGCATTCTAGCTGAAGTCATTAAATACCATCCCCTTTATTTCAGCACTAGCTTGCCATGGATTTTAGCCTTCAACAGCCACAGACAGCAGAACACACCGCTACATTCTTTGTACCAACTAATGTTAACGAGGTAGCTAACGCTAGCTGCCTTCATGCACTCCCAAAAGCTGGGTCGCTGTGAGATTGAAAAAGTGAATGAAAAGTAAATTATAAGTAGCCCTACTGTATGCCTGTAAGCTTGTTGAGTTGATACATGAGTTTCAGATTGTGGACATTGTGTCTTACAGTATGTCATTCATATATATAGTGTTTTCCATTCATTCTATAGTGTTTTACATTCAGCACATCTGTGTTCAATTGGTGCTTAGGACTGTCTACTCATAAAGCTGTGTGTTTCATTTGAACAAAAAGTTCCATTTTGTGAAGTGTTAAAATTGTTTTGAAGGCAAAGTGTCATTTTGCAGGAGATGTGTTGGGTTTTGCATTTTGTGTGTATGTTCTGCGGTTTGTGTGTAGTTTTGAGGAAATTAGGTTTTCTTTCAGAAAATGTGAGTGGTAATTTAGAGTGGTATCCAGATCCTTTTTAAGAGGAAATAGACATCCTGACCTCTCACCCCTTTCCTCATTGGACAGACAACCACTCTCCTCCCCGCCCCCCTCTTACCCCGCCTCCTTCTCTTCCTCTCCCATTCCCCCCCATCTCCTTCTCCTCCCCTCTTCTCCTGTCCTTCTCCATTCTCTCTTCACCTCCCCCTTCCGTCCGCTCCTCTCCTCACCTTCACCCTCCCCTCCTCCTCTCCCCCCCTTCCTCTCCACACCTTTGCCCTCCTCTCCTCCTCTCCCCCTCCCTCCTCCTCTCCTCACCTTCACCCTCCTCTCCTCCTCTCCTCTCCCCCTCCCTCTTCCTCTCCTCACATTCACCCTCCTCTCCTCCTCCCTTCTCTCCTCTCCCCCTCCCTCCTCTCCTAACCTTCACCCTCCTCTCCTCCTCCCTCCTCTCCTCTCCCACCTCCCTCCTCTCCTCATCTCCAACGTTTGGACAGAATACTGTATCCACATCCACACTACGATAAAACCAGGATGTACAAAGAGCGGTTAAGATGTAGAAAGGCTTCTGCTCCTCTCTGACTGGGGAGTCCCATGGTCACAAAGTCTTAGCAGGTGTTGAAACTCTGGACCAGAATGACAGAAAGCAGCACAGAGTCACAACCCTGTTGTTGGGGAGCTAGTGTTTTGTCAGGCCCCGTTGTAGCAGGGCCAGAATAGATTATCTGGTCTAAATACGCACGTCTTTGGCTCATCTCTCTCTCTCTCTCTCTCTCTCTCTCTCTCCTCTCTCTCTCACACACACATACACACACACATACACACAAACATACACACATACAAACATACCCCCCCCCCCCACACACACACACACACACAAACACAGACCTTAATTACACAGTGATATGTCTCCATGGGAACCACAGCTGGTAGCTGCCAGACAACTTCCTGTTTCCCAAGACATGGAGTAACTTTATAACATACAGGACACTGTCCTTCACCCTTCACCCCTCTCTCCTCTCCTTGCCTCTTCATCCTTCTGTCCTTCTCAGCATGGACAAGTGAGCATGGACAAATACCAGCCGCACCACGGAATCACTAGCATTTCGGTGCCATAGCTGGCTAAATCGGTGGTTACGTAAGGTTGCCATGTGCACTGCCATGTGCGCTACCTGAGATTGAAGTTGGAAGAAAGCGATACTGATGAGTGATGCAGGGACACCTGTGACAGAGACAGATGGAGAAAGAGATTAAAAGAAAAAGAGAGTGAAATAAAGAGACAGGGGGAGAGAGACAGAGAGATTTCTCACTAACAAGCATACAGGGACAGAACAAGTAATTTCCCTGTCCCCTGGTTTGGCAGCAATATTTATAAAGTTCCTCTGCATGCTGCTTTAGTGTGTGAGCTTCCTAATTATCTAGTCCCATAGCAGTCTCTGATCTAATACCAGCTCATATCATCTTCGCGAAGGCGCTGCAGTAACTGGGTCAACCTTCAGCCCAGATTCCTGGAGGAGCCAAGCTAGCGGAACTAACCTGTTGTTGTAGATATCTCAACTGTAGGGGACTGTTATTGTTCAAGAGAGGAAGTCTATACAGAAAGTGTGTTGGAGGGGTGTGTGTGTGTGTGTGTGTGTGTGTGTGTGTGTGTGTGTGTGTGTGTGTGTGTGTGTGTGTGTGTGCATGCGTGTGTTCATGCGTGTGTGTGTGCGGGCATGCATGCGAGGGGGATATATAATATTGTGTGTGTGTGTGAGTGTGTGCCGTGGTAAACACAGCTGTCCACATACAGTATAGTTTTCTTCCTGGCTCTAGAAATACCCTCTTTAGTCCTGGGCAAACACGTAACACACATACACACACATACACATAACTCCACACAGCCACCCAATCTAAGTACAAATGCTGTTTGAAAGTTCCCCATTGTTTGAAAAAGCAAAACTGCAAATAAAGCATCTTCTTGTCTCATGTCACGACTGGAACATCAAATGTATATCTCTGTTTCTTTTGAAAATTCATTGATTTCTCACTATCTGATGTTAGACCCCATGGCCTGCTCCGAGACGACCCCCCACCCTCACACATTACCACAGCAGGAGGTATCACACACTGTGTGGCGTCTTTTTGGAGGCTGGTATCTTCATTATTATCTGATATATTTGAGACTGATGTACCTTGTTGTCCCAAAGTGCTGCTTTTAAATGAAACCTCATTATTGTCTTCCCAGACTCAAAATCTACTAGTTGGGTAAACTGCAGCTAATATATATACATATATATAAGCACCTACACACCCTCACCTGTACCCAGTGGCTACAGTCATATCAGAGTATCCTCCACATGGAGCTATCTGCTCAGAAAACAATCCAAGTTTGGGCCTCTGCAGCTGCAGTGATTAAAGTTCTTGGTAAAACTTTATATTAAGGTCCTCTTATTACCCATTAGTCAAAAAGATAAGATAAGATGCTTATTAACATGAATATGTGTTAATATGATATAAAGTAAGTGATAAAAATAGTATTATAAACAAGCTTATTGTTAGATTATAAGACATTTATAAGAAACTTGTTAAACTTGTTAACATGTTTTAATAAACTTAAGAATGTTAATAAAAGCCATTTATGAATGTCTTATTAACACATATTAATGTTAATGAGCATCTTATAAAGACCGTATTACCCATTAACTAATACTTAATAAGAGAACCTTAATATAAAGTGTTACCAAGATCTTTTGGAGTGAAGGACAAGGACATTATTTTTATTTGCTTTTTTATTTCTTCTTGTTTGTTTTGGCTGTACTAATGTACAGTAATCTGCTGTATTATGTAATCTCATTTCATGTATATCTACGAGTACAGCAATGAAAATCTTGATAGGGAAGGATGGGAGGGGGATAGTTGCCACTTCGGGAGGGAGGGAGGAGGGAGGAGGTTTGGGGGAAGGGGGTATATGCTGTTCGAATTGTGTATTCTATTAGTGTAACTTTTCATTATTGTACTTCCTTCTCTTCTCTTTTGGAAAAAAAGAAAAACAGATCAACATCTATGTGACCATGTTGCTGTTATTTCAACATCATTAGATGTATCCTCTCACTGTCATAATGTGTCACTTCAAAAAGAGGTTTTCTTTCTCTCTCTCTCTCTCTCTCTCTCTCTCTCTCTCGCTCTCTCGCTCTCTCTCATGGGTCTGACATGGATCAGTGTCTCTGCGGAATCCTAAGGTTTCAGGCCTTGACCTCTGGACATTCTCTTAAAAGTACAATCTGTCGTTTACAGATGGACTCAAAGCATTATAACAAAGTGGGCCTAGGAATGCCAGTTTGAATGGAGGCTTGGCCCTTTAAGAGGGAAGCATAACCATCTGGGGCTTTCTCTCTCTCTCTCTCTCTCTCTCTCTCTCTCGCTCTCTCTCTCGCACACACACACACACACATTCATGCACACATGCACACACACAAACCGACAAAAGCACACATGCACAAACACACACACACACACAGACCTCCTCACCCAGACCTCTAGCTGAATGCTTGGTGAACTTATCTGCCTGTGAATAGCTTTGAAAATGTCTGTCAGCCTGACGTCAGCCTGGCTCAGCTTGACAGAGCCATCAATATTTCAGTAAGCTTCGCTCTAAGAAACGCAGGCTCTGGAAACACAGAGGCAGACTGGGGCCTGGGGCACACACACACAGAGACACACACTCTTTAACTCTATCTAATGTATAGTACCTCTTTACCCAGAGGATCAGGATATCTTGTGTATATAACATAAACACAACAACGCAAATGTTATAAAACATACATACAAAGACGCCATCTTATATAAAATACCCTTGTCATAATGATCATCACATGGCCCCGGTGAGAAAAACATTAAATATATAAAATATATTTTAAAACACTATTACGAATATGTGATCGAAAAAACAATACATAAGTGATACTTTACAATACAATACTTTACTTTACAATACTTTACAAACATATGTAAACAAATATTTACATATAATAGAAGATATTGGCTACTCAACATACTCACAGCTTTACCAAGCATGTGTTTGTCCAATTCTTAGTTATGCAGCTGGTGTATGGGGGTGCTCAGATGTTAAAAAAGTAAAGTCTGCTCAAAACTTCCTAGGAGTTCATGCTTTCACTCCTATCCTTGCAACACAGGGTGATATGGGTTGGGACCCAGTGGAAGTTCTGCTGAAGATAGAAATAATCAGGCTATGGAACCGTCTCATTGTTATGCCAGAAGACAGGTTAACAAGGAAAACCCCTGGATAATGGATGTTTTCTCAATCTTTAGCAAGACTGACTTGGTATATATTTTCAGAAATAGGTTGCATTGTAATATTAATATGTTGAAACAAAAACTCCTTCTCAATTTCAAAACAAAATGGTCAGATGACATATGGGTGAAACCCAAGCTTAGGTCATATGTCCAGATGAAAGATTGCTTTGGTCCCGAACTGTATGTTACTTCTTTTTTAACCAGAAGCCAGAGGTCACTGTGTGCCCAATTTAGGAGTGGTATCCTGCCCCTGGCCATTGAAGTAGGGCGGTTCACTGCAGTACCTGAGGAAAATAGGTTTTGTTCTGTCTGTGATTTAAGGGATATTGAAAATGAATTTCAATTTATGTTTTATTGTACTTTATATGATGACCTGAGGGTCCCCTTATTTGAGGCTATGCAAAAACAAAAACCTGAGCTATTCTGGGTAGATGATGGCCAGAAGTTAGAATGGCTATTTAGAGTCGAAGTATTTAAGACAGCTAAGTTCATCTCTAAGGCATGGAATAGCAGGCAATCCATTATTTTTAATTAAGACCTGACAGCCTTTAATTGTCGAATTGAGTGCATGGGGGCATGTATATGTTTGGATGTATGTATTGTAGTTCTATGTATTGTATTTGTATTGTATGTATACTGTATGTCCTTGTCTGTGTGTGTATGTGTGTATCCACATATGTATAGTAGGCATATGTATATTTGTACTTGTACTGTATATATATGTGCCTGTTTATGTGTAAGTGTGTATTTTGTACTGTATGTATATGTGTCGGTTTGTGTGTGTATGTGTGTATTCACATGTGTATACAGTAGTAGGCCTATGTATATCAGTATTTGTACTGTATATATATGTGCTTGTTTGTGTAAGTGTGTATTTGTACTGTATTTGTACTGTATGTTTATGTTCCTGTTTGTGTGTGTATGTGTGTGTGCACATATGTTATTCATGTTGTCTTTGGAGGAACGTAGAGCTGTACCTGTATTTGTTTGTCTTTCTCTTGCTTCTGTTCTCTTCTGTTGCCTACTTTGGTTGTTATATGTCTTTAGAATAGTGTCTTGTAAGCCCATATGGACTGGGCTTTTTGAAGCATGACACTTTGATAAAAAATCTATCTATCTATCTATCTATCTATCTATCTATCTATCTATCTATCTATCTATCTATCTATCTATCTATCTATAATATACGTGTACAATATAGTGTCCTCACAGCACATAAGAAAATTAAATCAGGCCAGTGGCTATCATACAGTACCTTAAATACGGCCCAATCTAATTTTAGGTGCCTCGATATCGAAATGGGATGTAGACAGGAACCTACAATATCCAGAATAGGTGAGGGGACTAATAAACATGTAGAGTTGCACTGTTGACAGTTCTCACATCTGTAGTTGCCAGAGGTGACCTGACTGAGGAGGTGTAAAGGGAAGGGGGCAGGTCTCCTCTCACCAGCATATTACAAAGATTTTGTGGTCTTTTACAACACAGGAAGGGTTATTAAAACTAGGGCTAATCAGACTGATGATTCAGATGATCAGAATGATTATGTATATTTCTAATGTGTTAGCTAGCTAGCTACAGTAGGACTCCACTTATCCGAACCCAACGGGACCGAAGGTCGTTCGTATCTCTGAAATGTCCGGATGACTGAAACTTATGTTAAAATGCACCAAATTCAATAAGTGGTATACTTGTTCCATATAGACTCTTAATAGACCGATAAATAACCTTAATTACTTGTGAAAATGCATCAAAATTGCAATCAAATAGCCAACTAAACTCATATAGCCTAGCCTACAATAGACCTACAGTAGCCTATAATAAAATAACCGAATTTCCACTTGAGTGCGTGCTTTGATCAAATACAGTACTTTATTCTCAAATGAGGCGTACGCTGCATCGATAGGCTACTGTATTCGTAGAACAAAATGGTATAGCCTAAAAACAACCCAACATTAGAACAATTAGAGCTAATTATAATCAATAAATAAATAAATGAAATGACAGACAAGTTGTTGTGTCTTAGGCTATTGTAGCCTAAAAGAAAGTCTCTAAAACAACCGATGTAGGCTAACGTGGCCTAGGCTATTATTTAACAAATACAGTAGGTCTAGTAGGCTAATCTACATGCTCACAACGCGTCTGTGTTCCTGAAGTCCATTAACTGGGAACGAAAAATGACTCGATGCTCATCTGCTTCAGGTTGCTGACGTGCTTTCTGGCTACCAAGGAATGCAGCTCTCGCGCAGCAGACTCGTTTGCATTTTGCGCTCGACATTAGAGTAACAAAGAAATGAAACGTGACAGTAGGCTACAGCCTACATGCAACATGTAGGTCTACATATAGTTGTTTTTATTCACAGTAGGATCAAGTACTGTAATGAAAATCCCACCAGTAACCAGATAGCAGGCTAAAAATATATATATATTTTTTTAAGCCTGTCCGGTAGACCGGGAGGTTCGGATCTCTGAAGTTCGGATGAGTGGGGTCCTACTGTAAATGATATGAACTAGCTACTGGCAGTAGAAAGCTTAACTTAGAGGCTTGGAGAGGTGGTAACAGAGGTGTTAGCTACGTAGCTCAGCTCTAACGTTAGCTAGATAGACTAATGGGTTTAAACGCATCAAGCATCAGGAAAAAGCATACTGTATATAAAAGAATCTCAGGATTTGATTATTATGAATCGATTATCATGAATTCAAATGAAGATTGCTTTTGAATCGTAAAATCATTTTTTTCAACCCAGCCACATCCTTTCAGTGAAGGGGCTGTATCTAAAATATACCACTGTTTCTTAATAAATTCAATGTCCCACCAAACAGGTGAGTACTGGATACAACAGGTAATTCTGGGATGAGATTCTTTGGATTTGTTTCTCTTTAAACTGTTTCAAGCGAGCAGCTGTCTCTGTGATCACCTCCTCCCTCCTTCTCTGTATGTATGTCTTACAGTATGTGTAAAGAAGAGAAGGAGCTCGAAACATTACCTTTGGATAAATGGTAATGTTTACCATTATCATGGCAAACACACTTGTGGTAAACACACTCTCACACACACACTCACACATCCACAAACAGCCTCACAGATCCACAAACAGCATAAACACCCACAGAAGCACAGACATGCACATGCTCTCTCTCTCTCTCTCTCTCTCACACACACACACACACACGCAGAAGCTGTCTTGCTTGTGTAAACTGTCAAAAGTATAACGGCAGTTTTCTCACAGTCTTGGAAGTGTTTACATGAGAATAAGTGTTGCTACTTGGGAAGGTTTGACCATATGGACTGGAAACAGGAGTGTTGCGTGACATTGGTTATCACAGCCTGCCATAACACGCTATATCCACCCCTCAAGCCTCATTATGCGCCATCCCCAGGGGCATCACTCGTATACCCCTTTGCTATGCTGTATGTCTCTAGCCTGGGTTAGCTCCAGCAGAACATGTGACTGATGATCAACACATCAACATCAACTGTTTTATCTCCCCATCTGTTCTCTGTGTTTGCTAATACCGTCTGTTAATATCTAATCTGTGTATCACATACTATAATATTACTGAAAGACACTGTGACATTGCTCCCTTTGAGTCCGATATATATATAAAACAAGTCAAATGTCATAACCTTGTAATGTAGAGCTTTGGTACTTAGATTAGATGCAGCTCTAGCATAATATTCTCAATCTCTTGTATGTTTGAGCCCCATGTTGGATGCAGCTAAGCATTTTGTTCTACGTCATACTCATATCATGTACGCATACTGTAACAAATAAAAAACCATGAAAATAATAATAATTGATTCTATCTATAATGTCACGAGTCACGACACATTAATCCTTTACATCTTTCTGCACTCCCTAAAGAAAAACGTCTGACCTTAACCCTCCTAAACAAACGCATACATGTTCATCACTCAGCAGCGCAGACAGCCAGGGATGCAAACCCAGAGTGTATTCATTAGATCAAACCCCGAGATAAGAGAGATGGATGACCGTCCTCTCTCCCATCATGCACTGGGGCCGGGGGATGACCCATGACCCGGGGAGAACGGCGAAGACTGGCCGAGGCTCGTGAGAACTTCACAGTCTGCTGGCGCTGTGTGGGATTCTGAGCACATGAGAAGAACTGACCTCTTAACCCCCCCAAGAAAGATGGCCTGAGACAGCTAACAAGAGAGAGAGGAGAATGTAATGTAGGAGATGAGTTATTCACCTCTGATCTGAAAACTGAACAATTTCAAAATATTTGCTGTTATAGTATACCCACTTCTTCAGTCACCATTAGTATGTAACAAAAAATGAATGTAATGTGTACTAATATTGTCTTTGATGACTGTTCTTTCTGTAGTGTATATTTTGCTAGCTAAACAAATGAGCCATCAAATATGAAATTATTAATATGTCACACTAATGGAGATTAATATGACACTAATAGTGGATGTCAAACCCTGACGATCGGCTCAGATATTTATGAGGTCTAGGCTATTGCACTGTAACGTTGTCAAGAAAGGAAGTGGTAGGCAGCAGTGAGATCCTCCCATCTTGGGGCTTATTACACACAAACATAAAACACAACATACTGGAGAAGCTTCTGAAGGGAAAAGAGACATGAGGAGAGAGAGTGAACACCCACCACCAACAGCTTGTTAAGTCCCCGCAGGGCCAGCCCCCCACGCTGCTCCACCAACCACAAGCACGTGTACATACCAATGATATATGTGCACCCCGCAGCGTTTGGCACGCTGACCCAACAACCACAGAGCTCCCGTCAAACTGGAATCGCTACACTACCCACCCCCGCCCCACCACAAAGTTCCTCACCTTTGAGGGAACACCCAAATTCAGACATCCATATTTGTGGATAGGCTAGGCTGCTCCCTAGTGTCTGTCAGTGTCCTGGTCCTAATGCTGTCTCCACTCCGCCGCATCCACTGTCCAAAGCTCCCGGCAGATGAACACATCTCCGCGTCACACAGCAAGCAAACACAGTTGCCTTTCAGTGGAGGCTCGTGACTGTGCTCAAACAGAGAGTTCAGCCCGGCACCACATCAGGCCTCCCCAAAGTCACTGTTGACCCTGCATCCACTAGGACAGAGCAGGGCAACCCCTTCACTGAGTCAGGGACACAGCAAGAGTCCCCAAGACAGGTGCGCCCCACCACTACAACACGCTCCCTCTCCACAGCCACCTCCAAGGCCTCGCAGGAGGAGAACCCGCGTGCAATTGAGCTGCAGATGTGAAACCCGACTCAGCGGCCATCCTCACAACAAACTCCCTCAGGCAGGCTTTAGCCTCTCATGAAACCCTTGCGAATTAGATTTACCGTACACTTAACAAACCTGAATGTCCTCAAAGAGGCAATTTGTTGTACAGCACATATAAAAAAATAAAAAATAAAACCATATCACAAACAAAAACAACAGTAATATGAATCTTTTTTTCTTTTTTTTTTTGACTTAAAGAAAAAAAACTCCTTTGCAATGTCCCCCAACCATCCTCATGCTCCTTCTTCTTCCCGTCTGTCACCTCCTCTTTCCTCACTCTTGCCGTTCCACCGTATGGGGTCCATTCCACGAAGATAGCTAGCCAGCTAACACTCACTTTACCTAAGCTACACTAGCTCACTCCCGCCAGGATTCCTCATTGTTCCCCATCAAACTCGTATTTATTTTTTTATTTTTTTTTACTTCTGATGCCAATGTGACATCAAGAAAGTGGTAGGCGGCAGTCAGATCCTCCCATCTTGGGGTTTATTATAGCCTCATGAGACCATCCTGATCTCACAAGCTCACATTCTGTGTCTCTCCACAAATCAGACTGAACAAGTGTGATAGAGATCCATTTGGGCCGGAACAGAATTTGGTCATGCCAATCAGCATCCTACGTTGAGGAACTAACTGGCAGCTACGGGCGTGGTTGGGTGTTACGACAGCATGTGACAGGACTTTCTGCAAGATTTTGGAGTGTATCTGTGGGGATTTTTGCCCATTCATCCAGAAGAGCATTTGTGAGGTCAGACACGCTTGGTGATGTTGGACGAGAGGGCCTTACATCAGGCAAGCGTTGGATGGAGTGATGTAAATCACGCTGCCACTGGGCTCTGGAGCATTGGAAACGTGTTCTGTGGAGTGACGATTCACTCTTCTCAATCTGGTAGTTTGAGTCTGGGTTTGGTGAATGTCAGGAGAGCGTTACCTGCCTGACTGCATTGTGCCAACTATAATGTATGGTGGAGGAGGGATAATGGTCTGAGGTTGTTTTTCTGGGGTTGGCCTATAGGTCCCTTAGTTCCAGTGAAGGGAAATGTTAATGCTTCATCTTACTGTACCAAGACATTTTGGAACTGGTACTACTAGCCCTTTAATAAAGCAATCAAGTTATTCTAGTCAAATCTAATCTAATTCAACATCCTAATATATGTACCTGAGAGCCTGGCTCCTGTCTGCCACTAACAAATCAATTCTGTACACAGCCTCCCGCCTTGGACCGGCTGTCGAGCATCCCAGTTGTTAGCTGAGCAGTGGCTGAAAGCCTCAATGAATTGGTCGAATGGTTGATGTAACTACTTCTCTCAATATCTCTCAATATATAAAAACCTCCAGGACATTCTGTCTTCTGCCCTTCCTCAGTAATATGAAACAGACGCACATCTTTTATTTATTCCAGTGGCTGCCCGGTCTGTTTATTTGATCAATATTGTGATAGACATACTGTACACAGTAAATATTGTCAAAGCGGGTTAACAAAAAATGACAAAACAAAAATAATTAAAAGCAATTAAACAATGAAATCAATCAATTAATCAAGTCAAACAATCAAACAATTTATGCCAGGCATTGTACACAAAAAAATAACATATGTTACAGCACTCGGTTGCCGAATGCACTTTTCCGTGGCCTAGCAGGAGACCCGGGTTCAAATCCAATGCTGGGGAATAAAAAATAAATAGAAAACACACAAAATGCAGACGAGTTGATATCAGTCACATCTGGCGATCTAGAGAGAGAAGACCGCCTATAGTGCCTGTGGACCAGAGATGTGACAAATCAGTTGGCTGGAACAACACTGCTCAAATGAGGGCGAAGTCTACCATAATCTAAATACTTTTATTACATTGATCTCCGAAAACATATTTTCAGGATTCCCCTGAGAGACAGTAGGTCTTAACCTTTGGGACTGCAGCATGGCGCACCATCGAGGAGCCCACAACGAGCACGGGGGAGGGAGGCTTGACATGCATGGGGGGCACTGCTTTGGGCCTCTTAGCCTGGCGACGCCTTGGTGGTGGTGGCTGCTCACAGCCCGAAGGGACAGGGGGAGGGGACGGCTGGTAATGACGTTCCCCTGACGAGGACCAGACAGAGGTCTGGGATGCTTGTCCTGATTAGCGGGCTGCTCATATCTCAGGGTGGCAGTAGAGATTGTGTAGTGCGAGGAGGGGCCAGAGCGGGAGGAGGGATTAACTGTTCAGAGCTGGGATGCAGAGTAGGTTTGCAGCTGCTCACGTTTCTAAGCCTCTTGGCGATGAGTGAAGACAGGTGATGATCTGGCTTCCCCAGCACGTCAAAGCTGTTGCCCAGCGGGATGGCTGTGGAGGGAGGAGATATTAAGCGGGAGGACTTCCTTCCTCGCTTCTTCTGGACCCAGACAGTGGTCTAGGGTTTCGATGACGCCTGGGTGGAGCATGTCTGCCTCGGCTTGTGAACGAGGGGAGGCCAGAGGTCCTCCTCGGGGTCGATCTCCCACAAAGCGTCATCGGCACGGACCACAGTGGAACATGTGGGTGTTGTCTGGATCAGGGGCCAGTGAGTCCAGAAGTTTCTCAACTTCATGGATCTGATAGAGAGTGGAGATCCGCCCTTTAAGCTCCGTGATTGTCCGGCTGCACTGGAGGCATCCATTGCAATCCGGGGGAGAGTGAATTGATGGCATAGGAGTAATGGAAATAAAGGATACTGGTGTAGGGGCCTGTAGGTGTTGGGTTAGCAATGGAACAGGGTGGGACTTACATGCGAGGACTCCCAAAGGAGTCCATGGCGGAGAGTAGATTTGATTGTTAAATTTGATTTGATTCGATTGAACTGAAACATCTGATTGTTAAAAAAAAACGTTGCTATGTTGAACTAAAAGATTGAAATGGAAACCACCAATATCTCAAAACGAGTGCAGAGATATGGTGTAAAATTTAATTAAACCGAAAAAGTTAGTTGATGTTGATTGAGGCATTAAAAACAATGTATAAATCATTTGTAGGGCTGTCCGGAACACCATTTTACAGGCTTCGAATACTCTTTGGTGTAAACAAACAAATACCAAATACTATTCGTTATCAACCCCTATGTGGCAGTATTGCATAGTCCATATCTACAGTGGCAAGCTGAGCAATGTGCCAGTCATTCCCTTGTTGTCCAACTTTTGCCTTCTACTACTTGTAGATTTTAAGCTTGCTAAATTATTTAGCTTACTGAGTATTTATTCATTATTTAATCATGTGTGGGTTTATTTTATCATGGCTTGTGTCACTTTGCCCAAGTTTAGGTTTCACTTTCACGTTCTGACAAGTGGTTTCACTTCTGCATTCTAGCATAGGCTACCTTCATAATTAGAGAAAACCACTTCCAATTCGGTTTTATAAAAATCTATGTGTGACGATAAACTACAGGCTGACATATCCAAAATCAATCAATCAAAACTCGAAATGGCTTAAAAATCGTTTTGGGCTGTTTGCTACCAAATGTAGGCTAGACTACATCATCCTGGTCCAGCTTTGCTTGCTCCAACTCTTGCCTCACCAACGTGCTTATGTCATGTTTACAAAAGAAAAATAATACATACTATCTAAATAGCAAGCTAGTAGCTAGGTTAGAGTTGTCAATTTAAAGGGGTCCATGTTTGCAAAACTAACTTTTTCATTGTTTTTGCATGTACATTTGAATCTCTGATGGGCCTACTAACACACAAAGTATGAAGTGAAACAACCCAGTCATTTTGTTGTGGTCAGTCGAAATGAAAACTTTAGAAAAAAAGTCAGTCCCTGCAAGACATTCAAATCTCTTGTGTCACTCTACGTCACGTTCAGGGAACCTGCTAGCTAGCATAATTTCTTCGCACAGAAAATGCTCTGTTCTTGGATGTACTAAGCAGCACAGATCGTCTCCCAAGCTCAAAGGACAGCAGAGCCGAGTGCATACATTTTATTTTTGATGGCGTTCCCACTGAAATTGGCCAAACACTGGCAGTGTGTGCTAGCCATTTTTTGCCCAATTGCTTTTCCAACCTGGGTCAGTACAATGCAGGATTTTCAGATAAACTCTTTCTGAATGACCGAGCATTACCAAATTATGCAGAAACTGTAAATAATTATGCTGTGTGTTTGTTTGTGTAACCGGGTGGTGGCTTAGGCCTAAAAAATGTTGACTGATCTTTTGGCTGATACAGTACACTGTGCCTTTAACACTTAAACCAGACCAATTAAAAATACTCAGGCTAATACACTGATACAAGTGACTGTCAAGAATGGACATGACAATTGTTTCCCCCAAGATTACAATATTTATTAGATATTAGCACAGTATCCTTATTCAGGCAGCTTAAAAACAGCAGACGGTTTGGCTGGGCTTATCACAACGCTGAAAGACAGCGTGTAAACACAGGACGAGAAGAAAGATCAAAATTAAAGTTTTTAATAAAGAAAATAACCCACGTGGGGGACAGAACAACAGTAACTTAGCTAGAACATAAGTGAGGCTCGAATGACCAGCCAACACTGCAACACCCTTATATACACAGGTGCAGATAATCAAACACATCACAGGTGAATCCATAGACATTATAAAGAACTAGACTGGCCACGCCCCCTTTAGACTCGTCCGACAAGACCGCCATAATGCAGGGCATCATTTGGAACATGTTACTGTTGGGCTACAGAGCTGCTAGTCATTTTGTTCGGTAAGTGACTAGTGACTCTTATTATATTTTAGTATCAGCCTAAATACAGTTAGACTAGCCTTTTAAGGTTTTATGAATACTCAGGTGTTTGCGGGAAGAGAATGGTAGCCTAATATGGGTATTGTAATGGTAATTATTTACTTATCTCAAAATTTAATTGCATAGCTAACTGGTTAGGATAACAGACTAGTCTAGCTGCCCTAAGCTAACATTACACGGATAACGTAATTTATTCCACTCACATCGACTATAACACAGTTTTATATAATGTAGTATCTTGTTTTATGCGGGTATATAGAGATAGTCCCTCATATAGCAAATTTTGCGGCTTAACAGAATTTGTTCATATTAAGGTAAAATGTCCAGTTGGACTCAAGGATTAACTGATTACATTGTGGGGGTCAAAGGTCAAGGGTCACTGACATCACAAAAGGTGTTTTTGTCCTACTGAACATGATATCTCAAGAACGGCTTGACAGAATTTGTACATATTTGGCCAAAATGTCCAGTTGGATTTAATTAGATTATTCGGATTAGATTTTGGTATTCAAATGTCAAAGGTCAAGGTCAAACAAAAGGCACTTTTGAACGTTCTAACACATTAGTGTTAGCGTTAGCTAGCATTAGCTGTTCTAGCTGTAATGCTAGCTAGCATTAGTGTTAGCTAGCGTTACAGCTAGAATACCAGCAAGCTAGCGTACACAAGCACCATCCACATCAACACAGGGGCCCTCTCTCAAGACCAAATGAATCTGCAACTTGCATTGTTGGGCGGAGGCATTTAGCCGCTACATGGTTCTTCTAGTTGATACTGATGCTAGTGAGAATCAGGGTTCCCATGGTCATCAAGACGTTATAGAAAAATCATGGAAAAGTTGTAATTTTTATTGGTAAAAATGAGTGGGAACCATTGGCGTCGGGAGACGTGGGCTTCCGGGGCTCGAGACCCGAATGTTTTTCATCTAGCCCCAGACGTTTTTTGACCCCCAGTTCCCAGCAAAAAGTACATATTTTAATAAAGAAATGGACGCAATACCCAAATCAAATTCCACTCCAAAATCGAGTCAACTCTCGAGTAGGCCTAAACTCTCACGTGTCGGTCGTATGTTATAACTACAGCCCCCGCCCCCTCCTGTTAAAAGTTGATTCCAAAATGAAGTGGATTAAACAAGTTTGGGTTATGATATAAGGTAGGTCTTTTGTGAATAATTGCCAGTTGTTATGGCTGTGCGTTTTGCTTTGCCTAGATTTAATCAGCACTCGAGAGTGTGAACTTTGCTTCCTGGAGCGGTGGGCTAATAAGCCTAGTAGCCTAGTAGTAGCCTAAACACTCATTAGGGGAGTAGGCTATTGAGTGCTGTGCCATAAGGGGGTGTATTCGTTCTGTCATTCCTCTTCGTGGTGTTTGGCCATTGTTGTCATATAATGGCTCTGTAGTTTATTTAGTGTGTAGCCTACTTAAAAGCTTGCTTGATTCGGCCTAAATATTGCCCGCTTATTTGCTCGCTGTCAAATTATTGGCCTTTGTTGATGTGTTAAAAAACATCAGTAGCCATCAGTAGTTATGTATGTATGTCCTGTGATCAGGGCCGGACTGGGTGAATATTTCATGCCGGGAAATGTAGCCCCAGTCAGGCCACGAGCTGAGCCGACGCGGTGAGATGGAACACCTTCAGTTTCGTTTTGTTCACGGGGGCGCCTGTGATAGAGTGGCGAGACACCCGAATTTCCCCAAGGGGATTAATAAAGTATGTATCTATCTATCTAGCCTAGGCTACTGTAGTTTTCCTGTAAGTTTTTTACATATAAAAATGCCACTGCTGTTATAGAATTTACATCTGGCCTCAAGACCTTTCTATTCCAAGCACTTTAAACCTTTGTTCTCTCTCTCCTTTTGTAATTCACCAACTCCCTCAACCGTTCACATAGACAGGGTGGCCTCCAGGAGGTCCACACACCTAGAAATGTCTACTCCAGAATAACCATCCTTTGTCCTTTTGTCTCCAAGAAATTGCCGCCTTTTCTCATGTCACATGTCTGTATTCCCCGCCACGCCTGCCATTTCATATGACGTACAATGGATTAGCCAATCACATCCTGGAAGCGCCGTACCTTTGTTTTGCTTGAATATAAGGCAGAGCAAGACCAAGGGGCTTCACTTCTCTGGATAAACCACTCATGTTGCGTTGTCCAGAAAGTCCTTGCGCTCGTATGTTTCCTCAATAAACCAGACTTAACCTTTTGAGCGAATCTTGGTAAATCCTTTTTTGACTGGATCAGTTAAAATCCATTACAGTTGGCGACGTAAATGGCGAAAAGGGAGGACTACCTGCGTGTTGCTTCGGGATTCCAGTGGATGAACTGGTCGACAGACGTGTTGGTCCATAGTGGGCTCAGAAAGTCAATCTTCTCTCTTGCGCCAGAGCGCACGCTGAGATTATTTCCTCAGTTCTTCCACTGGCTTCTTGAACTCACAGGTACGTTGTATTTGCCTTGTTTTCGTTTCGAATTGTGTGGTTGGGCTGGCGTATTGTTGGAAACAAACTCCCCGGGGGGAGAGTAGGTAGTATCGATCTAAGTAGTTGTAACTCAACAATAGTGATATATGATATTGCATTGTTCTTTGACTTCGTCCTTGTTTCGTTACTAGGGGTTTTGCCTTTCAGTAGAAGTGTGATTTTGGTCTTGTGACTTGTTCCCCTGCAGTTGATGTACAGTTTAGGTTGTTTATCGGTTGCAGTTTAGAACGGTTAAGTTGGTGTTGAGTCAATGCGCCAAAGTTGGCACAGAACGGGCTTCCCCTTTGGCCGGTCGCGGGTGAAATTAAAACCGCAAGCCGTTGTATGTTTTCTCAACGAAGGTAGCTACTGGGAGTGATTTGGTAGTGTCCGATCCGCGTTTCTTGGAGAAACGTTTGTCCCCTTTATCCCGGGAGGTTGGTATAGCCTTAACGAGTTTTAGCTTCCAACCAAGAGGCTGGTGGTTCAGCCGGGCAGGCATATGTTTTTTTGCTTGTTTTAACGTGGGCCTTTGTTCGTCCTTTGTGTTCCGTGTCCCTACACGGGGTTGTTCGTTTTGTTGTTTACTGTTTGAGCTTTGGCTCTTGCCTTGTATTGTTTGTTAAGCGCACCTTTTATCCAGGTAAAGTATTGTTTACATTTTCGACACTATTTCGACTGCCATAAATCGTAACTGCTAGGTTTACGGTAGCTGGTTGTCTGGGATACAAAGGAAACAACAACAACTACTCCGCTCTCCCGGTCATCCCGCCCGAGCCAGAGGGACAACAAAGGACCAGTTGCTGGACAACTGTCATTCCGGGAGTGATGGGTGAATGCCGAACCAGGAGACGGGCACGGGACCGGAGGTGGAGATGGAGGTTACCGGCCTGTTTCCCTACAGAGGGGCCATGTCACCGACTCACCGTGAACGACAGATAAGTATGACATAGGGAAGAGACCATTTTTTCCGAAGCGTGCCAAATACTCTGTTAGATAATTGATATTTTGTTAATTATAAATGAAGCGAGTTCATTTTAGTGTTATTTTGTTGAGACAAGAATGTTTTTATTTTATTTTTATTTCATAAAATCGCGAGAGAAATTCTAAGAGCAAAATCCAATTGCCTTGATCACGACTGGGGACTGGGCGTGTTAAAGTAATTCTTACACTGCCCCTGATGTCACTGTAGGCTACTGCAGAGCCTAGATCCCTGCTACTGTCCGATTCGGTAAATGGACAAAAGCTAGGTCCCCACTGACAAACTACATAGACTGACGAGCCCGACTGGCTCTAACGACACTTGAACAGACACCCTGTTAAGTTTTCCTGACTGACTAACACCATTTTCCCCCAAAGTAAAATCATCTCCTGCCAGGAAGAGGAGATGATAGAATGTGGCTTGCACTTAACCATGTTTCTGATAATCTTTAACAGACTGCTGATAACCGTTCCTGACCAAAGAGGGGGTTCCTGACCAAAGAGGGGAACAGGGAGACCAGACCAGACCAGAGGACTCAAAGAGGGGAACAGGGAGACCAGACCAGACCAGAGGACTCTCCTCTTGCTCTTCTGTTTTGTCTCTTCTGTCTCTCTCATCTTTGGATTCACAGGTCTCTCCTCCCATGTCTCTCAGACATTGCTGACCTGCCCCGTATGAAGTCCCCACTAAGGGAAGGCGACCATTCCGGACGCCAGAGAGGGCTTCTTCTTATCATCTTCAACCAGGCCATTGGGTCCTGATCTGCGACCTGGGGCCGTACCAGATTCAACTCACCACGCAGACAGCTGCCTGAGAAGAGGCCAGAAAACATGGAAGAGAAGTAGAAGTAGCGGGGTGAACCTACCCGTCAAAGATGGAACAATCAGGACCATGGCATTCTGGCCTGTGTGGAATAGCTGTCAAAAGTAGCTGAGAGGACGGTCCATGCAGCCGAACCAGAGATCTCAAGGGCAAAGCAGTGGGCCGCCACACTGTCCTCTCCTCTGATGAGCAATCGGAGAGTGACCTTGCCGGTCACCGCCACACTGTCCTCTCCTCTGATGAGCAATCGGAGACTGCCCTTGCCGGTCACCTCCTTCTCGTGGTTGTTGTCATGACAACGTGGACAAGCTCAACAGCAATGACT
Organism: Borostomias antarcticus; assembly: GCF_949987555.1. Classification (NCBI taxonomy): domain Eukaryota; kingdom Metazoa; phylum Chordata; class Actinopteri; order Stomiiformes; family Stomiidae; genus Borostomias; species Borostomias antarcticus. Next base: position 22,568,741 of record NC_140235.1, read on the forward strand.
GCACCTCTAACCCCACACACTGGAACCTACATTGGACATTCAGAGACGCAAACATGGAAGCTACGATCCAGAAGAAATTACATTCGATTGTTCACAACAGGAGTGAATGAACTTTGAAATTATCTTGAAAAAATATCATATTTGTTTACAAGAGTTACAATGGTTGAAACATAAGTTGATAAATGAGTTTGAAGAGTTATTTCTTTGGGTTTTTCCTCTAAATTGACCAAGAGGTTTTTTGCCCTTTTTACACTGGTAACCATTCATCTTTTTACCTTGTCTCTGTCAAACTTTAAATCAAGGTTTTTGGTGAATGGTTGTCCACTTTTAGACAACTAAAAGTCCACTTTTTTAAATCCTTTTTGACTAGATCAGTTAAAATCCATTACACTGCTCAGCGCCCTTCTGGTGCTGTGAAACCTCCCATCAGGACATGCTTTGAAAGCGCACCCCCCAAAAAATTGTGTTCATTGGTCCTGTCTTTCCCGGTTCTAGGACCCACCAGACACCACTGATAATCAAAAGTTTTGACTTGTCATTAAAAATAAAACTTGAACGCCGTTGTTTTCGCGCTGTGCTTAGAGGGTGGGAGATATATTAGACCAGTGAGATATCCAGGCCCTCTGCCCTGGTGTGTGGCAGCTGTTAGTGTAAGAGGGGAAGCCTCGTTCAGACTGCACGATTGCCATCTCTGAGGGATCTCTATTAGATGATGGTCAGCTAGATCTTTTTCAGCTTCCACTGGCACATTTTCCCCCCAGATTTTTCTTTTTCAGAACTGACATTTTTTTAAGGGCTCATGTCCCGCAGTGTTGCATTAAATAGTATTTTGTACAGTAGATGGAAATGTGGCACATTGAGTTGTTTGTCAGGGTGTTACCTGTATTCTCATTAAAAAAGACTGGGCACGACACTGGATGCTACTAAATATAGATTTTTATTTATTAAAGTCCGGTCTTGTTTACCATGATTTGTGTATGATTACTTCTTTGCCATCCCCTTTCATAACCAAATGTGGTCTGATTATTAAATTGCTATGGCTTCTTGATTTTGCTCTCAAAGTGTGCCAAATTGATGCATTTAAATTAACAATGTTTAAAAATTTCTCCCGGGGGGGCATGCCCCCCGACCCCCCTAAAGGGTCGGAGGTCCACCCCCCATAGCTGCCCAAAATCCTGTGGGAAACACTGTTTATGGTGTATGTGTCTTTGGTGCATGGTGGCAAAAACAAATGGGCCCCTAAAATATATTTTCCTGCAGGTTTCACCCGCTCTGAACTTCAGCCCCTGATGCTTTTCCCTTAGCCCCTAATGTTTTTGAATCCTAGATACGCCCCTGGGGCCTCATTTATCAAAGAGCGTGTAAATTCTGGTGTAAAAGAGGGTGTACGACGAAAACGCGTAAAATGCGAAAAGTCGCGTACGCGAGAATATTTACACGCTTTTCGGATCTATCAAAAATGTCGTACACGCTGCTGCGCCAATTCCTCCACGAAAAATCCGACGGTGGCGTAGAAGAGAGCGGACGCGCCCCGTGTTCCGCCCTCGCCACGCCCAAATCCAACCATATATGGTCAAAACTATGACAGCGCACAACGTGGATACCCCGGAAGGAACCAACATAATATAGCGTGGAGCATAGGACAGACAAAGACGTTTATGGAAAAACGCGGAAAGAAGAGAAACTTTTCGGAGACGGAGGTGCATGTGCTTGTTGGTGAGGTCAACTCGAGGAAAGAAAATCATCTTCGGAAGGTAAGCTATTTGTACGAGCCTACATTTGTCTGATTGCTCCTACAGTTTAGGTAGCCTACTGTACGTTTCGTGCATCCTGTATTTGGCGTAGGCTACACGGACATTCTGTATTATGTGGCTGTGAGGAAAGCAAACATTCCACACATTCTGTGGTAGGCTATGATTGATTTAGGACCAAAAACAGGGAACGATAACACAGATGACCACTTCATAATGTTAGACCACATTAAACATTTTCCCCTCTGGGAAATTAAGACTCTCAATCAATCAATCAATCAAAGCTTTATTTATATAGCGCATTTCATACCCAGAGGCAACACAATGCGCTTTACAGAGAACAAGGGAGGTGGGCAGACATCCCACCCCTACATATTCCAGAGGGAAGCAAAAAAACAGTAATCACCCGGGGGCCAGATAAGTGAGCTGTAAAAATTCTTCCCTGACCCCTCTCAGCGAGGCGATCGAGCAAGCTCCTGGAGTATGTTTGTCTACCGGCTAAGAACATTTATAGAGCAATAAATAACATTAAATTACATTTTCAAAGTAAGAGAGGCTAATAACATCATAGGAGAGACATGGCAAACATTGGTGTATGTCTGTGTGTGCATAAATGTGCCTGGGCCCAGATAGAGGCAGGGGTTGGGGTAGGGTGGGGGGTAGGAAAAGGATACGGACCCGGGTTAGGGGAAGGGGATCTGAGCCCAGGACTGGTGTCTGTCAGTGTGTGTGTGAGTGTGCCTGGGTCCAGGTAGAGGCAGGGGTCAGGGGTAGGGTGGGGGTAGGAAGAGGATACAGACCCGGGGTAGGGTGAGGGGAAGGGGGTACTGGACCCAGGCCTAAGGCCGGAAGTGGACTGTTGTATGTCTGTGTGCGTGTGTGTGTTAACTAATTTGCTACGACATCTGCAGCAGACACAGGGGTATCTATCGGACTCAGGGTGGTCTACTGGTGACAGTGGGGCATCCACTGGACCTGGTTAGAAGATAGGAGGGAGAGAGAGACGCACTAGGGAGAGGGGAGGCAGAACAGGGTTAGTAGCACACGGAGCCATATATAGAGCAATACATTACGTCAAACTACATTTTCAGAGCAAGAAAGGCTAAGAGCATCATGGGAGAGGTGTGGCAAACACTAATGTGTGTGTGTGTGTGCGTGCCTGGGCCCAGATAGAGGCAGGGGTTGGGGTAGGGTGGGGGGTAGGAAAAGGATACGGACCCGGGTTAGGGTGAGGGGAAGGGGATCTGAGCCCAGGACTGGTGTCTGTCAGTGTGTGTGTGAGTGAGTGTGAGTGTGCCTGGGTCCAGGTAGAGGCAGGGGTCAGGGGTAGGATGGGGGTAGGAAGAGGATACGGACCCGGGGTAGGGTGAGGGGAAGGGGGTACTGGACCCAGGCCTAAGGCCGGAAGTGGGCTGTTGTATGTCTGTGTGTGCGTGTGTGTGTGTTAACTAATTTGCTACGACATCTGCAGCAGACACAGGGGTATCTATCGGACTCAGGGTGGTCTACTGGTGACAGTGGGGCATCCACTGGACCTGGTTAGAAGATAGGAGGGAGAGAGAGAGGCACTAGGGAGAGGGGAGGCAGAACAGGGTTAGTAGCACACAGAGCCATATATAGAGCAGTACATTACATTAAACTACATTTTTAGAGCAAGAAAGGATAAGAGCATCATGGGAGAGGTGTGGCAAACCCTGATGTGTGTCTGTGTGTGTGTGCGTGCCTGGGCCCAGATAGAGGCAGGGGTTGGGGTAGGGTGGGGGGTAGGAAAAGGATACGGACCCGGGTTAGGGTGAGGGGATCTGAGCCCAGGACTGGTGTATGTCTGTATGTGTGTGAGCGTGAGTGTAGGTGTGCCTGGGTCCAGTTAGAGGCAGGGGTCGGGGGTAGGGTTGGGGGTGGGAAAAGGATACGGACCCGGGGTAGGGTGAGGGGAAAGGGAACTGGGCCCAGGTCCAGGCCTAAGCTGGATGTGGACTGGTGTGTGTCTGTGTGTACGTGTGTGTGCTAACTAAGTACTACAACATCCACAACTGACACGGGGGTATCTATTGTCTGCGGGCGACAGTGGGGCATCTACTGGACCAATGTATACAGAGGATTCACAGGTAGGTTTGAGGCTGCCTTTCTGTGTCTCAAGTTCCTAGCTAGTGATTGTAGGCTAGGTCGAAAAGGTATGTCTATGTCTATGTCTGATTCACATAGACGTATTCATTCACTGATGGTGCCCTTATGTGGGTGCAGTCGCCATCGCCGTCACCTCTTTGGAGTTCTATCTCGGCCAGTAGGCCGAGTAGCGCCGGATTCATTTAGGCTCGCATTACGCACAGGAGGACTGTCATTTATATGCTTACCAAACAGCAAACAGGTCCACATGATCACATATTAATGACAATCTAATTGGTCAATTATTGCCGTTTGATGGAGTGCCTGCATTAGGTGTGTGACATATAGCGCGGAAAGGTTTGGGACAGCGCATAGGTTCAGTTTGGGGAACAAATCCATATCGGACCATTAATGAGCCGGTTAGAGGACACGTCTAATCTTGCATTGCGATATATGTTGGTGCTGAATTGGGCTATTAGCCTACATGATTGTGCGTTCAGAAACTGTCGCTCTTATTCTCTCCATCAAACATTGTAATTCACCGACGCACCACCTGCGTCGCCAGTTCCCCGTGTTCAAAAAGGGTGTAGAAAACCGTGTAAATCGGTACGGCTACTTGAGAGGTGTCCTACAAAAGCGCGTAGAAAGGCGACTAAATTTTCGCCCTTTCGGCTTGATAGATCGCGCTGTGGGGGGGGGAAATGGCGTACGCCTGAAATCGCGGAAAAGACCGTGTAAAAGAAGGCGTACCTCAATGATAAATGAGGCCCCTGGTGGGAACCCTGGAGAATACACCAGATACAGAGTAGAGCTTAACAGTATACTGGCGGGGGAGGGGGGGGGGGGCTGCATCTATAATCTCTTGGCAAGTCACAATAGAAAACATTTTTTGTCACAATATAAATATACAAGCATTCCAGCTAATCACAGTGATCTGAATCACAGGAGATCTTTCTCCCAGATGATCTAACATCTACCATTTAAAAAATACACAGTGAATCTGTGGGATCATTGACGTCACATAGTGGGATGCCCTGCACAAGATGGCTGCCACGTCGGATGTGAGCCATTGGAATTCTACAGCACAATGGCCAGTCTAGTTCTTTATAATGTCTATGGGTGAATCCACTTAAGGTGAGTATAGTCCATTCAGTCCACAAATCCCAGCTACAGCCTCCTTGACTGCCCTCTGCTGGACGCCTTGGTCCCGCCGGTGCAGTCCTGACAGTACCCCCTCTCCCAAAGACCACCTCCAGGTGGCCCCGGCTTGTGAGGATCAGCGCGGATGAGACCCGGGTCCAGGACGTGACGGGAGGGAACCCATGAGCGTTCCTCAGGTCCATAGCCCTCCCAATCAACCAGGTATTGAAGTATAGAAGGAAGGAGGGAGAGAGAGAGGCACTAGGGGAGGCAAAAAACGGTTAGTAGCATACTGAGCCATTGAAGCCACACAGCTGTCAGAACAGAACAAGCCTGTTTCAGGGTAACCAGCTTCTGTACACTACTTGATATACATACAGTGCATAGCAGGATAAATACCAATGGCTACAGAGGATTCACAGGTAGGTTTTAAGGCTGCCTTTCTGTGTCTCAAGGTCCTAGCTAGTGATTGTAGGCTAGGTCGAAAAGGTACGTCTTGAGGTATCGCTTGAAGACCTCCGTTGTTTCGGCCCTTCTTAGGCACTCCGGTAGGGTGTTCCAGAGGTTGGGGGCATAGAAACTAAAAGCTGCCTCTCCGTGTTTCTTGGTCCTGGCTTTTGGAACTGTTAAAAGTTCAGTACCTGAAGATCTGAGTGGTCTGTTGGGCATGTACACTGTTAATGATTTCCTTGTAAATTAACAGTAAATTACTGGCAGCACGGTTGCCAGCAAGTTGCTGTATTTCAATTTACAATACACTACTGTAATACTACTGTAATGCAATTTACAGTACATTGAACAATACTGTATGACTTCAGTATTTTGTCTATTTTTACTGTATTTTCTCTATTCCTACTGTATTTTATAATATTGTATTGTACTGTAATGCCCAGTCATATTACTATTGGTACTACTACAAAATATTACAAATGAAACAATTACTAATAGTTAATAATGATTACTAATGACATACTATTTAAATTCTGTAAAATTATCCAGTTACGAATAGTGTAATATTACTACACATCAGAATAACATTAATCAAAAGGCAATCCAAACAATATTCTTAATAAAAAATATGTATTAAAATAGTTTAGAAACAATTAACATTTAATTTGTTTTCTTAGTGTGTATATATAATCATTTAGATGTAATTTTCTTTTAAAATGAACAGTAAAAAACAATACATAATTTTTTTATGGGATTCACTTAGAGCATGTTGGATCTTAGACTGGATTTGCATTTTGGACATAGACTTCCATTGTAGACCAGTGAGAGCCTGCTGAAAAACTGCAGCTAGCTCAATGCTGGAAGGATCAGTGAAACGATGGTCTCTATGTCCAAAATGCAAATCCAGTCTAAGGTCCAACATGTTCTAAGTGAATCCCATAAAAAATGTATGTATTGTTTTTTACTTTTCATTGAGCAACTAGCTCAATGCTGGAAGGAACAGTGAAATTATCGTCTCTACCACCAGATGGACCAAAATGGACCTAAGAGACATAGAGATTGTGTGTGTGTGTGTGTGTGTGTTTGGTGAGAAAGTGAGAGCAGAGAAGAAGAAAAATATCGTAAAAAAAAAAAAACCACTTCTGATTGGCATTCTGTTTGACGTCCTCCATTCAAACTCCATCAACGACTGGATGAACTTAGTGACATGTGGGTTGATGGCCATCACCTTCCTCTGCACCACCCTTCCTGTTTTCTTGCTCACTGCTTGTCTAGCAGAGCATTTATTGCCATCAACCGGGTTGATCCTCACCAGAAACCTGTTGGTAATATCATACTGATCAATAAATATGCTTTGTACATTTTGTTGGATTATTACATAATGCGGCGTTATTACATAATGCGTTGTTGCATGCTTATAAAGAAGATTGCACAACTCAATCCAGTCCTCAAATTCCTCCTGTCCTGTAACTTTTAGCACCAACTCTAATACAGAAATGTAATGCAGAAAGAAATTCACTTACCTCTGAACAAGCTCCAGTGTACACGCAGCTGCCTTCTGGTACTGCATGTTGAAGACATAGTAGCTGGAAAAGAGCACAGCGAAGGCAGCTGTAAAGTTGTCACAGCTGTCCAGCGTCATAACCACTGTCCCCTCAATGGACAGCATCCACCGGGATGCTGTCATCATTGAATGTCCTGAAAAAGAAAGAAAACTGTTACTCAATTATATTTTGTTGTGTGTGTGTCTGCGCGTGTGTGTGCGTGTATCTTTAGTGTGTCTGTGTGTGCGTGTGTATGTAGTGTGTGTTTGTATGTGTGTGTATTTGTGTGCGTTGGAGAGAGAGTTTAAGTGTACGCACTGCGTATCGAGTACTAGGTTAGCTAGCTGGCTAACGTTAGAATCATTCAAGACTTGGTTTGAGACTGCAAGCTGGCTAACGTTGCAGTCTCATCCCCTACACACAAACGATATTGCAATAGCTAGATTAGAGCATAAATCCTAAAATGTTATGGTTAAAGTTTGCAGGAAAAACATATAATAATATACCTATAACGTTATCTAACTTACCGCTCTAGAAATCCTCTGCGTAGTCTGGCTCTCCACGGTGGCCACTGTTGTGTGTGAGCGCGAGCGGGTGATCTGACGTGACATCTGCTATTTTACAGCAATCCTGTATTATTGCCATGGCTTATCACAGGCAGGTTACAGCGAGGTTACAGCAAGACTAAAATATACTGTAAACGATTCCCCCCTAATCAAGATTACCCATAATGCAATATAAACTTAAGTATTTTACTGTAATGAAGAAATGTGGTATTGTACTGTAAGTTTTTACAGTACTGTGCAGCTAAATTACAGCGACATCTAACTGTACTTAACAAGCATGTCTGAAATATATTCTGGTGAGTGACTGTGGAGAGATTTATAGACTAGTAATAGTATTTTAAAGTCTATTCTAGAGCTGACTGGTAACCATTGTAGTGATTTTAAGGCTGGTGTGATGTGTGCCCTTCGTCTAGTCTTAGTGAGGAATCGTGCTGCAGCATTCTGTATCATTTGTAGCTTAGAGATTGCTTTCTTTGATAGGCCTGATAGTAGAGCATTGCAGTAGTCCAGCCTGCTTGTAATGAAAGCATGCATTAATCTTTCGGTGTCAGCCTGAGAGAGAAAGGGTTGCACCTTGGCAATGTTCCTTAGGTGGTAAAAAGATGTCTTTGTAATATTCTTGATGTGGTTTTCGAAATTAAGATCTGAGTCAAGTATGACACCTAGGTTTTTAGCCTGGCAATTGGTGTCAATTTCCAGAGTTTTTAAGTGTGCAGATAGTTTCTCTCTTTCAGCTTTTTCTCCAATGATCAGTACTTCTGTTTTGTCCTGGTTTAGTTGTGACATCCATACATTTATATCCGTAATACACTTGACAAGGCAGTCAACCAAGCTGTAGTTACTGGGTGTTACAGAAATATAGAGTTGGGTATCATCTGCGTAGCTATGGTAGCTAATGTTGTGCCTCCTGATGACACTGCCAAGGGGCAGCATGTACAGGCTGAAGAGTAGAGGTCCTAGGATCAATCCTTGGGGCAGCCCACAGGTCATAGGGATCTTTCCTGAGCTATATTCACCGAGGGCAACGAAGAAATCACGACCGGTTAGATAGGTCTTAAGCCAATTTAGGACTGAACCAGAGAGGCGAACCCACTTCTCCAGTCTTTCGATGAGGATTGCATGATCCTGCACTCAGGTCCAGGAGGACGAGAACAGAGAGCTCTTTGGAGTCAGCGTTAATTCTGAGGTAATTTACAACTTTGACTAATGCCGTCTCTGTGCTATGATGGGCACGAAAGCCGGACTGGAAAAGGTCAAGGGTACAACTTGTAGCTAGGAAATCATTAATCTGTTTGAAAACAATTTTTTTCCAGAATTTTACTCAAAAAGGGAAGGTTGGAGATTGGTCTAAAATTGTTAAGGACTGAAGTGTCTAAGTTGTTTTTCTTCAGTACGGGTCTCACCAAAGCAGTTTTAAGTATTACCATAAGGAAACAGTCAGGTGGATCTAATATGAAAAACCTGATATCCGTTCCAGTGAATATACCATCCAGGCCTACTAGTCAGGCGAGCCAGCCCTTTTCTCCGGAAGCTATTTCAATGGCGATTACGTTTATATTAGATCCACCTGACTGTTTCCTTATGGTAATAGGGGTGCGGTGGGAGATAATTCGCTGAATGGCATATTCAGGTGGGCAAAATTTGTTTATAGAAATATAAACGTCGCTATGCCAGGTCTCAGTGAGGGGCAGGGAATCCAGGTCTATGGTGATGGGGCGCTGGTGAGATGGAGCTGGTGTAGCCCGACCCGTGGGTACAGGAGGTTTATGTTTGGCAGTAGGGTGGTTGAGACGGGTCGGGCTAACCCCACATCAGACACTGGATGATCTCAGCGTCAGGTCCATATTCATACTGAGCAGACGGGCACCTGACCTGCTAGGATGGAGGCCGTCCCTGGCGAAGAGGTCCGAGCAGTTCAAGAAAGTGGTGAAATTATCTATGAAGGGAAGCTTCAACTGGCAGCAGTAGCCTTTCAGCCAGATGTGGAGCTGACGGATCCTACTATATTTGGCATCACCATACCGGGGAGAGGAGAACGGGCCAGAGATGATGCAAGTCTTTCCTGATGCCTGAACAGTGGAGATCAGGGCCTTGAAATCCTCCTTCAGCCGCTCAGACTGCTGGAGCTTGATGTCATTTGTTCCGACATGGATGATGATGGGTGAGGCCAGGGGATAATCCGCGAGGAGTGATGGGACAACAGTCCTTATGTCCGAGACCTTAGATCCTGGGAAGCAGCAGGTCCAGGCTTTCGGGACCACTACATGGCGCACCATGGATGATCCGATGACGAGCACAGATGGGGGGGGCGGGATCAGTGGCGGGTCCACTGGGCTTAGGGGGCCTCCTTGGCTGCCTCACACCTGAAGGCCAAGTGGCAGAGGGTGGGGGCCGGGGGTCCCCTCGGTGGACTGGACTGTGCTCATGCCTCTGTAATATGATCTTTAGAAACGTCTTTCGAAACGAAATAGCTTCCCCACTTGCTCCAGCACGCATGCGCACAGCGCGCAATCGTTGCTCCAGCATGCTGTGCGCATGCGTGCTTGAGCAAGTGAGGAAGCTATTTCGTGTCTAAAGATGTTTCTAAAGATCATATTACAGAGGCATGTGAAAAACCACAACAGGCCTACGCTCTATGTAAGCACAACTAGCGATTCATAAAGACAGATTGATGAAAACAACCGTTTCGCGGCAGAAAATAGATTTTTAGAAACTGCATTCTCAGTGCCCCCACCACCGCCATTACATGCATATACTGGCTCGCGCTGGATTTTACATTTCTTCTAGTTGCCTCCGAACTACACCAAAATGATCTCGGTAAGTCAAACGTCTTATAATATGTCGTAAATAAGGTCCAGGTTGTCAAAAACGAGCATTTTCCTTTAACACTAGCAGCGCCAAGCATTTGAAACTTACCTGCTTAGCTGGGGGGTGGGTCAAATGCCCCCGCAGTCTTTAGAATGGGAGGCTGTTATTGACACACAATGGCCGCTAGATGGCGCTCGTGTGTGTGTTTGTGACACCAAATGCGGCTGTATCGGCTTGGGCTACAAATAGATACACCTGTCTAGAAATAAGATGGTCGTGTCTGGGACTACGTTTTCCCAAGCCCTATTATCAAATAGAAAGCATATCACTGATAACACTTGAAAAATAAGAACACATTGGCGCAGTATGATGTAGGACTATTCACCTATTGAGCAATTTATGGATAGATTTATGGATGAATTCTATGTTTACTCAGGCCCGGTCGGATTTAGCCAAGCCGCTGGGGTAGGCTTGTGTTGCAGTTTTACCACATTAGTTATTATTTTCGGAATTTGAGCTGAAAGGCATTTTTCTTAACATGTATTATGATATATAGATATATATTATACTAAATAAATATATAATATTTGGGCGGGTTTTTATCGCATTGGGGGGATTTGGAGCACTCGTTGGGGCTGGAGCACCAATCTGGCAATCCGGCTTGTTTACATCCGGACGTGAAGTATGTAGCAATATTCTGTGGAGGGCAGTAATAGTTGCATCGACACTGCTGGAAAGCCGTAAGAAAAAGTGATTGAATACATTTTCCGCATGTTTGTTGTATTCTATTTGACATGTTCCTTTGCCTCATTTAGCACCAGCTGCAACAATCTCCTCCAAATCCGTTCTCTCCGTTGGCAGGGCTAACGTTGCACTCCGTAGCTTGTGCTTATTAGCTAGGTTTGGTAAAACGCTTGTGCAGTGGAGGGGTTCTTTTGGGGGAATTATTGGATTATGCCAGCTAACGTTAGTTCCCAAGCTTGTTTGATAACTATTCGATGCAGTCTGCCAGGCTAGTGCCTGTCGCCGTCCTGAATGAGATGGCCCCAATTTATAGACTGCCCCAGCTTTTGTTTGCTTTTAACTTCAAATTAACGTTTTTGTGTTTTGGGGCCAACTCTTAAAATAATATAATACGTCATGCATAGCTAGCGAGAGATATGCCCCGCATCATTTTTGCAACTGCTTGCTTGCTAGCTAGCTTAGCTAGCCTAACGTTGGGTGTATGAAACTGGATTGTGAACAATTGCACAACCCTCATCCCACGATGGAGGCTATCAACTGGGCTTGGGACTCTGCCTCTCATCGCTAACTGGAAACTGTCCCGGTTGAGCTAATGGTAGGTAACGTTAGCTAGCTCAAACATAGTTTTTTATTAGGCTATTATTAGCCTATCCAACCAAAGTTATGTAGTTGTAGTATACTGTTGTATGGGTGGGGGTTGCAGAGGGCTACAAACAAGAGTGTGACACATGAGCACAGTTGTATTGTACTGAAAAATAAATTGACACAAACAATAATCTGATTAAGTTGACACTTTATTTTTTAATAATGTCGCGCTTCACATAGTATTTTGAGCCCGTAAATTACGACTGACTTTAGATTTACACTGTCAGAGCTGGCAAGCTAAACATTATGCCTAAATTCGTTATGCTAAGAAATCGTACGTTATTGACATCATCGACTTTTCGCCGTTTGCGTGGTCAAGTTCAGGTTTACCTTAATGTTAGCTAGCTGGCACTAGCTATCTCTTGTCAACATATTTGGGCATCATTACATACACATAGCAGATTGTAGTGCATAATCGTTTGTATTATTTTGATATCAACGTACAAATTTACTTTACGTTGCCCTAAAGTTATCTTTGTCGCTGTACCCATGTGGGCTGCCATCTTGCTTGACTGCCATTCCAGTGCATTTTCACATCTAGAAGGGGTTACGGGTTGCCTGGAACGCACCATAGTGCTTGCTTGTTTACAAAAAATGGGAACCAAATAAAATAATAATAAATAGATTAAAAAAAGGCTAGGTCCGAGCAACGAGTGCTAACGGTAAAATATCGCAGGTTAGGTGAAGGTTAGGGTTAGGATAAGGTTAATGTGAGGGTAAGGTTAGGGTTGGGATAAGGTTAATGTGAGGGTTAGGTTAGGGTTAGGGTCCGGGGGTAGCTAGCTAGCTTAACTAGCTAAGATGGACATGCACTAACCAGAGGCCTTTGTTCCCTGTAGGCTATATTTGCGAAAGTTTGCGTTCCCTGCACATCGGTGGTGCATTTTAGAGCATTCGCCACAGACCAGTTGCCTTTGCTCTCTGTAGGCTAACGTTATATTTGCCAAAGTTAGCATTCCCTGCACATCGGTGGTGCATTTTTTGAGCATTTGCCACAGACCAGTCGCTTACAAGAGAAGCAGATGTCACAAGTTTTGTTCCCTGCACATTGGCGGACTTGACATCTTCTCCTTTTAGGAGATGGGGAGGGTGTTTCAGGCAAAAGTTGCCTACGTGCTGGTGTTGCACTTGCTGCCCGCGCAGCTCTGGCCATCCTCATGGGTGCGCACAACTCCTTGACCAACTCAAAAATGAATTTTCGTCTAGGTATGTTGACGCCCGTGCACTCCTTGTACAGAATATGTGCATTAATTGCAGCCAGGTCTAGGATGTTGTAGAACACAGCTACAGGCCAACAGCGGGTCCCTCCTTTGACCGAATACAGCCGTGCCATCTGGTCCATGACATCCACGCCATATTTTGTCGCATTGTAGTGCGCAACAGTACTGGGCAGTTTCTTTGTGCCCTCAACAATGGAAACTGCCCGATGCATCGTACTCAGGATGCATACATTTTTCTTTGGTTTCGCTTGATAAATCGTGAGCGTGGCCTCTCCAGCACTCATCACCTTGGTGGAAAATCTTTCAGACTGCCTGTGTACATGGGGGCATCTCCCGTCTGATTTTATTCATAGTACCAACAATTGTGGTTTTGCGCCCAAACAGATTTTTAGCCAGCGGCAACGAGGTGAAGAAATTGTCCGTTGTTACATTTCTTCCCTTATCCAAGAAAGGCTCCATCAGACGCATCACCACATTGTCTGATAATCTCTGACCAGCTGGTCGGTTGCCATCTTTGCCCAAATATGGATACATGTTTAACATGTATTTTGTTGCCACATCTGCGGCTACCCAGAATTTTATGCCAAATTTATCAGGCTTATTGGCCATGTACTGGGTGAAACGAGAGCGTGCCTTGGTAGGGAACAGCTGTTTGTCTACAGTTATGCTCTCTCCGGGCGTGTACGAAGTAATGCAGTTTTTCACAAATAGGCCAAATATCTCAGATATCATGGCAAATTTGTCATCCACAAGCCGGGCAGTCCTTGAGGTTTTGTCATCAAAACGAAGGTATCGCATGATATCTCTGAATCTCTGACGAGACAGGGTCTCCTTGAACATGGGATTTCCCAACTCCGTGGACCAATACTCCTCCAAATTCATGCTTTTACCACCAGTAATGCCTCTCAGATAGACGAGTCCCACAAATTTTGAACCGGCTCTCCCCTACCTACACCGAGACCAATTAAATTGGGTGATAAGTGATACGCTGATAGGTCTATAAAAACATACATGTTCAAATAAAATGCCAGATCAGATGCCACATAAACTAAAGTAAACATCATCTTATTGCCACCCCTGAAAAATGCCTTGCCAACCCAGTTGCCACCCTAACTGTAGGCAATTAATCTTTATTTTTATTTTTATGTTGATTGTAAATGTTGGTGATATTTCTCCGTAGTTCATGTAAACGTTTTACTCACCAGTTTACAATTAACTTTTCCCTAAATAGAGAAAAAAATGGTTGCACCCGTGACCCGCCCACCTGACTGACCTGCAGAAACCACAACAATACTAACGTAACGTTACGTGGTGACTGGAGCGATCCTCACTACCACAGCATATTTCCAGAGTGAGTCAGGTAAGCAAGCTATAATTTGTTTGTTGTTGCTTTATGTTTAAAATGTTCAAATGTTCTGTCAAGTTTGACAATGTGAAATATGTGATAGAGCTCAACCACATGACTATTGTTATTGTATGACATGAGTTATTCTAAACTCTTTGGCGTACATACTGAAGCGGGGGGGAATCTAGCTTCACATCAACTAGCTAGCTAGCACTAGTGAAATGAGACAACTGTTTCCCTCAGCGTGCGCTGTTGTCAAATGGTAGCCTGTAATGAAATGAGACCATCATGGTTTTCCTCAGCTAGGCCTATTTGCATGTCAATGTAAACCCGTGGGGGTTGGGGAGGGCTACAAGGTATGGCTTTTGGTTAGCCTACAGCCCTACCAAGAAATGTTAGTTCTGCTTCATTCCCACAGCAATTTTCTATAGGGAGGCTTTAGCGGCTACATTCTTTTGATTATAGATGCATGATTGAAAAATGAATGATATTAAAGTGTAATGCTAATTTATCGTTTTTTGAATCATGCTTTTTATTATTTTGTCATTAAAGATAACAGCAACATACAATATGTTATTCACTCAGTTAGGCTATATCAAAATTATTGCTAGTAAATTGATAGATTTTGGGTGACTAATTTTGTTTGTGTGTGATTTGTTTGTGTTTTCCTGTCAGTTGGACCCACAGCTCAGGAAGTAGGTGGAGAAGGACAGAGTCAACAGCATGGACACTTCAGGAAGGCAGAGGAGTTTGTGGAGCCGATGCGTGTGCTGCACACATCCACACTCTGTGTCTCCAGTGAAAGAAACCCAACCTGTGGCCAGATCATTCCAATCCTCTAAAAGTTGCAGGCCCATTACACTGTGCGCCAGGGGGACTCTGCCCAGCTAGCAGATCATGAGTGGGCAGCCAGCGGCCCGCTGACGACCAACTCGGCGGCCCTACGTCCTCCGTCAGTGCGTTGGTGGCTTGCTGCTCACACTGCACCACCCTCCCCACACACTGCATGCTAATGCGCTCTATACGTTGCTATGCTAATGCATGTAATATTGCTAATAATGCATGCAATAAATGAGAACAGATGTGTGAACTTTTTTTTAATTTTATTTAAAGTAGCACATCAATATAACACAGATTAATGCAATACTCGTAAGAGGAGACAGGTACAGTAAAGAAAATGTTCAAAAGCAGCATAACGAACATACAGTACATAACATATATCAGCATACATATAGTACACTATGAACAGCATATGACATTATGGAGATGGACACTAGACATATGGTAGGCTATATAAATACTCTAGACAGATGGCATGTACAGTAACAATCAATAGTTTGGACACCTTCTCATCCAGTTGAATGCAAAGGTGTCCAATCTTTTGACTGGTACTGTAACTGTACACAACTGTGCACACAACTCAGGTGTACAGTAGTCTGATGGCTGTACAACAAAAGCAGAATAACCTGGGGGGTTGTGTGTAGCCCCAAGACGTCATGGCCGATCTAAAACACAGAATTCAAAATAAATTTGACTTTGTAAATGGCTGAAACAATTGGTCTTTGATAAGTATATATAATTAAAAAAATGTGAACAGGTCAGAAAAAACAAACACCAACCATAAGAACTGGCGTCGCATGCTGTGGTTTGTGGACGATGTGGCGTGGAGTCCCATGTTCGGGCCCCAAGGTAGGTGGTCTAAAATAAGATTAAAAATAATATTAAGATAAAGTAGGTGGTCTAAAATAATATTTAAAATAATATTAAGATAAAGTCTAGACCAAGTGCCCGGCTATAGAGTACCTGGTCTGCACGTATTCATGGGTTTCAAATGTAGTCCTAGACCTGCCTGACCAACACAGGTGTTTCAAATTAATGAATTAGTTCTACTGCATAAGATAAATTGAAACACCTGTGTTGGTCCCCAATATGGCAGGTCTAGGACTACATTTGAAACCCATGAATATGCTGGTCTGTGCTAATCTTCACTGTTCTGTGCTAGTATAACAGTAACATCCTGGTTCTACTCTGGTCTCCATACCTGTTCTCTGTACTGGTCCTCATGTGTCCTCTCGCCCTTCGCCTGCATCATCACCTCAAGTTTTTCCCAGTTTCTGGCACCTTCCAGTTTGGATGTGCCAGAGCCCATAGGCCACCTGGGCTGGAGGGAGAGACAGGACAATTAACCAAGTGAAAGAGACAGAAATACTGCACACAGAAGAGACATTGATATGACTGTCCAGCCTGTGATAGACCTCTGAAGTTTTGCAGAATCTAATAAGATGGCTAATTTTAGCAATAATAGCTTAGCTAGCTAGTAGTGCCAACTGCCTACCTAGCACAGCCTACTCATTGACCAAATGAACATGGGAACTTTCACAGACGTTGCCAGATCATTTGGGACAGTTAGCTATTCTGTTCTCTCTCAAAATGATTAAAGATTGGCTTATAGACAATCAGACGACGATTACATTGCCAAAACTGTAGCTAGCTAACGTTAGCCGAGATGAATTTGCGTCAGGCAGCCTAATGGTGGCCAACGAACAAAGGCCCGCCACAACGCCTCACAAAAGTTCAAGAAACGGTCACAACTGAAATGTTTCAAAACTCAACGTTACAATTACCACAAAAAGCAGAACGTATAACACTCATGGCGACAGAGTAATTTTAGCACTAGCCTAAGCACTAGCCTAGGTATGCTGCTAACGTTGGAGATGAAGTAAACATGGAGATGTTACAACGCCTGTTGCTCATAGCACTAGTGCTTATTCATGTATATTGTCCTCTTATTCCGGTTATTTCAGTTATTCAGTCCCTCATCACCTTTGCGCTAGCT
Organism: Borostomias antarcticus; assembly: GCF_949987555.1. Classification (NCBI taxonomy): domain Eukaryota; kingdom Metazoa; phylum Chordata; class Actinopteri; order Stomiiformes; family Stomiidae; genus Borostomias; species Borostomias antarcticus. The sequence continues at coordinate 22,585,896 of NC_140235.1, forward strand.
CGCTAGCTAGCTCGCACTCCACTGGAGAGTAAACAAACAGTGCGCCCCACAATGCACAGCGCATCTGACTACGGGGCTTTTTTAGGTCAAACATGTTGCGTCCGTCCGAGAACGGGCGGTTTCACACAACTGGAACGCCCTAGAAATCGTTTGTGACCGCTCCGAAAACACCTCTTCAGGAGGGTCTCGGAGTGGCTGTTTTAGTGCACACTTGTCTGCGATTGTTGTGTTCACACAGGCCCATACAGAGCGCTCTCGGGCCCAAAGCTCGTTTGGTGCGCACAAACTGTGTTCGGAATCGCTCCCTATTCACTATATATTGAACTATATAGGGCGTCAGCCATTTTGGGCTGAACGAGGGAGCGATTCCGAACACAGCTTATGTGTGAAACCACCCTAAGTTACTCCCTTTACGCACAAATATAATGAGCGGATATTTATTCTTGATAAGTTCATGAGGTAACTTACAGTAGGATTGATCATTTTTTGTGCATAAACAGTGGCTAAGCATAAAACATAAACACATAGAGCTAGCTAACATACAGTGCTACCATAAACAGTGCTAGCTAACATAAGCAGTCGGCAACGTTACAGTAACGTCAACATTACGGGTAAGAATGGGCTAACGTTAGCGAAGCTAGCCAAACTTACATCATCGACGAGATCCAAATTGTTGTTACGTCTCCAAATCCCCCAAGCTCCTCTTCTGATGAGCTGGACTCAAAGACGGCCTCTAAAACCTCAGCACATCTCCTGTTTTTGTGTTTGTTTGCTCATTTTATCTTCTCCGGTAGCCTAAGTTCATTCAGGTAACGTTAGCCCAGCCGGATTCAAAACATCCTCCCTAGTTGTTTGCAAACCACATGGCCCAGGTTTATCCAATGGGGGGCTCTCTTGATAGAAAGTGGTGAATAATGTGGATGGTCATTGGTTTATTATGTCTGAGACTGATAGACAGCTGAATCCATGGGGAAAGCTCCAACCAATGGATTCAGAGAAGGCGGCGTAGGATGCCTTCAGGAACCAATCATAAACGCTGTAAATCTCAAGACACGAAATAGACGTCTTATACACAAAACAACGGTGTAAAATTATGTATATGATTTCTGTGCGTGTTGATATGGGTGAAAAATCTATAAGAACGTACGATGCCCGCGCCACCGCGGGCGCAGACTCCAGAGGGATAAAGCACAGTTCTTTTTACTCACACCAATGCTCCTATATAATTATAATTATATTATACTCCCAGTTATATTATATATTTGCTTTGTCCAGATTGCCAGTTGAACAAAAACGATCCAAGTGCCAAGTGCAACATTGTAACATATTATTCCCTGAACCGATGCCAACGATCTAGAGGGTTGAATAGCCTGCACCCCTAGTAATTTTGCATTCATTCAATAGCCTACATAAGCATTCACATCCATAAACATAAGGCTGTGTTTTCAAGACATTTACAGCATTTCAAAATTCAACATTTGCATCATAGACTATTGAGTGCTATTCGTTTGAAGACATTTGACCTGTGTTGAGCTGATAGCATACGTTTTGAGATTAAACATAGTTTTATCTAAATGAGCCATTGTGTGAGTGTAACCTTTAGCATTCATTGTTGAAGTCACATATAGTCTACCACAAAAATATTATTGCTGTGCACATTCTTATATCCATATGTAAGGATGGATTATTCATTCAACCTTGATTCCTATAAAAAAAAAAAACATATTGATGAACCTAGGCGACATCTGCTGGGAGAAAGTAGCATTGCAGCCTAAGAGTCAGGTAAAAAAAGATGGCTGATCGGCTTTTAGCCAGAATACACTAAAAAAATGACCAAACTACCTTTTCCTGGTGGGATTTCGAAGTTTCAAAAACACTGACACGTAAAACGCACATATCTAGGAAAAGTCATGAAAGCAGGGCGCTGTAACTTGAACGGTTGCAGAGAATTATTTTTTAATGTAGTTGCATGGGTCACCTTGACCCACCCTCAGCTATTCTAGTGTTAAGAGCTAACATTTACACCTACCGGGGCGAACAGATCACAGCCTCTCAAAATCACACCAGGGACACAAAGGGAAGGCAGCTTATTTATAGCCTACAAACAAATTGAAGGCACGGAAATGGAAGCCTCTAAGCCCTGCCCCCAACTAAGGCAGTCCAGGAGGGACATAACAGATCCCTGCTGGCTACATTTGCATATAGTACACTACATATAGAACACTAGCTAGCTAACACCAACAAACTCCCCTTTTGCCTCAACCTGGATGCTCGTCTCATCATATGTTAGAGTAACGTTAGTGGAATGAAATTGGTAGACTTCTAGTTCATCGAGCGGCCATTAAAAATTATCAAATGTTAAGAAGTGGACCTCATTGGATTCCCCTCAGCCTACAGAATCTAGCTTTTATTGTTTGTAGTCGAATGGTGTCATATAGCCTGGTGGTGTCTAGCTAGCAAATGTAGCTAGAGGTAACAGCATGCAACCGTGGAGATAATAACATGGGCAATAACGCTATCATGTTTGGTCAGGGAGAGAGGACAATGAAATTTGTCACAGTTGCATCGAGTGTGGATGGTCCAGGCTAGCCAGCTATATTTGAGATAGCAAAGCGCCATCAACAGCCCTCGTTCTTTAGCCTGCCGACTTGCTCTTAGCTGAGCTCATTTGCATATGAAAAAAAGGCTCAATCAGATCTCGTGGTCAACGGAGGGGAATAGAGACATGCTAGAATACTTATTCTGAGTGGTATCTTCAGCAAAATATTTTGGGGACCCCAAAGAAAATGTACAAATTAAAATTTAATTGTTGAAAATTAGCATAATAGGTCACCTTTAAGAAGCATTTTCGCCTGTCTCTCCTCCACTCCAGTACTCCGGTGCTGTGTGTGTGTGTGTGTGTGTGTGTGTGTGTGTGTGTGTGTGTGTGTGTGTGTGTGTGTGTGTGTGTGTGTGTGTGTGTGTGTGTGTGTGTGGCAGCGCTGGAGTGGAGGAGAGGTGAAAATGCTTCTTATGTTGACAGCCCTAACCAGAGACCCACAGAGAGTCTTTTGAGGGAGAACACACAAGCATGAAATCCACTCCTGTTCAGGTGCACTTTCGCGTGTTACTCAGTGTAACGTTATGATGACGTTGGTAACAGTTTGGAGTATTGTGACAAAAAAGACTGTCAAAAAAGTTCTGAAAACTGAATGAACCTCCGAATACCAACCTACAGGTTTGAGTTTTTATTATAATTCTTGAATTACTCGGGTCAGCCATAATCATTTGCAAATGTTATACAAATAGCTAAATAAATATATAAATTAACAATTTACTAATCATTTATGAATGTATACAAATGGTTTGTTCATGATTAGTTGTCTTAAATGTCTGGTAAATGAAAAATTGTACCCGTGAAACATTTTTACAAGCCAAAAAAATAAAATGCATGTAAAGCTTTTGTGTTGCATAGACATACAGTACATTAATCTGCATAATAACACATTATGCCGGTAAATAATAACAGTGGTCAGAGCAGATTATTGGTTCCACAGTAGACTACAGATCAGACAGTCCTGCCCCCCACTAAGAATATCAATCTACAGTGACAAGTAGCCAACCCATTGGTAAATAACAAACTACTACTACATTAGCTATTCCATGAGGCCTATAACCATACCAGCTGGGAAAGTTGATTTTGCTAGCTAGTAGCCTACCTAAGCTACCCCCATTGATATTGTACAATGACCAGTTGTCTAAACAAATTTCACAAATCTGGTTATAATATCTCAAATAAATGTTAAGCTTGTTTGGCTGTCTATGGTTAGCTACATAGCTAGCTAACGTTATCTAATCACGAGAGACAGCTAATGTTAGCTTATTGTAGCCTACATGTAGCTTTAGATGACCAGTTTGCTTGCTATGAACGTTGGTTCGCCGACACCTGTCAACACGACAGAAATGTTAGCTAATTAATAGCCTAGTAGCTGTACCTAGCAGGCTAGAGATAGTCCCCCAAATCATTTTACAGCTAGTTTTGTTGATGCACAGCACCATCAAGTCAATGCAGATTTTTTCTTTTTTTAAGTTGTTCGTGCTATGAGCCACAAAGGCTGATATGCTGATATGTTGTTGCAAAAATGAAAGTGTCTGGGCTTCAAAAGCATACGCACCAAATGAAAAATATAAACCGTGCTTATAACTGAGTGTTATTATAAAATGTTACCGGGAAGACAATACAATAATGGGATGCAAGACATGCCATCACTGATATTCCAGAACTGAGGTACTTTCTCAACTTTTCTAGGTATTACAGGTATTTTTTGAAGAGTTTGTTCGTTACTCAGAGCCGGCGGATTAGGGGCCTGTTGGTACAGTAGAGACAGGGTCTACTCCATACGCCTCACACACAGACGGGGGTAATAACTCCCTGATAGATGTGGGTCAGGGGTTAGAGGCAACAAGTTCACCACTCGTTGGTGCTAGTTAGCGCTGAGCGACGTACCATAATGACAAAACACCCATTGTTTTCTCCCTTCTCAAAACAGTTTTTGTTCTCTCTCTCTCTGTTTCTGTTTATTTTAATCTCAGATGCATATTTTGACACTCATCTGAGAGGATTTGTGGAAAGGTAGTTATATAAGTGAATATTTTTGATTCACAGCTCAAAGAGGGATACATAGATGCCTTAAGGTATGAGTTAATGTAGTTTGTCAGCTAATTTATTTGTTTCAGAACTGTTCAGTCTGCCAGACTGTCCATCTTGCTGATTTATTCAAAATCCAGGACATTGTCCATCCAAGGGAAGTGAGTTTAATCTCCTTTACAAATATTTATGTTGATTAATACAGCTACTGACAAAAAAGCGAAGAGAATGCACACCCAATATGAGGTGCTGGCTAGGGCAATATACCATTAACATTTTGAAGAAAAGCCGCACAATCATTTCTCCTTTCAGTGATTTTTTTAATTTACTGAACCAAGCTCAATCAACGTTTCATCTGTCAGCCTTTATCAGGGTGTGATACCTGACGTTCACATACTCTATTGAAGGCTGGGAGACGAAATGTTGGTTGATTAATACAGCTACTGGCAGCTAATGAGCACCTCAGGCCTCCTTGTCAACATAATAAGACCAGGACTTTGAACACCTGTGTGTTTTCTGCAGCAGGTCTAGTCTCTTTCTCTCTCACACTCTTTCTTTTTTCTTTCTTTGTCTCTCTGATATTGGTCTTTATCTTTGGTTCGCTGTCTTTCTCTCTCAGAAGTGATTTGCCTCTAGACTCTAGACAGGGTGTCGGTGTCTCTAGAGGGCAGACTTGTTCCCGGACCATCTCTCTCTCTCTTTCTCTCTCTCTCTCTCTCTGTGTCTTGCTCTCTGTCTCTGAAATAAAGAACTGTTGTGTGCTGCGGTATAACCCTCCATGTTGTTAATGATATCTGGATGACACTGGTCTAATCTCTGCTCTCTGTATCTGCCTGTCAGGGTCATGGGGTTGGTCAGTCACCGGGATAGCATGTACAGTAGCATGCACACGCCCACACACTGTCAAATACTACTGGTGTGCCCGACTCACTCATCTACATTAAAACAAATGAAACAGTCTGAAAAGCTCAAACACTCCTCAAGTACAATATTTTCACAAACTGTATTTGACTCTGGCCTGCTCTGTACAACCCATTGAACTGAGTTTAAACATTTTGGTTTACATGAGTTTCAACTTTCCAGTGTCCAGCCCGGCCACGGAGCTATGTCCATATAGAAAATAAACAGCTGTAAGATGAAGCGTTGGTCTTGTCATGTATGTGGACATGAACGGAGTGTGAACCCAAGATACCGTTTCCTATGTAGGGGACAGTAACACCATGGAAATGTGTGTTTGACCATTAGCTGGCTTAGTCTCAAGTTTTGTCTATTTTTTTTTTTATCCTTCTCCACCCTACCCCCCAAATAAGCACACTCTGTGAATCCTGTTTGTGTACTCTACTAGCCTTTGACAGGGACTATAGCATCTGCGCCTCGTCTCAAAAAATATATGTTCCAGCATCTTAGCTTTGACAAGACAAATACACATTCTCATCTGTAAACACACATTTCCTAAACAGACTATCAGGTTCTGTTTTCTCTGGGTCGGGATCACATCTTGGCCATATTAGCCAGGTTAAGCTGAGAAAACAGCTCTGAGACTCTGAAAAGTGTGTATGTGTGCAGGAACAGACCCAGGGTCAGCCAGTATGTACCCCTGATTCTGACCATAAACACCAGACAGAGATGCAAAACTGACCAAACATCAGCATCCAACGGGAAGCATATCCTGATGCCCGGAGGGATAAAAAGCAAATTAGAGATGTGGTTTGGCACAGTGGGTTTTATGGTAGAGGGGGTTTTAATCTTTGGCAGAGTGGATTTTAATCTTTGGCAGAGTTGTTTTTTTCCTGAGGTACATTTGAGTTTTAAGATATGGTAGATGAGATGTGGATTCAAAATGTCACAAAATGTCATCAAGCAAATGACATTTAGAAATGTGAAATCATCGACATGCGCTTGCGGGCTCTCATTATGCAGAATATACTGTATTGGTTAAATTACAGTAAATCAATGATATTTAGGCATGCAAAACAAGCCAAAGGGTAAGAGTTAAGGTTAAGGATAGGGTTGTAGGGTTGGAAAACCTTCAGAAGAGGCCAACACAAAAGATGGAATGAAACAGTGGGTGCAAAAAACTTGGCAGCTCAGCTGCCAGCTGCTACAGCTCCAATAATAATGCATTTCAGCTCCAATAATAAGCCTGCTGTGACCTCTGTGATGGCATGCTGTGATGGCTGTGGCAGCACGAAGCTCAGGAAGTGGAGCGGCCGGTGGAGATCCCAGCTTCCAGAGTGTGCCAAAGTGTCCTTGAGCAAGACACTGAACACCAATATTGCTCATGTGCGGCACATTGACGCAGTACCTTGTACTGTCGCCTCACAGCAAAAAGGTCTCCGGGTCTTTCTGTGTGGAGTTTGCATGTTCTCCCTTGTTCGCAAAGGTTTCCTCCCAAAATAAATAAAAACAATACGAAAAACATGCAGAAGAACAGATTGCTAACGCTGTCCATCCCTGACGAGATGGACGGGAGCACTTGGTTGGCCTCCGGGTGCATCCCATGCACGCTGCCTACTGCCTGCTCCTGGCTGCCCTTGGGGGAAGGACATCGGGATGACACAAAAATAAAATGGAACGTGGGACAACCTGTGCATCCGACCGTGCCCGGATCGGAAAGTTCAAGGGAGTTGACGAAGTCCCAAGCCTGCTCCGGGGTGTTGAATCTCTACTTTGAGTCTCCATGAGACACCTGTAGGATAGCCGGGAAGAGCATGGTGTATGGAATCTTCTTCTCCCTCAGCTGCTGTTTTACACCATCGTAAGCCTTGCGTTTCTTCATAACCGCAGATGAGAAATCGCTGAAGAATGACGGCCTGGATCCGTTGAACACCACAGCAGCATTCTGACTGGACCCGTTTAACACCACAGCACCATTCTGACTGGCACGTCGAGCCGCTTCCATCGACCTCTGTTTATCTCTGAATGAATGGAAGCACAGTAGGACTGATCTGGGAGGTTTAGTAGAGTCTGGTTTCGGGGCTAATGAGCGGTGAGCCCGTTCCAGCTTTATACGCTCTCCCTTGGTGGTCATCTTGAGAACGCGGGGTAGCCAGGTCTCAAAGAACTCCACCGGCTGACCTGTCTCAGTGCCCTCTGCCAAGCTAACAACGCGGACATTCAGGCGCTTGCTGTAATTCTCTGCCATGTCCAGACCCTCCGTTAAGGCGCTGACCTGCTTCTCCAGCTCGAGAATCCTTGGCTCGTGAGCTGTCTATGAGTTTTCAAAAGTCAGTATTCTAGCCTCTGCTTCATCTAGTCGCTTACTGGCAGACTGCAGCTCTGCAGAGTACTTGTGGATAGACTCGACCAGGGGATTGAGTTTATCGTCAATCATCTTTGTAATACTGGCAGTCATTAAGTCAAAAGCTTTCGCGACGGCTGGGTCAAGTCCAACATTGCCATAGTTAGCACTAGCTCCCGCAAGGTCGCCATCTTCAGTGCACTCGCCAGACTCAGACAGGGTGTCTTTCTTGTCTCTATTTCGATTCTTGGACGGCATTTTGTCAAAAGATTGCAGCCAAAAGTCTTCCAATGACATAGCACGTAATATTCATAATAATAATATAATAATAATGGTAGCTTTCAAATAATAGTTATAGTCAGGATAAACTATTAAGTAGAACCGAGTGGCTCAGAGCTCTCTTCAAAACGTTTTGCTCACCTCGCCGCCATCACGTGACCCCCTGAAAACAACAACATCTCTAACCACCACATTCAGTTTATTGAACCTATTACTAAAAATTATGAAATTTTCTGGTTTGGTTAAGTTCATTGCAAAAAAGACACATATTACATGTGTTTAGAGGCTACAACATTTTTGGCTTGAATTTTCCTTTAATGCTAGGCCTGTGTCCTATATTTTCCTGCTCTGCTAGGCCGCACTTTTTGGTGCTCTATACAGGTGGATCTTATTTGCTATTAGTGATTCCATGTGGTGATTGGCTAATGTCTCCTACTCCTTAACTGTCTGTCATTATTGTGATCCTTATGCTGATGATGGCTTTAGGCCGAAACGCGTCCGTTTGCCCATTAAACATTAAAGACTAAACTGTCTATCTCGTGAGTAAAAGTTATTTTCTTTATTCACCGTGTTACCCTACCAGGCACCCATGACTGTTCACAGAAACCAGGAGTTGTGTGCACTCTCGCGCTTCAATGTTCAGGCTTCCCTACTTTAATTAGAGTTACAAAGTAGTAAAATACAAATCATATCATGATTCGTGTCTACAGTAGATCTCACTTCTAAACATTTCTATAATATATGCTATTCATATAACATCATTAGCTGGACACATAAGCTACTGTAGTATTACAAATCAGTACACCGTTAACTCAGATATCATCATTAACTGCGCCCATAAGCTAGCTTAATGAATCACGTAATCAATCAAGTAATTACTGAATTACTTAATTTTATCTCATTCTAATCATTTTCTCCACCTCTCTCAGAGCCTCTCAGAGCCCCTCAGAGCCCCTCAGAGCCGTGTGCATCAACAGTGAACCTGTGGCCCCAATCACTGTTAGAGTGGCTGGAGCACGAGGGCAGCGTGAAAAAGCTTCACAACGGTGTATGTGTGTATGTGTGTATGTGTGTGTTCCGTGTGTATGTGTGTGTCTGCTGTGTATGTGTTTGTTCCCCTCGTTCGTGTGTCATCTGTCTTGTCTGCTGTGCCTCTACTGATTGTCGTCCATCAAGTCTTCATTAAGTCCACCTGTTGTTCCGGTCGTCTTGTTTCATCCCATCCAATCACCTGTCAGCCTGTGTCCTATATATTGTGAATTGGTACGTATGTAGGGTGCAGGGAAAGGGCGTGATTCGATTGATTCTTTCGTAACCCTTTTGTCCTAATTGAGTTTATTCATTCATGTTGTGGTCCCGCCATCGTTCCCTGGGAGAAGAGCTAGGGGAAGATACCCCAGGGTTTACACTACAGTTTACATTACATCACATAGGTAACCATCTGTTAAACACATTAGGTAAGGGTGAGCGGTGGTCCCTTTGCTTATTGTAGCAGGTAGGTTAGTTCGGGAGTTTAGGTAGGCTAGTTAGCATGCTATTCTTTTTAGGTGGTAGGCTGGACTAGTTTAGAGAGTAGGGGAAGGTAGGGCTGTGGTTTTTGATTTGATCACCGCTCATACAGTCCTTCTCCCTTCCTCCTCCTGCCTCTGTTAGTCCCCGGTTTGGTTCAGTTCAACCCCCTTTATTGTTATCTGTTTGTCCCCTGTTATTAGTTTATTGTATTGTCAATCATTGGTATACCTTTGTATTATTGTATATATTTTGATTATTTATTTACCATAATTAAGTAAACAGCATTCTCTTTATTATGGTACCTGTTGTCCGACTGCCACTTCCTTATTGCACCACACTGTGGGTTTCTTTTACATCCAGCCAGTCTACCTAGGCAGGTAGTGTTACAGTCCCCCCTGCTAGACAGTTCCATCTGGGGACATTCGTAACAAACTGTACCATAATATTTCAAGAGGGGAGGACAGAGGTCATGAGGGGAGGGCAGAGGAGAGGACAGAGGACAAGAGAGGAGAGAACAGAGGAGAGGATAAGGGGGGAGAGGAGAGCAGAGAGGAGGGGAGAGAAGAGGGGGAGAGCAGATGAGAGGAGGGGATGAGGAGAGCAGAGGAGGGGAAAGGAGAGAAGACAGTTATAGAGGTATGTGCAGTAAACCATCTGTAGTGCTCCAGGCCATGCAGCCTGGTATGCAGTGGAGAGTGAAGAGAGCACCAACATCTCGTGTTGGTGATCTAATCACATCAGAAGGAGGTGTTTATCTTATCCTTCACTGATATTCCCCCCTACCTAGCTGGGTACTGTGGCTTCAGCAAGTACCACTGCGCATCTCCTCTGACCGTATGGGTGTGTGTGTGTGTGTGTGTGTGTGTGTTGCGGGGGGGCAGGTATAACTATACCTTATCCCCACAAAAATAGTTCAACAAGAACAATGCTCACTTGTGGGGACACAGGGATGGACCTCACAAGTTTATTTTAGGGTCAAAGGTTAGAGTTTAGTAGCCTTGTGAGACCATCCTGATCTAGTGAGCTCACATTATGTTTCTCTATGCAGATCAGTCTGGCATTCAGCTGATCTCAAACGATTATTGTGAATATTGCCTTAACAGACTAAGGTTATTTCATTTCAAACCTTTATTCATACTTGTGAAGCACTGAGGTTTCCCTCATTTCCCTCATCCCTCAGTGATGATGAGTTTACACAGAGACACAAATAAACAAAACAAATGCAATGTACAATAATAATAATTAAAAACAGTCACAGGTTGAAGTACATAGGTCTAGAGCCATGGACTTAAACTCTGTGACTGAAGGAAGGACCTAAAGCTTTAGAGTCTGTTGTAAGGTATTCCAAGTAAAAGAAGCATCATGGAAAAAAACAGCTCTTTCAAGCTCAGAATGCAATCGAGGAACTCTGAGGACAAGCCGATCATTAGATCGGGTCTGGTAAGTGCCAAGGCTCCAGTCCAACAGAGATGAGATGTAAGCTTTACCAATAATGGCTTTGAAAATGAACAAATACCAGTGATAGTTACACCTTAGTGAAAGAGATAGCCAGCCCACCTAATGATAAAGAACACAGTGGTGAGTGTCATATCTACTGTATCACCCGTAATAAATCTTAGGGCGGAGTAGTAGACATAGTCCAAGGGTTTCAAGGTTGTCACAGATGCATTTTTATAGATATTGTCACCATAGTCTAATACTGATAGAAAAACAGCTTGAACAATTCTTTTCCTACTGAACATAGGAAAACTAGAGCGATTTCTGTACAGGAAGCACATTTTCTGCTGCAGAGGCTAAATTATCCACATGAAACTTGAAAGAGAGTTTCATCTTTCAAAGAGATCATCCAACCACAAACCAAGATATTGGTACTCCATGACTCTTTCAATATGCAGGCCATTAGCAGTTGAAAGGTGGAGTCAATCATAATCAATAGTCCTAGAGAGAACAACATAAATTTTGATTTCCTAGGATTTAGGACTAGTTTAAGATTGGTGAGAGCTTCTTGTAGTACATTAAAAGCAAGTTGCAGCGAGTTGCAGATTGCTTCCTGAACAGTATCCGCAATACAGTAGACAACTGTATCATCAGCATATAAATGAACATGGCAGCCAGTTAGTGTAGAGAAAATACCATTAATATAGATTGTGAACAGGACAGGACCCAACACCGAACCCTGGGGCACATCTTTAGCTAGAGACAGGAAATCAGATTGAATGTTACCCGATTTCACACACTGACACCTTGATGACAGATAATCCTGAAATCAGTCACAAGCATCTCTATCCAAACCAATACTAGATAGTCAGTTTAAAAGTAGCTTGTGATCGACTGTATCAAATACTTTTAAAAGATCTACAAAGAGGGCAGCACAGTGCTTTCCTGTTGTCTAATGCCCAGATTATGTCATTAGTGACAAGAGTGACATCTTAAATAGTACTCGATTTTAATTGGTTATTTACCAAGGTCTGTAGAATTTAGGTTAGGATTTAGGTCTAGAGTTTTGTTTAAGCGGACCCCACAAGTCATACACCACTGTGTGTGTGTGTGTGCGTGTGTGTGTGCGTGCGTCTGCTGTCTAGGTTAGTGCTATTTCGGTGGGTATTGTGTCTAAGATGAGAGGTCGACACAGGGGCTTGATCTGGGACTGAATGTTTAATCAGATGAAATTAATCAGGTGAAATCTAAGACAGCCTCACTGGGAAGCACACACACACACACACAATAGTGTGCTGAGTGTGTGTGCGTGTGTGTTCGCACCCGCATGTGTATGTGTACATGTGTGTGTGTGCGCATGCGTGCAATTATAATTAATCAGCTTGCCTTCCCTGTATAATATGTGGTCATATTATTGGAATGTTAAGAGAAGAGAGTTTAAACCCACAGACAGCAGTTGTTTTGTTATAGGACTGGAGGTGCTGTAACTGCCAGTACTCTACTGCCCTCTACTGTTTAAAGTGGGATTACTGCAGCATTACTTTACAGCAACATCAAAGCACTCTGGGGCCTCATTTATCATTGAGGTACGCCTTCTTTTACACGGTCTTTTCCACGATTTCAGGCGTACGCCCTCTTCCCCCCCACAGCGCGATCTATCAAGCAAAAAGGGCGGATATTTAGTCGCCTTTCTACGCGCTTTTGTAGGACACCTCTCAACTTGTCGTACCGATTTAGACGGGTTTTTACACCCTTTTTGAACACGGGGAACTGGCGATGCAGGTGGTGCGTCGGTGAATTACAATGTTTGATGGAGAGAATAAGAGCGAGAGTTTATGAACGCACAATCAATTAGGCTTATAGCCCAATTCAGCACAAACATATATCTCAATGCAATATCGTGTCCTCTAACCAGCTCATTAATGGTCCGATATGGATTTGTTCCCCAAAATTAACCTATGCGCACACCTAATGCAGGCACTCCATCAAACGGCAATAATTGACCAATTAGATTGTCATTAATATGTGATCATGTGGACCTGTTTGCTGTTTGGTAAGCATATAAATGACAGTCCTCCTGTGCGTAATGCGAGCCTAAATGAATCCGGCGCTACTCGGCCTACTGGCCGAGATAGAACTCCAAAGAGGTGACGGCGATGGCGACTGCACCCACATAAGGGCACCATCAGTGAATGAATACGTCTATGTGAATCGCAAAAATGTGCACACTATAAATACCCAAATCATACGTGACGCCGACATGCTCATCACAAGTGTAGTGGCACGGTGGCCTGGCTCCACGCATGACTCATCCATCCTGGCGCACAGCAGGGTAGGGGCTAGACTGGAGGCAGGCGCTGCGCGTGACGGCTGGCTTGTTGGTGTGTGCATAGCCAAGATATATTCTTTTTCTTTTTTACTTTAATCATTATTAGCATTTTCCATCCATACAACGACAATACAATAAAACATAAAAACTTACAATAACAGCTTATGGGTACTTCCATCTATGCAGCTTTTTTCTCTTACTCAAATATTACAATTTCAATATTAGTGGTATCATCACACTTCCTTCTATAATCCATCCATTTTTCCCATCTCCCTTCAAACTTTCCTTCCTGCATCCTCAATGCATGCGTGAACTTCTCCCTAACATAAATCTCCTCCACAACACCCAGCTACTGCTCCTTGGTTGGGGGTTCCACCTTATACCAAGCGCTCATTATTGTCTTTTTACTAGCAACCAATAGTACTTTCACTAGGTATCTGTCCCCTCCTTGTACATCATCCTGTGTTATGTTTGCCAAGATATATATTCAAAGCTGATAAGAATGAGAACCAGTCAAGACCCCACCACAAAATGAGGACCCAAGCCCTCAGCCCCCTCCCCGTCATGAGGGTTACCAGCAGGGCCAAAGGGCCCGCACTGAGGTCATGTGCCAGCTATGAAGACACAAACAAGTAAGGTTCACATTGTTACCATTTTATTGTCTGTTGGTGGGTGACTGTGTGAGGTGTGTGAGTGCGTTTGTGAGTGAATGTGTGAGGTCCGTGAGTGTGGTAGTGAGTGACTGTGTGAGGTCCGTGACAGCATGTGTGAGGGAATGAAGTGCAGTGAGGATGTCCTGTTGGCTCTGGTGGTGTAATGTGGTGACCTCCACCAACTGCTGCACAACTGCCCCAATCCCTTCTGCCATGTCCCTCTGGGCCTCTAGGGTCATGAGCCTCCAGCACAGTGTCTGAGAGGAAGCCCAGCCCTCATGGACCCTTGAGGCAGGGACGCTGGCAGCCGGAGGTGGAGGCGTGGGCGGTGGAGACGGAGACGGAGGCGCTGGAGATGGCACTGGAGGTGGAGGCCGGCGCGCTGGAGGTGGAGGCACTGGAGGTCGTGGCGCTGGAGGTGGAGGCTACAACTGGCGGGGGTACGACCGTCAGGTCAAGGACCACTGCAGACTCCCCCTCCTCTGAGTCCCACCCCACGTCAGAGTCTAGAGAAACAATTTCAGTCATTTTCTTTGAGTTTGTCTGTGAACTTGATTATGCATTAAACATTTCATTGTGTAGCCATATTCAATTGATATGTTTTTCTGTTGGCAGCCAAATAAATGCTTAAGTGTGATTTACCGGGTGATTTAGATGAGTCTTAATTTCCCAGAGGGGAAAATGTTTAATGTGGTCTAACATTATGAAGTGATCATCTGTGTTATCGTTCCCTGTTTTTGGTTCTCAATCAATCATAGCCTACCATAGAATGTTTGGAATGTTTGCTTTCCTCACAGCCACATAATACAGAATGTCCGTGTAGCCTACGCCAAATACAGGATGCACGAAACATACAATAGGCTACCTAAACTGTAGGAGCAATCAGACAAAGGTAGGCTAGTACAAATACCTTCCGAAGATGATTTTCTTTCCTCGCGTGGACCTCACCAACAAGCACATGCACCTCCGTCTCCGAAAAGTTTATCTTCTTTCCGTGTTTTTCCATAAACGTAATTGTCTTGCCTTTGCTCCACGCTATATAATGTCGGTTCCTTCCGGGTATCCACGTTGTGCGCTGTCATAGTTTTGACCATATATGGTTGAATTTGGGCGTGGAGAGGGCGGAACACGAGGCGCGTGCACGTCCGCTCTCTTCTACGACACCGTCGGATTTCTCATTGAGGAACCGGCGCAGCAGCGTGTACGCCATGTTTGATAGATCCGAAAAGCGTGTAAATATTCTCGTCGTACGCGGCAGTCCGCCCTTTTCTCGTTTTCGTAGTACGCCCTCTTTTACACCTGCATTTACACGCTCTTTGATAAATGAGGCCCCTGGGTGTGTGCAGTGTTGCCATATTGTGTGAGTTCACGCCCAATTGGGCTTCTTTTGATCACGTTTGGCCGGAAAAAATTGCATTGGGCGGTTGGGCTGAAAGAAATAGCATTGGACGGGCGTTTAAAAAAAAATCGTCATTTTTTTAATATATATATATATTTTAAAACTGGCGGGACAGACATTTCAATTTTATCCAATGATGTAAGTAATAGGGTGGGAGATGTGCACCTGTCCAATAGGGCAGCTCTCCCTGTTCAATGCATTTGATGCACACGGTCAAGAAGAAGGCACGAGGTCGAGGTTGGAGTCAAATCTAGCTAGCTACCCCCGAAGTAGTCTCGCATAGCCAAACCTATCTCCACACTTTGTTTACGCTGTGCCAGCGCCGGAGACAGGTCTGGCTGGACACATTACCATTCCGCAAACGCAGTATTTCTTTAAACCAATCACAGTCGTCTTGGGCGGAGCCAGCCCCGGATGCAGCGACAGTGTTCTTGCAAAACAGTCTGGATCATATCTGATTGGTGCTGAGAGAATCTCTCGGCCCGAATCAGATTAAATTGCGTCGCCAGTCTCGCCACTAATTGGGCAGTGTGACAACGAATGACAAGGTTTATTGCCAAAACCTACATCCGTTGAGTCAGACTACCCCCGAAGAAACCTAAAGATGCCAAAGTGGGGAAAATATTTTTTTTAAAACAGGGGGATGTGGGATCAGCAGGTTTCTGTCATGATCAGCGCATCGAGTCCTTTTGGCTGGAGGCGGAGGCCTTTAAAGATGCCGGAGCAAATCTGTGCGGTAAAACTTTATAATAATGATCAGTTATAAGGCATTTATAAAACATTTGTTAATAATTAACTAATCATTAACAGATCATTTATAAACATGTGTAAATGATTCATAAATGATTTGTAAATATACTAGTTAAAGATTCACAAATGATCTGTAGATGATTTATAACACATTATCAACATTACTTGTAAATGATGTGTTCAACATTAATTAATGTTAGTTAATATGTAGTAAAACATTTGTAAATGATTTTAAGAATGCTTTATTTATTTGTTTTTCATATTATCAAATGATTTGTTAAACATTTACTAAAAGTCTACAAATCATTTGTAGACATTATTGCAGCCCCAAAGACCGTTATAAACTACTAGTTTATAATGAACTAATCATTAACAAATCATTTATACATGTTTATAAATGAGTCATACTTTATTTATAAATACACTAGTTTAACATTCAAAAATGATCTGAAGTTGATTTATAACACATCATCAACAGTACTTGTAAATGATTTGTTCAACATTAAATAACATTAGTTAATGTGTAGTAACTCATTTTTAATTGCTTTTAAGAATAACATTTTACACCAGTTACTAGACGTCTTTGTTTTTCATGTTTAACAAATGATTTGTTAAGGTTTTTGCATGAGATAATCTAAAGTGTAAACTATTAATGTCTATAAAACATCTATAAATCATTTGTAGAGGTGTTTGCATTCGCTAATCTATAGTTGAAACTATTAATGTCTATAAAACATCTATAAATCATTTGTAGAGATTTTTGCATGCGTCAATCTAAAGTTGAAACTGTTTATCATTTACAAATGTCTTGGACTTTTTCTTCACCTGTTATAAATTATGTGTAAAAGTTGTAGACAGCTTTGTTCCTTTGTGACATCAAAAATAACTACAGAATGATGAAAATAGAATTTTTAGAAATGTCCATAAGACATTCAAGGTTATCAGATTGTCTTTTTCTTTCTCTGGCTTCCTCTGTGATGTTTCGCTTCGGGTTTCTCACCTCCGCCATTATATGATTGCATGTTCTATTAATACATCCATGCATGATATCCATAGACGCCGGAATAGTTAGCTACTACTGTGTTGTTTAAGCACAATGTTGCGCATGCGCACTTCGACTGAATTCTGCGTCCTGGAGGCGCGGGTTTTAAAAGGTATATAAAAGAAATATAGGCTAACCACTCTGAAGACATTCCCTTCCTCAATACTGTCCAAGAAAGTAAAGAACGGTCATCAATGAGCATATGACTCAAGTCATTACTCAAAGCCCGTTTCACGCCCAGAAGGGAACATCACAACTCATCATCGTGGGTAGCGAGACCAAACACTTTAGAAACACATTCCTCAAGTCAAGAACTATAGAACTGATCTATGATCTACTGATCTACGATCTACGTTTAAAGTAGGCCCCACGTTCCCAAATGCCCACTCTGCGCATGTGTGTAGTGACGATACTGTGTGGTGAGACAACACCCCTCTGGGACTGGGGAAGTAACTATGCAAATCAGGTGAAACCGTCATCATGAACCCTTTTCTCAAAGAGCAGGTCCCTCGTTTGCGCATGTTCAAACTAAGACTATACTTTCAGGGATCATTTCTATAGTTCTTGACTTGAGGAATGTGTTTCTGAAGTGTTTGGTCTCGCTACCCACGATAATGAGTTGTGATGTTCTCTTCTGGGAGTGAAACGGTCTTTGAGTAATGACTTGAGTCAAATGCTCATTGTCATTGATGACTGTTCTTTTTTACTTTCTTGGATAGTATTGAGGAAGGGAATGTGTTCAGAGTGGGTAGCCTATCTTTCTGTTTGATGTTGGACAATTTTCAAATCTGACGAATGTATCTGTTGTCCATCTATCACAAAATGTGTTGATAGGTGTTTGAGGAGTTATTTTTTACTTTAGATAAAAAAATATTTCTTGTACCTCCTATATTCATTAGGTTCCGATTGTAGAAGAAATTAAACTACTGTGCAGGAGTCATCTCTTCTTTTGACCATCTCAACGTCCTAAATTTACTTTGGGAAATATTGGTGTGAGGCCTTATGAAACAGATTAACGATCTTTGTTTAAAGTAGGCCCCACACTCCCAAATGCCCACTCTGCGCATGTGTGTACTGATGATACTGTGTGGTGAGACACACCCCCTCTGGGACTGGGGAAGTAACTATGCAAATCAGGTGAAACCGTCATCATGAACCCTTTTCTCAAAGAGCAGGTCCCTCGTTTGCGCATGTTCAAACTAAGACTATACTTTCAGGGATCATTTCTATAGTTCTTGACTTGAGGAATGTGTTTCTAAAGTGTTTGGTCTCGCTACCCACAATGATGAGTTGTGATGTTCCTTTCTGGGCGTGAAACGGGCTTTGAGTAGTGACTTGAGTCATATGCTCATTGTCATTGATGACCGTTCTTTACTTTCTTGGACAGTATTGAGGAAGGGAATGTGTTCAGAGTGGGAAGCCTATATTTCTGTTTGATGTTGGAAAACTTTCAAATCTGACAAATGTATTTGTTGTCCATCTATCAGAAAATGTGTTGATAGGTGTTTGAGAAGTTATTTTTTACTTTAGATAAAAAAATATTTATTGTACCTCCTATATTCATTAGGTTCCGATTGTAGAAGAAATTAAACTACTGTGCAGGAAAGTCATCTCTTCTTTTGACCATCTCAACGTGCTAAATTTACTTTGGGAAATATTGGTGTGAGGCGTTATGAAACAGATTAACGATCTACGTTTAAAGTAGGCCCCACACTCCCAAATGCCCACTCTGCGCATGTGTGTACTCATGATACTGTGTGGTGAGACAACCCTCCTCTGGGACTGGGGAAGTAACTATGCAAATCAGGTGAAACCGTCATCATGAACCCTTTTCTCAAAGAGCAGGTCCTTCGTTTGCGCATGTTCAAACTAAGACTATACTTTCAGGGATCATTTCTATAGTTCTTGACTTGAGGAATGTGTTTCTAAAGTGTTTGGTCTCGCTACCCACAATGATGAGTTGTGATGTTCCTTTCTGGGTGTGAAACGGGCTTTGAGTAATGACTTGAGTCATATGCTCATTGTCATTGATGACCGTTCTTTACTTTCTTGGACAGTATTGAGGAAGGGAATGTGTTCAGAGTGGAAAGCCTATATTTCTGTTTGATGTTGGAAAACTTTCAAATCTGACGAATGTATTTGTTGTCTATCTATCAGAAAATGTGTTGATAGGTGTTTGAGAAGTTATTTTTTACTTTAGATAAAAAAATATTTCTTGTACCTCCTATATTCATTAGGTTCCGATTGTAGAAGAAATTAAACTACTGTGCAGGAAAGTCATCTCTTCTTTTGACCATCTCAACGTGCTAAATTTA
Organism: Borostomias antarcticus; assembly: GCF_949987555.1. Taxonomy (NCBI): domain Eukaryota; kingdom Metazoa; phylum Chordata; class Actinopteri; order Stomiiformes; family Stomiidae; genus Borostomias; species Borostomias antarcticus. Next base: position 22,605,480 of record NC_140235.1, read on the forward strand.
CTTTGGGAAATATTGGTGTGAGGCGTTATGAAACAGATTAACGATCTACGTTTAAAGTAGGCCCCACACTCCCAAATGCCCACTCTGCGCATGTGTGTTGAGACGATACTGTGTGGTGAGACAACCCTCTCTGGGACTGGGGAAGTAACTATGCAAATCAGGTGAAACCGTCAGCATGAACCCTTTTCTCAAAGAGCAGGTCCCTCGTTCGCGCATGTTCAAACTAAGACTATACTTTCAGGGATCATTTCTATAGTTCTTGACTTGAGGAATGTGTTTCTAAAGTGTTTGGTCTCGCTACCCACGATGATAAGTTGTGATGTTCCCTTCTGGGCGTGAAACGGGCTTTGAGTAATGACTTGAGTCATATGCTCATTGTCATTGATGACCGTTCTTTACTTTCTTGGACAGTATTGAGGAAGGGAATGTTTTCAGAGTGGGTAGCCTATATTCCTGTTTGATGTTGGAAAACTTTCAAATCTGACAAATGTATTTGTTGTCCCTCTATCACAAAATGTGTTGATAGGTGTTTGAGAAGTTATTTTTTACTTTAGATAAAAAAATATTTATTGTACCTCCTATATTCATTAGGTTCCGATTGTAGAAGAAATTAAACTACTGTGCAGGAAAGTCATCTCTTCTTTTGACCATCTCAACGTGCTAAATTAACTTTGGGAAATATTGGTGTGAGGCGTTATGAAACAGATTAACGATCTACGTTTAAAGTAGGCCCCACACTCCCAAATGCCCACTCTGCGCATGTGTGTACTCATGATACTGTGTGGTGAGACAACCCTCCTCTGGGACTGGGCAAGTAACTATGCAAATCAGGTGAAACCGTCATCATGAACCCTTTTCTCAAAGAGCAGGTCCCTCGTTTGCGCATGTTCAAACTAAGACTATACTTTCAGGGATCGTTTCTATAGTTCTTGACTTGAGGAATGTATTTCTAAAGTGTTTGGTCTCGCTACCCACGATGATGAGTTGTGATGTTCCCTTCTGGGCGTGAAACGGGCTTTGAGTAATGACTTGAGTCATATGCTCATTGTCATTGATGACCGTTCTTTACTTTCTTGGACAGTATTGAGGAAGGGAATGTGTTCAGAGTGGGTAGCCTATATTCCTGTTTGATGTTGGAAAACTTTCAAATCTGACGAATGTATTTGTTGTCCCTCTATCACAAAATGTGTTGATAGGTGTTTGAGAAGTTATTTTCTACTTTGGATAAAAAAATATTTCTTGTACCTCCTATATTCATTAGGTTCCGATTGTAGAAGAAATTAAACTACTGTGCAGGAAAGTCATCTCTTCTTTTGACCATCTCAACGTGCTAAATTTACTTTGGGAAATATTGGTGTGAGGCGTTATGAAACAGATTAACGATCTACGTTTAAAGTAGGCCCCACACTCCCAAATGCCCACTCTGCGCATGTGTGTACTCATGATACTGTGTGGAGAGACAACCCTCCTCTGGGACTGGGGAAGTAACTATGCAAATCAGGTGAAACCGTCATCATGAACCCTTTTCTCAAAGAGCAGGTCCCTCGTTTGCGCATGTTCAAACTAAGACTATACTTTCAGGGATCGTTTCTATAGTTTTTGACTTGAGGAATGTATTTCTAAAGTGTTTGGTCTCGCTACCCACGATGATGAGTTGTGATGTTCCCTTCTGGGCGTGAAACGGGCTTTGAGTAATGACTTGAGTCATATGCTCATTGTCATTGATGACCGTTTTTTACTTTCTTGGACAGTATTGAGGAAGGGAATGTGTTCAGAGTGGGAAGCCTATATTTCTGTCTGATGTTGGAAAACTTTCAAATCTGATGAATGTATTTGTTGTCCATCTATCAGAAAATGTGTTGATAGGTGTTTGAGAAGTTATTTTTTACTTTAGATAAAAAAATATTTCTTGTACCTCCTATATTCATTAGGTTCCGATTGTAGAAGAAATTAAACTACTGTGCAGGAAAGTCATCTCTTCTTTTGACCATCTCAACGTGCTAAATTTACTTTGGGAAATATTGGTGTGAGGCGTTATGAAACAGATTAACGATCTACGTTTAAAGTAGGCCCCACACTCCCAAATGCCCACTCTGCGCATGTGTGTACTCATGATACTGTGTGGTGAGACAACCCTCCTCTGCGACTGGGGAAGTAACTATGCAAATCAGGTGAAACCGTCATCATGAACCCTTTTCTCAAAGAGCAGGTCCCTCGTTTGCGCATGTTCAAACTAAGACTATACTTTCAGGGATCATTTCTATAGTTCTTGACTTGAGGAATGTGTTTCTAAAGTGTTTGGTCTCGCTACCCACAATGATGAGTTGTGATGTTCCTTTCTGGTCGTGAAACGGGCTTTGAGTAGTGACTTGAGTCATATGCTCATTGTCATTGATGACCGTTCTTTACTTTCTTGGACAGTATTGAGGAAGGGAATGTGTTCAGAGTGGGAAGCCTATATTTCTGTTTGATGTTGGAAAACTTTCAAATCTGACGAATGTATTTGTTGTCCATCTATCAGAAAATGTGTTGATAGGTGTTTGAGAAGTTATTTTTTACTTTAGATAAAAAAATATTTATTGTACCTCCTATATTCATTAGGTTCCGATTGTAGAAGAAATTAAACTACTGTGCAGGAAAGTCATCTCTTCTTTTGACCATCTCAACGTGCTAAATTTACTTTGGGAAATATTGGTGTGAGGCGTTATGAAACAGATTAACGATCTACGTTTAAAGTAGGCCCCACACTCCCAAATGCCCACTCTGCGCATGTGTGTACTCATGATACTGTGTGGTGAGACAACCCTCCTCTGCGACTGGGGAAGTAACTATGCAAATCAGGTGAAACCGTCATCATGAACCCTTTTCTCAAAGAGCAGGTCCCTCGTTTGCGCATGTTCAAACTAAGACTATACTTTCAGGGATCATTTCTATAGTTCTTGACTTGAGGAATGTGTTTCTAAAGTGTTTGGTCTCGCTACCCACAATGATGAGTTGTGATGTTCCTTTCTGGGCGTGAAACGGGCTTTGAGTAGTGACTTGAGTCATATGCTCATTGTCATTGATGACCGTTCTTTACTTTCTTGGACAGTATTGAGGAAGGGAATGTGTTCAGAGTGGGAAGCCTATATTTCTGTTTGATGTTGGAAAACTTTCAAATCTGACAAATGTATTTGTTGTCCATCTATCAGAAAATGTGTTGATAGGTGTTTGAGAAGTTATTTTTTACTTTAGATAAAAAAATATTTATTGTACCTCCTATATTCATTAGGTTCCGATTGTAGAAGAAATTAAACTACTGTGCAGGAAAGTCATCTCTTCTTTTGACCATCTCAACGTGCTAAATTTACTTTGGGAAATATTGGTGTGAGGCGTTATGAAACAGATTAACGATCTACGTTTAAAGTAGGCCCCACACTCCCAAATGCCCACTCTGCGCATGTGTGTACTCATGATACTGTGTGGTGAGACAACCCTCCTCTGCGACTGGGGAAGTAACTATGCAAATCAGGTGAAACCGTCATCATGAACCCTTTTCTCAAAGAGCAGGTCCCTCGTTTGCGCATGTTCAAACTAAGACTATACTTTCAGGGATCATTTCTATAGTTCTTGACTTGAGGAATGTGTTTCTAAAGTGTTTGGTCTCGCTACCCACAATGATGAGTTGTGATGTTCCTTTCTGGGCGTGAAACGGGCTTTGAGTAATGACTTGAGTCATATGCTCATTGTCATTGATGACCGTTTTTTACTTTCTTGGACAGTATTGAGGAAGGGAATGTGTTCAGAGTGGGAAGCCTATATTTCTGTCTGATGTTGGAAAACTTTCAAATCTGACGAATGTATTTGTTGTCCATCTATCAGAAAATGTGTTGATAGGTGTTTGAGAAGTTATTTTTTACTTTAGATAAAAAAATATTTCTTGTACCTCCTATATTCATTAGGTTCCGATTGTAGAAGAAATTAAACTACTGTGCAGGAAAGTCATCTCTTCTTTTGACCATCTCAACGTGCTAAATTTACTTTGGGAAATATTGGTGTGAGGCGTTATGAAACAGATTAACGATCTACGTTTAAAGTAGGCCCCACACTCCCAAATGCCCACTCTGCGCATGTGTGTACTCATGATACTGTGTGGTGAGACAACCCTCCTCTGCGACTGGGGAAGTAACTATGCAAATCAGGTGAAACCGTCATCATGAACCCTTTTCTCAAAGAGCAGGTCCCTCGTTTGCGCATGTTCAAACTAAGACTATACTTTCAGGGATCATTTCTATAGTTCTTGACTGGAGGAATGTGTTTCTAAAGTGTTTGGTCTCGCTACCCACAATGATGAGTTGTGATGTTCCTTTCTGGGCGTGAAACGGGCTTTGAGTAGTGACTTGAGTCATATGCTCATTGTCATTGATGACCGTTCTTTACTTTCTTGGACAGTATTGAGGAAGGGAATGTGTTCAGAGTGGGAAGCCTATATTTCTGTTTGATGTTGGAAAACTTTCAAATCTGACAAATGTATTTGTTGTCCATCTATCAGAAAATGTGTTGATAGGTGTTTGAGAAGTTATTTTTTACTTTAGATAAAAAAATATTTATTGTACCTCCTATATTCATTAGGTTCCGATTGTAGAAGAAATTAAACTACTGTGCAGGAAAGTCATCTCTTCTTTTGACCATCTCAACGTGCTAAATTTACTTTGGGAAATATTGGTGTGAGGCGTTATGAAACAGATTAACGATCTACGTTTAAAGTAGGCCCCACACTCCCAAATGCCCACTCTGCGCATGTGTGTACTCATGATACTGTGTGGTGAGACAACCCTCCTCTGCGACTGGGGAAGTAACTATGCAAATCAGGTGAAACCGTCATCATGAACCCTTTTCTCAAAGAGCAGGTCCTTCGTTTGCGCATGTTCAAACTAAGACTATACTTTCAGGGATCATTTCTATAGTTCTTGACTTGAGGAATGTGTTTCTAAAGTGTTTGGTCTCGCTACCCACAATGATGAGTTGTGATGTTCCTTTCTGGGTGTGAAACGGGCTTTGAGTAATGACTTGAGTCATATGCTCATTGTCATTGATGACCGTTCTTTACTTTCTTGGACAGTATTGAGGAAGGGAATGTGTTCAGAGTGGAAAGCCTATATTTCTGTTTGATGTTGGAAAACTTTCAAATCTGACGAATGTATTTGTTGTCTATCTATCAGAAAATGTGTTGATAGGTGTTTGAGAAGTTATTTTTTACTTTAGATAAAAAAATATTTCTTGTACCTCCTATATTCATTAGGTTCCGATTGTAGAAGAAATTAAACTACTGTGCAGGAAAGTCATCTCTTCTTTTGACCATCTCAACGTGCTAAATTTACTTTGGGAAATATTGGTGTGAGGCGTTATGAAACAGATTAACGATCTACGTTTAAAGTAGGCCCCACACTCCCAAATGCCCACTCTGCGCATGTGTGTTGAGACGATACTGTGTGGTGAGACAACCCTCTCTGGGACTGGGGAAGTAACTATGCAAATCAGGTGAAACCGTCAGCATGAACCCTTTTCTCAAAGAGCAGGTCCCTCGTTCGCGCATGTTCAAACTAAGACTATACTTTCAGGGATCATTTCTATAGTTCTTGACTTGAGGAATGTGTTTCTAAAGTGTTTGGTCTCGCTACCCACGATGATAAGTTGTGATGTTCCCTTCTGGGCGTGAAACGGGCTTTGAGTAATGACTTGAGTCATATGCTCATTGTCATTGATGACCGTTCTTTACTTTCTTGGACAGTATTGAGGAAGGGAATGTTTTCAGAGTGGGTAGCCTATATTCCTGTTTGATGTTGGAAAACTTTCAAATCTGACAAATGTATTTGTTGTCCCTCTATCACAAAATGTGTTGATAGGTGTTTGAGAAGTTATTTTTTACTTTAGATAAAAAAATATTTATTGTACCTCCTATATTCATTAGGTTCCGATTGTAGAAGAAATTAAACTACTGTGCAGGAAAGTCATCTCTTCTTTTGACCATCTCAACGTGCTAAATTAACTTTGGGAAATATTGGTGTGAGGCGTTATGAAACAGATTAACGATCTACGTTTAAAGTAGGCCCCACACTCCCAAATGCCCACTCTGCGCATGTGTGTACTCATGATACTGTGTGGTGAGACAACCCTCCTCTGGGACTGGGCAAGTAACTATGCAAATCAGGTGAAACCGTCATCATGAACCCTTTTCTCAAAGAGCAGGTCCCTCGTTTGCGCATGTTCAAACTAAGACTATACTTTCAGGGATCGTTTCTATAGTTCTTGACTTGAGGAATGTATTTCTAAAGTGTTTGGTCTCGCTACCCACGATGATGAGTTGTGATGTTCCCTTCTGGGCGTGAAACGGGCTTTGAGTAATGACTTGAGTCATATGCTCATTGTCATTGATGACCGTTCTTTACTTTCTTGGACAGTATTGAGGAAGGGAATGTGTTCAGAGTGGGTAGCCTATATTCCTGTTTGATGTTGGAAAACTTTCAAATCTGACGAATGTATTTGTTGTCCCTCTATCACAAAATGTGTTGATAGGTGTTTGAGAAGTTATTTTCTACTTTGGATAAAAAAATATTTCTTGTACCTCCTATATTCATTAGGTTCCGATTGTAGAAGAAATTAAACTACTGTGCAGGAAAGTCATCTCTTCTTTTGACCATCTCAACGTGCTAAATTTACTTTGGGAAATATTGGTGTGAGGCGTTATGAAACAGATTAACGATCTACGTTTAAAGTAGGCCCCACACTCCCAAATGCCCACTCTGCGCATGTGTGTACTCATGATACTGTGTGGAGAGACAACCCTCCTCTGGGACTGGGGAAGTAACTATGCAAATCAGGTGAAACCGTCATCATGAACCCTTTTCTCAAAGAGCAGGTCCCTCGTTTGCGCATGTTCAAACTAAGACTATACTTTCAGGGATCGTTTCTATAGTTTTTGACTTGAGGAATGTATTTCTAAAGTGTTTGGTCTCGCTACCCACGATGATGAGTTGTGATGTTCCCTTCTGGGCGTGAAACGGGCTTTGAGTAATGACTTGAGTCATATGCTCATTGTCATTGATGACCGTTTTTTACTTTCTTGGACAGTATTGAGGAAGGGAATGTGTTCAGAGTGGGAAGCCTATATTTCTGTCTGATGTTGGAAAACTTTCAAATCTGATGAATGTATTTGTTGTCCATCTATCAGAAAATGTGTTGATAGGTGTTTGAGAAGTTATTTTTTACTTTAGATAAAAAAATATTTCTTGTACCTCCTATATTCATTAGGTTCCGATTGTAGAAGAAATTAAACTACTGTGCAGGAAAGTCATCTCTTCTTTTGACCATCTCAACGTGCTAAATTTACTTTGGGAAATATTGGTGTGAGGCGTTATGAAACAGATTAACGATCTACGTTTAAAGTAGGCCCCACACTCCCAAATGCCCACTCTGCGCATGTGTGTACTCATGATACTGTGTGGTGAGACAACCCTCCTCTGCGACTGGGGAAGTAACTATGCAAATCAGGTGAAACCGTCATCATGAACCCTTTTCTCAAAGAGCAGGTCCCTCGTTTGCGCATGTTCAAACTAAGACTATACTTTCAGGGATCATTTCTATAGTTCTTGACTTGAGGAATGTGTTTCTAAAGTGTTTGGTCTCGCTACCCACAATGATGAGTTGTGATGTTCCTTTCTGGTCGTGAAACGGGCTTTGAGTAGTGACTTGAGTCATATGCTCATTGTCATTGATGACCGTTCTTTACTTTCTTGGACAGTATTGAGGAAGGGAATGTGTTCAGAGTGGGAAGCCTATATTTCTGTTTGATGTTGGAAAACTTTCAAATCTGACGAATGTATTTGTTGTCCATCTATCAGAAAATGTGTTGATAGGTGTTTGAGAAGTTATTTTTTACTTTAGATAAAAAAATATTTATTGTACCTCCTATATTCATTAGGTTCCGATTGTAGAAGAAATTAAACTACTGTGCAGGAAAGTCATCTCTTCTTTTGACCATCTCAACGTGCTAAATTTACTTTGGGAAATATTGGTGTGAGGCGTTATGAAACAGATTAACGATCTACGTTTAAAGTAGGCCCCACACTCCCAAATGCCCACTCTGCGCATGTGTGTACTCATGATACTGTGTGGTGAGACAACCCTCCTCTGCGACTGGGGAAGTAACTATGCAAATCAGGTGAAACCGTCATCATGAACCCTTTTCTCAAAGAGCAGGTCCCTCGTTTGCGCATGTTCAAACTAAGACTATACTTTCAGGGATCATTTCTATAGTTCTTGACTTGAGGAATGTGTTTCTAAAGTGTTTGGTCTCGCTACCCACAATGATGAGTTGTGATGTTCCTTTCTGGGCGTGAAACGGGCTTTGAGTAGTGACTTGAGTCATATGCTCATTGTCATTGATGACCGTTCTTTACTTTCTTGGACAGTATTGAGGAAGGGAATGTGTTCAGAGTGGGAAGCCTATATTTCTGTTTGATGTTGGAAAACTTTCAAATCTGACAAATGTATTTGTTGTCCATCTATCAGAAAATGTGTTGATAGGTGTTTGAGAAGTTATTTTTTACTTTAGATAAAAAAATATTTATTGTACCTCCTATATTCATTAGGTTCCGATTGTAGAAGAAATTAAACTACTGTGCAGGAAAGTCATCTCTTCTTTTGACCATCTCAACGTGCTAAATTTACTTTGGGAAATATTGGTGTGAGGCGTTATGAAACAGATTAACGATCTACGTTTAAAGTAGGCCCCACACTCCCAAATGCCCACTCTGCGCATGTGTGTACTCATGATACTGTGTGGTGAGACAACCCTCCTCTGCGACTGGGGAAGTAACTATGCAAATCAGGTGAAACCGTCATCATGAACCCTTTTCTCAAAGAGCAGGTCCCTCGTTTGCGCATGTTCAAACTAAGACTATACTTTCAGGGATCATTTCTATAGTTCTTGACTTGAGGAATGTGTTTCTAAAGTGTTTGGTCTCGCTACCCACAATGATGAGTTGTGATGTTCCTTTCTGGGCGTGAAACGGGCTTTGAGTAATGACTTGAGTCATATGCTCATTGTCATTGATGACCGTTTTTTACTTTCTTGGACAGTATTGAGGAAGGGAATGTGTTCAGAGTGGGAAGCCTATATTTCTGTCTGATGTTGGAAAACTTTCAAATCTGACGAATGTATTTGTTGTCCATCTATCAGAAAATGTGTTGATAGGTGTTTGAGAAGTTATTTTTTACTTTAGATAAAAAAATATTTCTTGTACCTCCTATATTCATTAGGTTCCGATTGTAGAAGAAATTAAACTACTGTGCAGGAAAGTCATCTCTTCTTTTGACCATCTCAACGTGCTAAATTTACTTTGGGAAATATTGGTGTGAGGCGTTATGAAACAGATTAACGATCTACGTTTAAAGTAGGCCCCACACTCCCAAATGCCCACTCTGCGCATGTGTGTACTCATGATACTGTGTGGTGAGACAACCCTCCTCTGCGACTGGGGAAGTAACTATGCAAATCAGGTGAAACCGTCATCATGAACCCTTTTCTCAAAGAGCAGGTCCCTCGTTTGCGCATGTTCAAACTAAGACTATACTTTCAGGGATCATTTCTATAGTTCTTGACTGGAGGAATGTGTTTCTAAAGTGTTTGGTCTCGCTACCCACAATGATGAGTTGTGATGTTCCTTTCTGGGCGTGAAACGGGCTTTGAGTAGTGACTTGAGTCATATGCTCATTGTCATTGATGACCGTTCTTTACTTTCTTGGACAGTATTGAGGAAGGGAATGTGTTCAGAGTGGGAAGCCTATATTTCTGTTTGATGTTGGAAAACTTTCAAATCTGACAAATGTATTTGTTGTCCATCTATCAGAAAATGTGTTGATAGGTGTTTGAGAAGTTATTTTTTACTTTAGATAAAAAAATATTTATTGTACCTCCTATATTCATTAGGTTCCGATTGTAGAAGAAATTAAACTACTGTGCAGGAAAGTCATCTCTTCTTTTGACCATCTCAACGTGCTAAATTTACTTTGGGAAATATTGGTGTGAGGCGTTATGAAACAGATTAACGATCTACGTTTAAAGTAGGCCCCACACTCCCAAATGCCCACTCTGCGCATGTGTGTACTCATGATACTGTGTGGTGAGACAACCCTCCTCTGCGACTGGGGAAGTAACTATGCAAATCAGGTGAAACCGTCATCATGAACCCTTTTCTCAAAGAGCAGGTCCTTCGTTTGCGCATGTTCAAACTAAGACTATACTTTCAGGGATCATTTCTATAGTTCTTGACTTGAGGAATGTGTTTCTAAAGTGTTTGGTCTCGCTACCCACAATGATGAGTTGTGATGTTCCTTTCTGGGTGTGAAACGGGCTTTGAGTAATGACTTGAGTCATATGCTCATTGTCATTGATGACCGTTCTTTACTTTCTTGGACAGTATTGAGGAAGGGAATGTGTTCAGAGTGGAAAGCCTATATTTCTGTTTGATGTTGGAAAACTTTCAAATCTGACGAATGTATTTGTTGTCCATCTATCAGAAAATGTGTTGATAGGTGTTTGAGAAGTTATTTTTTACTTTAGATAAAAAAATATTTATTGTACCTCCTATATTCATTAGGTTCCGATTGTAGAAGAAATTAAACTACTGTGCAGGAAAGTCATCTCTTCTTTTGACCATCTCAACATGCTAAATTTACTTTGGGAAATATTGGTGTGAGGCGTTATGAAACAGATTAACGATCTACGTTTAAAGTAGGCCCCACACTCCCAAATGCCCACTCTGCGCATGTGTGTACTCATGATACTGTGTGGTGAGACAACCCTCCTCTGGGACTGGGGAAGTAACTATGCAAATCAGGTGAAACCGTCATCATGAACCCTTTTCTCAAAGAGCAGGTCCTTCGTTTGCGCATGTTCAAACTAAGACTATACTTTCAGGGATCATTTCTATAGTTCTTGACTTTAGGAATGTGTTTCTAAAGTGTTTGGTCTCGCTACCCACAATGAGCAGTTGTGATGTTCCTTTCTGGGTGTGAAACGGGCTTTGAGTAATGACTTGAGTCATATGCTCATTGTCATTGATGACCGTTCTTTACTTTCTTGGACAGTATTGAGGAAGGGAATGTGTTCAGAGTGGAAAGCCTATATTTCTGTTTGATGTTGGAAAACTTTCAAATCTGACGAATGTATTTGTTGTCCATCTATCAGAAAATGTGTTGATAGGTGTTTGAGAAGTTATTTTTTACTTTAGATAAAAAAATATTTCTTGTACCTCCTATATTCATTAGGTTCCGATTGTAGAAGAAATTAAACTACTGTGCAGGAAAGTCATCTCTTCTTTTGACCATCTCAACGTGCTAAATTTACTTTGGGAAATATTGGTGTGAGGCGTTATGAAACAGATTAACGATCTACGTTTAAAGTAGGCCCCACACTCCCAAATGCCCACTCTGCGCATGTGTGTTGAGACGATACTGTGTGGTGAGACAACCCTCTCTGGGACTGGGGAAGTAACTATGCAAATCAGGTGAAACCGTCAGCATGAACCCTTTTCTCAAAGAGCAGGTCCCTCGTTTGCGCATGTTCAAACTAAGACTATACTTTCAGGGATCATTTCTATAGTTCTTGACTTGAGGAATGTGTTTCTAAAGTGTTTGGTCTCGCTACCCACGATGATAAGTTGTGATGTTCCCTTCTGGGCGTGAAACGGGCTTTGAGTAATGACTTGAGTCATATGCTCATTGTCATTGATGACCGTTCTTTACTTTCTTGGACAGTATTGAGGAAGGGAATGTGTTCAGAGTGGGTAGCCTATATTCCTGTTTGATGTTGGAAAACTTTCAAATCTGACAAATGTATTTGTTGTCCCTCTATCACAAAATGTGTTGATAGGTGTTTGAGAAGTTATTTTTTACTTTAGATAAAAAAATATTTATTGTACCTCCTATATTCATTAGGTTCCGATTGTAGAAGAAATTAAACTACTGTGCAGGAAAGTCATCTCTTCTTTTGACCATCTCAACGTGCTAAATTAACTTTGGGAAATATTGGTGTGAGGCGTTATGAAACAGATTAAAGTCCAGGTTAACCCAGTTCAATTTTTTGTTATGAGCTTCACACACCACAGGAAAACATGTCATTAACCACCCAGCCAAATCTGAGTGATTAAAAATGTCGCTAAGTATATAAAATAAGGCTTCAAAATCGGTTAAAAATCAGCAGCATTCTCTGGTCTGAGACTGTGGGGGCGTGTCTGCTGAAGGCACCGAAGCCACACCCAATTGCGTGGGGAGGGGGTGTGGAGGGAAGAACCTGTCAAATAGTACCGTTCTCTGGTCTGCATAGTCACACTGGCACGCCGTCTCTTTTGTGGTAGGAAGGCACAGCTTTGTGAAAACAGGAGAGAGGAGTTGAAATTACACTTGTCTAATGAATCAAACGCACAGATGCTTCCTCCTAACCTACCTCCTGACAAACACAGGTAAAACTGTAGCTACTCTATACCAACGCGCCAGTGTTACTGCCCTTAGATGCAAAATACAAAAACAGGCAACGAGGAATGTATGAGTCTGTCCCTATTTTCTCCCTGCCACCTCCGGACCCATTCCTATCCCTCCCAGGCGATCCTGTCGTCCCTTGGGATCAATGGAAAAAGTTGTTTAAAATGTACGTCACTGGCTTGAACAGCGCTGATAGCGCGAAGAAGCGTACACTACCGAGTTGATAATCGGGACAGACTCATCCACTCTCGTTGGCAATGTTATGTGTGAGAATAACGAGCACTCGGCTTCAACTTTCCCGCAACATATAATAAATATATAAATAATATAATATCCAACAGAACTGGAATGTTCAGCCAGTAGCCTCCGAGCACCGCTTCACTGGGAGAGGGTGCGTCTTTCTCCAGCTGCAGCTGGTCTACCTGGTCTACCTAACCATCCCCCTCGCTCCCGCCTCCCGGTCTCCCGCTGGAGAAATATACTGTAACCATTACCGGTGAACCCATACGCACATCAGGTGCCACAAATATGGCAGGCAGTTTCTGTATAGTTAACGCTTATAGTCATAATATATCATCCGTAACGTTATTTGGTGGGTGGTCGCCTGGTCGGTGCTGCTAGCTGTTAGCTAGACTAAGGTTATATACACACTCCCATCTGCAACAAGCTACATAGCTAATGTTAGCTATAATTCCTCATAAGATTACATAATTCATCATAGCTGACATTACCACATGCATGGTTTTGAGACATGTTTTGTATATTAACGTAGCAGTGTATTTTCCTATTGCTTACGTTACCTAGCTAACGTTATAACGTTAATAAGCTATAAGCACACAAGGCAGCGCTGTCGGCACCAAAGGTTGATGCGACAGGAGGAGAATGGAGGCCGGGGAGGGAGATGGTTGGCTCCGCCGAATTCACCAGGACCAGTCGTGAGTCCGTGAAACCCAAAAGCCTCATATTATAATTGCAGAAGCTTTCGGGAGTGAAATGTTTGCTGCAGAGGCGGGCGCTAGCGGTGACAGACTCCTCTGTAACACCATGGCTCTTCAAAAATGCTAACCATTTGCTTCTCATTTCAGCTTTACTCGGGAGTGAAAGAAGCAGACCTTATCATCCCATTCCTGCTGGCATCCAGGAAGGATGCATTTTCGTTTAGTTTTATGCATAGGCATTGCTAACTAAGAAAAACTAGCTAATTCTAGACTGATGGATAAAACTAGCTAATTCTAGACTCAAGATTGAGCAGGAGAACCGAAGATTCAAATCCGTTCTAGCTTTATATAGTGTTAGGGCGGGGATATGCTAAGAACACCGCTCTACGTCATCCGGTACCGTTTTTAAGCCCGCCCAGAAAATCCAGAAATCAAAACTGGTAAAAAACACAAAACTGGTCTAACTTCACAATTCAGTACTACACATGGTTCATCCCATTTTTACATGTTATCAGCAATGCATCACTAACACATAGAATGTGTTTTCAAGCAAATCTCGGATTTTGGTTAACTGGGACTTTAACGATCTACGTTTAAAGTAGGCCCCACACTCCCAAATGCCCACTCTGCGCATGTGTGTACTCATGATACTGTGTGGTGAGACAACCCTCCTCTGGGACTGGGGAAGTAACTATGCAAATCAGGTGAAACCGTCATCATGAACCCTTTTCTCAAAGAGCAGGTCCCTCGTTTGCGCATGTTCAAACTAAGACTATACTTTCAGGGATCATTTCTATAGTTCTTGACTTGAGGAATGTGTTTCTAAAGTGTTTGGTCTCGCTACCCACGATGATGAGTTGTGATGTTCCCTTCTGGGCGTGAAACGGGCTTTGAGTAATGACTTGAGTCATATGCTCATTGTCATTGATGACCGTTCTTTACTTTCTTGGACAGTATTGAGGAAGGGAATGTGTTCAGAGTGGGTAGCCTATATTCCTGTTTGATGTTGGAAAACTTTCAAATCTGACGAATGTATTTGTTGTCCCTCTATCACAAAATGTGTTGATAGGTGTTTGAGAAGTTATTTTCTACTTAAGATAAAAAAATATTTCTTGTACCTCCTATATTCATTAGGTTCCGATTGTAGAAGAAATTAAACTACTGTGCAGGAAAGTCATCTCTTCTTTTGACCATCTCAACGTGCTAAATTTACTTTGGGAAATATTGGTGTGAGGCGTTATGAAACAGATTAACGATCTACGTTTAAAGTAGGCCCCACACTCCCAAATGCCCACTCTGCGCATGTGTGTACTCATGATACTGTGTGGTGAGACAACCCTCCTCTGGGACTGGGGAAGTAACTATGCAAATCAGGTGAAACCGTCATCATGAACCCTTTTCTCAAAGAGCAGGTCCCTCGTTTGCGCGTGTTCAAACTAAGACTATACTTTCAGGGATCATTTCTATAGTTCTTGACTTGAGGAATGTGTTTCTAAAGTGTTTGGTCTCGCTACCCACAATGATGAGTTGTGATGTTCCTTTCTGGGCGTGAAACGGGCTTTGAGTAATGACTTGAGTCATATGCTCATTGTCATTGATGACCGTTTTTTACTTTCTTGGACAGTATTGAGGAAGGGAATGTGTTCAGAGTGGGAAGCCTATATTTCTGTCTGATGTTGGAAAACTTTCAAATCTGACGAATGTATTTGTTGTCCATCTATCAGAAAATGTGTTGATAGGTGTTTGAGAAGTTATTTTTTACTTTAGATAAAAAAATATTTCTTGTACCTCCTATATTCATTAGGTTCCGATTGTAGAAGAAATTAAACTACTGTGCAGGAAAGTCATCTCTTCTTTTGACCATCTCAACGTGCTAAATTTACTTTTGGAAATATTGGTGTGAGGCGTTATGAAACAGATTAACGATCTACGTTTAAAGTAGGCCCCACACTCCCAAATGCCCACTCTGCGCATGTGTGTACTCATGATACTGTGTGGTGAGACAACCCTCCTCTGCGACTGGGGAAGTAACTATGCAAATCAGGTGAAACCGTCATCATGAACCCTTTTCTCAAAGAGCAGGTCCCTCGTTTGCGCATGTTCAAACTAAGACTATACTTTCAGGGATCATTTCTATAGTTCTTGACTTGAGGAATGTGTTTCTAAAGTGTTTGGTCTCGCTTCCCACAATGATGAGTTGTGATGTTCCTTTCTGGTCGTGAAACGGGCTTTGAGTAGTGACTTGAGTCATATGCTCATTGTCATTGATGACCGTTCTTTACTTTCTTGGACAGTATTGAGGAAGGGAATGTGTTCAGAGTGGGAAGCCTATATTTCTGTTTGATGTTGGAAAACTTTCAAATCTGACAAATGTATTTGTTGTCCATCTATCAGAAAATGTGTTGATAGGTGTTTGAGAAGTTATTTTTTACTTTAGATAAAAAAATATTTATTGTACCTCCTATATTCATTAGGTTCCGATTGTAGAAGAAATTAAACTACTGTGCAGGAAAGTCATCTCTTCTTTTGACCATCTCAACGTGCTAAATTTACTTTGGGAAATATTGGTGTGAGGCGTTATGAAACAGATTAACGATCTACGTTTAAAGTAGGCCCCACACTCCCAAATGCCCACTCTGCGCATGTGTGTTGAGACGATACTGTGTGGTGAGACAACCCTCTCTGGGACTGGGGAAGTAACTATGCAAATCAGGTGAAACCGTCAGCATGAACCCTTTTCTCAAAGAGCAGGTCCCTCGTTTGCGCATGTTCAAACTAAGACTATACTTTCAGGGATCATTTCTATAGTTCTTGACTTGAGGAATGTGTTTCTAAAGTGTTTGGTCTCGCTACCCACGATGATAAGTTGTGATGTTCCCTTCTGGGCGTGAAACGGGCTTTGAGTAATGACTTGAGTCATATGCTCATTGTCATTGATGACCGTTCTTTACTTTCTTGGACAGTATTGAGGAAGGGAATGTGTTCAGAGTGGGTAGCCTATATTCCTGTTTGATGTTGGAAAACTTTCAAATCTGACAAATGTATTTGTTGTCCCTCTATCACAAAATGTGTTGATAGGTGTTTGAGAAGTTATTTTTTACTTTAGATAAAAAAATATTTATTGTACCTCCTATATTCATTAGGTTCCGATTGTAGAAGAAATTAAACTACTGTGCAGGAAAGTCATCTCTTCTTTTGACCATCTCAACGTGCTAAATTAACTTTGGGAAATATTGGTGTGAGGCGTTATGAAACAGATTAACGATCTACGTTTAAAGTAGGCCCCACACTCCCAAATGCCCACTCTGCGCATGTGTGTACTCATGATACTGTGTGGTGAGACAACCCTCCTCTGGGACTGGGCAAGTAACTATGCAAATCAGGTGAAACCGTCATCATGAACCCTTTTCTCAAAGAGCAGGTCCCTCGTTTGCGCATGTTCAAACTAAGACTATACTTTCAGGGATCGTTTCTATAGTTCTTGACTTGAGGAATGTATTTCTAAAGTGTTTGGTCTCGCTACCCACGATGATGAGTTGTGATGTTCCCTTCTGGGCGTGAAACGGGCTTTGAGTAATGACTTGAGTCATATGCTCATTGTCATTGATGACCGTTCTTTACTTTCTTGGACAGTATTGAGGAAGGGAATGTGTTCAGAGTGGGTAGCCTATATTCCTGTTTGATGTTGGAAAACTTTCAAATCTGACGAATGTATTTGTTGTCCCTCTATCACAAAATGTGTTGATAGGTGTTTGAGAAGTTATTTTCTACTTAAGATAAAAAAATATTTCTTGTACCTCCTATATTCATTAGGTTCCGATTGTAGAAGAAATTAAACTACTGTGCAGGAAAGTCATCTCTTCTTTTGACCATCTCAACGTGCTAAATTTACTTTGGGAAATATTGGTGTGAGGCGTTATGAAACAGATTAACGATCTACGTTTAAAGTAGGCCCCACACTCCCAAATGCCCACTCTGCGCATGTGTGTACTCATGATACTGTGTGGTGAGACAACCCTCCTCTGGGACTGGGGAAGTAACTATGCAAATCAGGTGAAACCGTCATCATGAACCCTTTTCTCAAAGAGCAGGTCCCTCGTTTGCGCATGTTCAAACTAAGACTATACTTTCAGGGATCATTTCTATAGTTCTTGACTTGAGGAATGTGTTTCTAAAGTGTTTGGTCTCGCTACCCACAATGATGAGTTGTGATGTTCCTTTCTGGGCGTGAAACGGGCTTTGAGTAATGACTTGAGTCATATGCTCATTGTCATTGATGACCGTTTTTTACTTTCTTGGACAGTATTGAGGAAGGGAATGTGTTCAGAGTGGGAAGCCTATATTTCTGTCTGATGTTGGAAAACTTTCAAATCTGACGAATGTATTTGTTGTCCATCTATCAGAAAATGTGTTGATAGGTGTTTGAGAAGTTATTTTTTACTTTAGATAAAAAAATATTTCTTGTACCTCCTATATTCATTAGGTTCCGATTGTAGAAGAAATTAAACTACTGTGCAGGAAAGTCATCTCTTCTTTTGACCATCTCAACGTGCTAAATTTACTTTTGGAAATATTGGTGTGAGGCGTTATGAAACAGATTAACGATCTACGTTTAAAGTAGGCCCCACACTCCCAAATGCCCACTCTGCGCATGTGTGTACTCATGATACTGTGTGGTGAGACAACCCTCCTCTGCGACTGGGGAAGTAACTATGCAAATCAGGTGAAACCGTCATCATGAACCCTTTTCTCAAAGAGCAGGTCCCTCGTTTGCGCATGTTCAAACTAAGACTATACTTTCAGGGATCATTTCTATAGTTCTTGACTTGAGGAATGTATTTCTAAAGTGTTTGGTCTCGCTACCCACGATGATGAGTTGTGATGTTCCCTTCTGGGCCTGAACCGGGCTTTGAGTAATGACTTGAGTCATATGCTCATTGTCATTGATGACCGTTCTTTACTTTCTTGGACAGTATTGAGGAAGGGAATGTGTTCAGAGTGGGTAGCCTATATTCCTGTTTGATGTTGGAAAACTTTCAAATCTGACGAATGTATTTGTTGTCCCTCTATCACAAAATGTGTTGATAGGTGTTTGAGAAGTTATTTTCTACTTAAGATAAAAAAATATTTCTTGTACCTCCTATATTCATTAGGTTCCGATTGTAGAAGAAATTAAACTACTGTGCAGGAAAGTCATCTCTTCTTTTGACCATCTCAACGTGCTAAATTTACTTTCGGAAATATTGGTGTGAGGCGTTATGAAACAGATTAACGATCTACGTTTAAAGTAGGCCCCACACTCCCAAATGCCCACTCTGCGCATGTGTGTACTCATGATACTGTGTGGTGAGACAACCCCCCTCTGGGACTGGGGAAGTAACTATGCAAATCAGGTGAAACCGTCATCATGAACCCTTTTCTCAAAGAGCAGGTCCCTCGTTTGCGCATGTTCAAACTAAGACTATACTTTCAGCGATCATTTCTATAGTTCTTGACTTGAGGAATGTGTTTCTAAAGTGTTTGGTCTCGCTACCCACGATGATGAGTTGTGATGTTCCCTTCTGGGCGTGAAACGGGCTTTGAGTAATGACTTGAGTCATATGCTCATTGTCATTGATGACCGTTCTTTACTTTCTTGGACAGTATTGAGGAAGGGAATGTGTTCAGAGTGGGTAGCCTATATTCCTGTTTGATGTTGGAAAACTTTCAAATCTGACGAATGTATTTGTTGTCCCTCTATCACAAAATGTGTTGATAGGTGTTTGAGAAGTTATTTTCTACTTTAGATAAAAACATATTTCTTGTACCTCCTATATTCATTAGGTTCTGATTGTAGAAGAAATTAAACTACTGTGCAGGAAAGTCATCTCTTCTTTTGACCATCTCAACGTGCTAAATTTACTTTGGGAAATATTGGTGTGAGGCGTTATGAAACAGATTAACGATCTACGTTTAAAGTAGGCCCCACACTCCCAAATGCCCACTCTGCGCATGTGTGTACTCATGATACTGTGTGGTGAGACAGCCCTCCTCTGGGACTGGGGAAGTAACTATGCAAATCAGGTGAAACCGTCATCATGAACCCTTTTCTCAAAGAGCAGGTCCCTCGTTTGCGCATGTTCAAACTAAGACTATACTTTCAGGGATCATTTCTATAGTTCTTGACTTGAGGAATGTGTTTCTAAAGTGTTTGGTCTCGCTACCCACGATGATGAGTTGTGATGTTCCCTTCTGGGCGTGAAACGGGCTTTGAGTAATGACTTGAGTCATATGCTCATTGTCATTGATGACCGTTCTTTACTTTCTTGGACAGTATTGAGGAAGGGAATGTGTTCAGAGTGGGTAGCCTATATTCCTGTTTGATGTTGGAAAACTTTCAAATCTGACAAATGTATTTGTTGTCCATCTATCAGAAAATGTGTTGATAGGTGTTTGAGAAGTTATTTTTTACTTTAGATAAAAAAATATTTATTGTACCTCCTATATTCATTAGGTTCCGATTGTAGAAGAAATTAAACTACTGTGCAGGAAAGTCATCTCTTCTTTTGACCATCTCAACGTGCTAAATTTACTTTGGGAAATATTGGTGTGAGGCGTTATGAAACAGATTAACGATCTACGTTTAAAGTAGGCCCCACACTCCCAAATGCCCACTCTGCGCATGTGTGTACTCATGATACTGTGTGGTGAGACAACCCTCCTCTGGGACTGGGGAAGTAACTATGCAAATCAGGTGAAACCGTCATCATGAACCCTTTTCTCAAAGAGCAGGTCCTTCGTTTGCGCATGTTCAAACTATGGCCCAGTCCCAATGTCCACCCTTGCAGACTCGCAGACTTAAGGGCGCGCTCCCGCGAAGTCCGCGAGGGCTTAGGGGTGTCCCAATGTCAACTCGGCAAGTGCGCGAGGGCTCTCCGGCAGCCATTTTGAGCCCTTTATGGCCCCTTCCCGTAAGTCTGCATTTCTGCAGACTTAGCCCAAGGGAATTACCCACAGTTCATAGCGTCGTGACGTGAAACACGGGGTTACCTGAAGAACAGCCAATAAACAAGCACGGACAGATCAACCTACCCTAA
Organism: Borostomias antarcticus; assembly: GCF_949987555.1. NCBI lineage: Eukaryota > Metazoa > Chordata > Actinopteri > Stomiiformes > Stomiidae > Borostomias > Borostomias antarcticus. The sequence continues at coordinate 22,626,016 of NC_140235.1, forward strand.
CGTTCACGTTACAGAACAAAATATGTTTTCATGTTTTCATGTTGTCAGCTGGACTTGCTTATCTGCACAAGTAGCCTTATAATTATTTTGGTTTCATTATTTTTAAGTAGGCCTATGGGTTATTAACCCCATGGGTTTGTATAATGTGATTTGATTAAAAATATGTAGGCTATGGTTATAATTTACATCGATTTATGTTGCTCTAAATCATATGATTGCCCAGTTAAAAGCAGTATGACATTAATTACCCATTTCGGTGCAGTGTTCTTTGAATTGAGATTTCCAACATGAATATGGAAAGAGTTGTGAGGTGCAGGAATGTGTATACATAATATATTATCATTCTTAAGTTAATACTTTTGGATTCATCACAAACAAGAATCACAGGCAGTAATGTAGGATCGATGCGATCCTACTAACAAATACTGGGTTGGGTTGATATTTGATCGCAGATGCGATCGCATATGACCACAAAATGAAATGATTTCAAGTTGAACAAATGTTTTGAGGGTAACACAGAGAGTTCTGATAATGTAAAGGGGATTTGACTCAGCCAAAATTAATTTACACGAAGGCCTACAAGAAAAACATGTACAATTTACAAATTGATTTAAAAAAAGCCCCACGCCCACAATAGTAAGAAATATGTTTTCACGTCAACGTAATGTGATGTCACAAGTGCTGTCCCATTCCTTGTTATACCAATTCGAGCCCTTGCAGCCTCGCGCACTCGATCACTTCACCAGGTGACGTCAATAAGTCTGTGAGGGCTCAGGGCTTGAGGGTTTAGGGGGGACATTGGGATTGGGCCTAAGACTATACTTTCAGGGATCATTTCTATAGTTCTTGACTTGAGGAATGTGTTTCTAAAGTGTTTGGTCTCGCTACCCACAATGATGAGTTGTGATGTTCCTTTCTGGGTGTGAAACGGGCTTTGAGTAATGACTTGAGTCATATGCTCATTGTCATTGATGACCGTTCTTTACTTTCTTGGACAGTATTGAGGAAGGGAATGTGTTCAGAGTGGAAAGCCTATATTTCTGTTTGATGTTGGAAAACTTTCAAATCTGACGAATGTATTTGTTGTCCATCTATCAGAAAATGTGTTGATAGGTGTTTGAGAAGTTATTTTTTACTTTAGATAAAAAAATATTTCTTGTACCTCCTATATTCATTAGGTTCCGATTGTAGAAGAAATTAAACTACTGTGCAGGAAAGTCATCTCTTCTTTTGACCATCTCAACGTGCTAAATTTAATTTGGGAAATATTGGTGTGAGGCGTTATGAAACAGATTAACGATCTACGTTTAAAGTAGGCCCCACACTCCCAAATGCCCACTCTGCGCATGTGTGTTGAGACGATACTGTGTGGTGAGACAACCCTCTCTGGGACTGGGGAAGTAACTATGCAAATCAGGTGAAACCGTCAGCATGAACCCTTTTCTCAAAGAGCAGGTCCCTCGTTTGCGCATGTTCAAACTAAGACTATACTTTCAGCGATCATTTCTATAGTTCTTGACTTGAGGAATGTGTTTCTAAAGTGTTTGGTCTCGCTACCCACGATGATAAGTTGTGATGTTCCCTTCTGGGCGTGAAACGGGCTTTGAGTAATGACTTGAGTCATATGCTCATTGTCATTGATGAACGTTCTTTACTTTCTTGGACAGTATTGAGGAAGGGAATGTGTTCAGAGTGGGTAGCCTATATTCCTGTTTGATGTTGGAAAACTTTCAAATCTGTGAATGTATTTGTTGTCCCTCTATCACAAAATGTGTTGATAGGTGTTTGAGAAGTTATTTTCTACTTTAGATAAAAAAATATTTCTTGTACCTCCTATATTCATTAGGTTCCGATTGTAGAAGAAATTAAACTACTGTGCAGGAAAGTCATCTCTTCTTTTGACCATCTCAACGTGCTAAATTTACTTTGGGAAATATTGGTGTGAGGCGTTATGAAACAGATTAACGATCTACGTTTAAAGTAGGCCCCACACTCCCAAATGCCCACTCTGCGCATGTGTGTACTCATGATACTGTGTGGTGAGACAACCCCCCTCTGGGACTGGGGAAGTAACTATGCAAATCAGGTGAAACCGTCATCATGAACCCTTTTCTCAAAGAGCAGGTCCCTCGTTTGCGCATGTTCAAACTAAGACTATATTTTCAGGGATCATTTCTATAGTTCTTGACTTGAGGAATGTATTTCTAAAGTGTTTGGTCTCGCTACCCACGATGATGAGTTGTGATGTTCCCTTCTGGGCGTGAAACGGGCTTTGAGTAATGACTTGAGTCATATGCTCATTGTCATTAATGACCGTTCTTTACTTTCTTGGACAGTATTGAGGAAGGGAATGTGTTCAGAGTGGGTAGCCTATATTCCTGTTTGATGTTGGAAAACTTTCAAATCTGATGAATGTATTTGTTGTCCCTCTATCACAAAATGTGTTGATAGGTGTTTGAGAAGTTATTTTCTACTTAAGATAAAAAAATATTTCTTGTACCTCCTATATTCATTAGGTTCCGATTGTAGAAGAAATTAAACTACTGTGCAGGAAAGTCATCTCTTCTTTTGACCATCTCAACGTGCTAAATTTACTTTGGGAAATATTGGTGTGAGGCGTTATGAAACAGATTAACGATCTACGTTTAAAGTAGGCCCCACACTCCCAAATGCCCACTCTGCGCATGTGTGTACTCATGATACTGTGTGGTGAGACAACCCCCCTCTGGGACTGGGGAAGTAACTATGCAAATCAGGTGAAACCGTCATCATGAACCCTTTTCTCAAAGAGCAGGTCCCTCGTTTGCGCATGTTCAAACTAAGACTATACTTTCAGGGATCATTTCTATAGTTCTTGACTTGAGGAATGTGTTTCTAAAGTGTTTGGTCTCGCTACCCACGATGATGAGTTGTGATGTTCCCTTCTGGGCGTGAAACGGGCTTTGAGTAATGACTTGAGTCATATGCTCATTGTCATTGATGACCGTTCTTTACTTTCTTGGACAGTATTGAGGAAGGGAATGTGTTCAGAGTGGAAAGCCTATATTTTTGTTTGATGTTGGAAAACTTTCAAATCTGACGAATGTATTTGTTGTCCATCTATCAGAAAATGTGTTGATAGGTGTTTGAGAAGTTATTTTTTACTTTAGATAAAAAAATATTTCTTGTACCTCCTATATTCATTAGGTTCCGAATGTAGAAGAAATTAAACTACTGTGCAGGAAAGTCATCTCTTCTTTTGACCATCTCAACGTGCTAAATTTACTTTGGGAAATATTGGTGTGAGGCGTTATGAAACAGATTAACGATCTACGTTTAAAGTAGGCCCCACACTCCCAAATGCCCACTCTGCGCATGTGTGTTGAGACGATACTGTGTGGTGAGACAACCCTCTCTGGGACTGGGGAAGTAACTATGCAAATCAGGTGAAACCGTCAGCATGAACCCTTTTCTCAAAGAGCAGGTCCCTCGTTTGCGCATGTTCAAACTAAGACTATACTTTCAGCGATCATTTCTATAGTTCTTGACTTGAGGAATGTGTTTCTAAAGTGTTTGGTCTCGCTACCCACGATGATAAGTTGTGATGTTCCCTTCTGGGCGTGAAACGGGCTTTGAGTAATGACTTGAGTCATATGCTCATTGTCATTGATGAACGTTCTTTACTTTCTTGGACAGTATTGAGGAAGGGATTGTGTTCAGAGTGGGTAGCCTATATTCCTGTTTGATGTTGGAAAACTTTCAAATCTGTGAATGTATTTGTTGTCCCTCTATCACAAAATGTGTTGATAGGTGTTTGAGAAGTTATTTTCTACTTTAGATAAAAAAATATTTCTTGTACCTCCTATATTCATTAGGTTCCGATTGTAGAAGAAATTAAACTACTGTGCAGGAAAGTCATCTCTTCTTTTGACCATCTCAACGTGCTAAATTTACTTTGGGAAATATTGGTGTGAGGCGTTATGAAACAGATTAACGATCTACGTTTAAAGTAGGCCCCACACTCCCAAATGCCCACTCTGCGCATGTGTGTACTCATGATACTGTGTGGTGAGACAACCCCCCTCTGGGACTGGGGAAGTAACTATGCAAATCAGGTGAAACCGTCATCATGAACCCTTTTCTCAAAGAGCAGGTCCCTCGTTTGCGCATGTTCAAACTAAGACTATACTTTCAGGGATCATTTCTATAGTTCTTGACTTGAGGAATGTATTTCTAAAGTGTTTGGTCTCGCTACCCACGATGATGAGTTGTGATGTTCCCTTCTGGGCGTGAAACGGGCTTTGAGTAATGACTTGAGTCATATGCTCATTGTCATTGATGACCGTTCTTTACTTTCTTGGACAGTATTGAGGAAGGGAATGTGTTCAGAGTGGGTAGCCTATATTCTTGTTTGATGTTGGAAAACTTTCAAATCTGATGAATGTATTTGTTGTCCCTCTATCACAAAATGTGTTGATAGGTGTTTGAGAAGTTATTTTCTACTTAAGATAAAAAAATATTTCTTGTACCTCCTATATTCATTAGGTTCCGATTGTAGAAGAAATTAAACTACTGTGCAGGAAAGTCATCTCTTCTTTTGACCATCTCAACGTGCTAAATTTACTTTGGGAAATATTGGTGTGAGGCGTTATGAAACAGATTAACGATCTACGTTTAAAGTAGGCCCCACACTCCCAAATGCCCACTCTGCGCATGTGTGTACTCATGATACTGTGTGGTGAGACAACCCCCCTCTGGGACTGGGGAAGTAACTATGCAAATCAGGTGAAACCGTCATCATGAACCCTTTTCTCAAAGAGCAGGTCCCTCGTTTGCGCATGTTCAAACTAAGACTATACTTTCAGGGATCATTTCTATAGTTCTTGACTTGAGGAATGTATTTCTAAAGTGTTTGGTCTCGCTACCCACGATGATGAGTTGTGATGTTCCCTTCTGGGCGTGAAACGGGCTTTGAGTAATGACTTGAGTCATATGCTCATTGTCATTGATGACCGTTCTTTACTTTCTTGGACAGTATTGAGGAAGGGAATGTGTTCAGAGTGGAAAGCCTATATTTTTGTTTGATGTTGGAAAACTTTCAAATCTGACGAATGTATTTGTTGTCCATCTATCAGAAAATGTGTTGATAGGTGTTTGAGAAGTTATTTTTTACTTTAGATAAAAAAATATTTCTTGTACCTCCTATATTCATTAGGTTCCGAATGTAGAAGAAATTAAACTACTGTGCAGGAAAGTCATCTCTTCTTTTGACCATCTCAACGTGCTAAATTTACTTTGGGAAATATTGGTGTGAGGCGTTATGAAACAGATTAACGATCTACGTTTAAAGTAGGCCCCACACTCCCAAATGCCCACTCTGCGCATGTGTGTACTCATGATACTGTGTGGTGAGACAACCCCCCTCTGGGACTGGGGAAGTAACTATGCAAATCAGGTGAAACCGTCATCATGAACCCTTTTCTCAAAGAGCAGGTCCCTCGTTTGCGCATGTTCAAACTAAGACTATACTTACAGGGATCATTTCTATAGTTCTTGACTTGAGGAATGTATTTCTAAAGTGTTTGGTCTCGCTACCCACGATGATGAGTTGTGATCTTCCCTTCTGGGCGTGAACCGGGCTTTGAGTAATGACTTGAGTCATATGCTCATTGTCATTGATGACCGTTCTTTACTTTCTTGGACAGTATTGAGGAAGGGAATGTGTTCAGAGTGGGTAGCCTATATTCCTGTTTGATGTTGGAAAACTTTCAAATCTGACGAATGTATTTGTTGTCCCTCTATCACAAAATGTGTTGATAGGTGTTTGAGAAGTTATTTTCTACTTAAGATAAAAAAATATTTCTTGTACCTCCTATATTCATTAGGTTCCGATTGTAGAAGAAATTAAACTACTGTGCAGGAAAGTCATCTCTTCCTTTGACCATCTCAACGTGCTAAATTTACTTTGGGAAATATTGGTGTGAGGCGTTATGAAACAGATTAACGATCTACGTTTAAAGTAGGCCCCACACTCCCAAATGCCCACCCTGCGCATGTGTGTACTCATGATACTGTGTGGTGAGACAACCCTCCTCTGCGACTGGGGAAGTAACTATGCAAATCAGGTGAAACCGTCATCATGAACCCTTTTCTCAAAGAGCAGGTCCCTCGTTTGCGCATGTTCAAACTAAGACTATACTTTCAGGGATCATTTCTATAGTTCTTGACTTGAGGAATGTGTTTCTAAAGTGTTTGGTCTCGCTACCCACAATGATGAGTTGTGATGTTCCTTTCTGGGCGTGAAACGGGCTTTGAGTAGTGACTTGAGTCATATGCTCATTGTCATTGATGACCGTTCTTTACTTTCTTGGACAGTATTGAGGAAGGGAATGTGTTCAGAGTGGGAAGCCTATATTTCTGTTTGATGTTGGAAAACTTTCAAATCTGACAAATGTATTTGTTGTCCATCTATCAGAAAATGTGTTGATAGGTGTTTGAGAAGTTATTTTTTACTTTAGATAAAAAAATATTTATTGTACCTCCTATATTCATTAGGTTCCGATTGTAGAAGAAATTAAACTACTGTGCAGGAAAGTCATCTCTTCTTTTGACCATCTCAACGTGCTAAATTTACTTTGGGAAATATTGGTGTGAGGCGTTATGAAACAGATTAACGATCTACGTTTAAAGTAGGCCCCACACTCCCAAATGCCCACTCTGCGCATGTGTGTACTCATGATACTGTGTGGTGAGACAACCCTCATCTGGGACTGGGGAAGTAACTATGCAAATCAGGTGAAACCGTCATCATGAACCCTTTTCTCAAAGAGCAGGTCCTTCGTTTGCGCATGTTCAAACTAAGACTATACTTTCAGGGATCATTTCTATAGTTCTTGACTTGAGGAATGTGTTTCTAAAGTGTTTGGTCTCGCTACCCACAATGATGAGTTGTGATGTTCCTTTCTGGGTGTGAAACGGGCTTTGAGTAATGACTTGAGTCATATGCTCATTGTCATTGATGACCGTTCTTTACTTTCTTGGACAGTATTGAGGAAGGGAATGTGTTCAGAGTGGAAAGCCTATATTTCTGTTTGATGTTGGAAAACTTTCAAATCTGACGAATGTATTTGTTGTCCATCTATCAGAAAATGTGTTGATAGGTGTTTGAGAAGTTATTTTTTACTTTAGATAAAAAAATATTTCTTGTACCTCCTATATTCATTAGGTTCCGATTGTAGAAGAAATTAAACTACTGTGCAGGAAAGTCATCTCTTCTTTTGACCATCTCAACGTGCTAAATTTAATTTGGGAAATATTGGTGTGAGGCGTTATGAAACAGATTAACGATCTACGTTTAAAGTAGGCCCCACACTCCCAAATGCCCACTCTGCGCATGTGTGTTGAGACGATACTGTGTGGTGAGACAACCCTCTCTGGGACTGGGGAAGTAACTATGCAAATCAGGTGAAACCGTCAGCATGAACCCTTTTCTCAAAGAGCAGGTCCCTCGTTTGCGCATGTTCAAACTAAGACTATACTTTCAGGGATCATTTCTATAGTTCTTGACTTGAGGAATGTGTTTCTAAAGTGTTTGGTCTCGCTACCCACGATGATAAGTTGTGATGTTCCCTTCTGGGCGTGAAACGGGCTTTGAGTAATGACTTGAGTCATATGCTCATTGTCATTGATGACCGTTCTTTACTTTCTTGGACAGTATTGAGGAAGGGAATGTGTTCAGAGTGGGTAGCCTATATTCCTGTTTGATGTTGGAAAACTTTCAAATCTGACAAATGTATTTGTTGTCCATCTATCAGAAAATGTGTTGATAGGTGTTTGAGAAGTTATTTTTTACTTTAGATAAAAAAATATTTATTGTACCTCCTATATTCATTAGGTTCCGATTGTAGAAGAAATTAAACTACTGTGCAGGAAAGTCATCTCTTCTTTTGACCATCTCAACGTGCTAAATTTACTTTGGGAAATATTGGTGTGAGGCGTTATGAAACAGATTAACGATCTACGTTTAAAGTAGGCCCCACACTCCCAAATGCCCACTCTGCGCATGTGTGTACTCATGATACTGTGTGGTGAGACAACCCTCCTCTGGGACTGGGGAAGTAACTATGCAAATCAGGTGAAACCGTCATCATGAACCCTTTTCTCAAAGAGCAGGTCCTTCGTTTGCGCATGTTCAAACTAAGACTATACTTTCAGGGATCATTTCTATAGTTCTTGACTTGAGGAATGTGTTTCTAAAGTGTTTGGTCTCGCTACCCACAATGATGAGTTGTGATGTTCCTTTCTGGGTGTGAAACGGGCTTTGAGTAATGACTTGAGTCATATGCTCATTGTCATTGATGACCGTTCTTTACTTTCTTGGACAGTATTGAGGAAGGGAATGTGTTCAGAGTGGAAAGCCTATATTTCTGTTTGATGTTGGAAAACTTTCAAATCTGACGAATGTATTTGTTGTCCATCTATCAGAAAATGTGTTGATAGGTGTTTGAGAAGTTATTTTTTACTTTAGATGAAAAAATATTTCTTGTACCTCCTATATTCATTAGGTTCCGATTGTAGAAGAAATTAAACTACTGTGCAGGAAAGTCATCTCTTCTTTTGACCATCTCAACGTGCTAAATTTAATTTGGGAAATATTGGTGTGAGGCGTTATGAAACAGATTAACGATCTACGTTTAAAGTAGGCCCCACACTCCCAAATGCCCACTCTGCGCATGTGTGTTGAGACGATACTGTGTGGTGAGACAACCCTCTCTGGGACTGGGGAAGTAACTATGCAAATCAGGTGAAACCGTCAGCATGAACCCTTTTCTCAAAGAGCAGGTCCCTCGTTTGCGCATGTTCAAACTAAGACTATACTTTCAGCGATCATTTCTATAGTTCTTGACTTGAGGAATGTGTTTCTAAAGTGTTTGGTCTCGCTACCCACGATGATAAGTTGTGATGTTCCCTTCTGGGCGTGAAACGGGCTTTGAGTAATGACTTGAGTCATATGCTCATTGTCATTGATGAACGTTCTTTACTTTCTTGGACAGTATTGAGGAAGGGAATGTGTTCAGAGTGGGTAGCCTATATTCCTGTTTGATGTTGGAAAACTTTCAAATCTGTGAATGTATTTGTTTTCCCTCTATCACAAAATGTGTTGATAGGTGTTTGAGAAGTTATTTTCTACTTTAGATAAAAAAATATTTCTTGTACCTCCTATATTCATTAGGTTCCGATTGTAGAAGAAATTAAACTACTGTGCAGGAAAGTCATCTCTTCTTTTGACCATCTCAACGTGCTAAATTTACTTTGGGAAATATTGGTGTGAGGCGTTATGAAACAGATTAACGATCTACGTTTAAAGTAGGCCCCACACTCCCAAATGCCCACTCTGCGCATGTGTGTACTCATGATACTGTGTGGTGAGACAACCCCCCTCTGGGACTGGGGAAGTAACTATGCAAATCAGGTGAAACCGTCATCATGAACCCTTTTCTCAAAGAGCAGGTCCCTCGTTTGCGCATGTTCAAACTAAGACTATACTTTCAGGGATCATTTCTATAGTTCTTGACTTGAGGAATGTATTTCTAAAGTGTTTGGTCTCGCTACCCACGATGATGAGTTGTGATGTTCCCTTCTGGGCGTGAAACGGGCTTTGAGTAATGACTTGAGTCATATGCTCATTGTCATTGATGACCGTTCTTTACTTTCTTGGACAGTATTGAGGAAGGGAATGTGTTCAGAGTGGGTAGCCTATATTCCTGTTTGATGTTGGAAAACTTTCAAATCTGACGAATGTATTTGTTGTCCCTCTATCACAAAATGTGTTGATAGGTGTTTGAGAAGTTATTTTCTACTTAAGATAAAAAAATATTTCTTGTACCTCCTATATTCATTAGGTTCCGATTGTAGAAGAAATTAAACTACTGTGCAGGAAAGTCATCTCTTCTTTTGACCATCTCAACGTGCTAAATTTACTTTGGGAAATATTGGTGTGAGGCGTTATGAAACAGATTAACGATCTACGTTTAAAGTAGGCCCCACACTCCCAAATGCCCACTCTGCGCATGTGTGTACTCATGATACTGTGTGGTGAGACAACCCCCCTCTGGGACTGGGGAAGTAACTATGCAAATCAGGTGAAACCGTCATCATGAACCCTTTTCTCAAAGAGCAGGTCCCTCGTTTGCGCATGTTCAAACTAAGACTATACTTTCAGGGATCATTTCTATAGTTCTTGACTTGAGGAATGTGTTTCTAAAGTGTTTGGTCTCGCTACCCACGATGATGAGTTGTGATGTTCCCTTCTGGGCGTGAAACGGGCTTTGAGTAATGACTTGAGTCATATGCTCATTGTCATTGATGACCGTTCTTTACTTTCTTGGACAGTATTGAGGAAGGGAATGTGTTCAGAGTGGGTAGCCTATATTCCTGTTTGATGTTGGAAAACTTTCAAATCTGACGAATGTATTTGTTGTCCCTCTATCACAAAATGTGTTGATAGGTGTTTGAGAAGTTATTTTCTACTTTAGATAAAAACATATTTCTTGTACCTCCTATATTCATTAGGTTCTGATTGTAGAAGAAATTAAACTACTGTGCAGGAAAGTCATCTCTTCTTTTGACCATCTCAACGTGCTAAATTTACTTTGGGAAATATTGGTGTGAGGCGTTATGAAACAGATTAACGATCTACGTTTAAAGTAGGCCCCACACTCCCAAATGCCCACTCTGCGCATGTGTGTACTCATGATACTGTGTGGTGAGACAACCCTCCTCTGGGACTGGGGAAGTAACTATGCAAATCAGGTGAAACCGTCATCATGAACCCTTTTCTCAAAGAGCAGGTCCCTCGTTTGCGCATGTTCAAACTAAGACTATACTTTCAGGGATCATTTCTATAGTTCTTGACTTGAGGAATGTGTTTCTAAAGTGTTTGGTCTCGCTACCCACAATGATGAGTCGTGATGTTCCTTTCTGGGCGTGAAACAGGCTTTGAGTAATGACTTGAGTCATATGCTCATTGTCATTGATGACCGTTCTTTACTTTCTTGGACAGTATTGAGGAAGGGAATGTGTTCAGAGTGGAAAGCCTATATTTTTGTTTGATGTTGGAAAACTTTCAAATCTGACGAATGTATTTGTTGTCCATCTATCAGAAAATGTGTTGATAGGTGTTTGAGAAGTTATTTTTTACTTTAGATAAAAAAATATTTCTTGTACCTCCTATATTCATTAGGTTCCGAATGTAGAAGAAATTAAACTACTGTGCAGGAAAGTCATCTCTTCTTTTGACCATCTCAACGTGCTAAATTTACTTTGGGAAATATTGGTGTGAGGCGTTATGAAACAGATTAACGATCTACGTTTAAAGTAGGCCCCACACTCCCAAATGCCCACTCTGCGCATGTGTGTACTCATGATACTGTGTGGTGAGACAACCCCCCTCTGGGACTGGGGAAGTAACTATGCAAATCAGGTGAAACCGTCATTATGAACCCTTTTCTCAAAGAGCAGGTCCCTCGTTTGCGCATGTTCAAACTAAGACTGTACTTACAGGGATCATTTCTATAGTTCTTGACTTGAGGAATGTATTTCTAAAGTGTTTGGTCTCGCTACCCACGATGATGAGTTGTGATGTTCCCTTCTGGGCGTGAACCGGGCTTTGAGTAATGACTTGAGTCATATGCTCATTGTCATTGATGACCGTTCTTTACTTTCTTGGACAGTATTGAGGAAGGGAATGTGTTCAGAGTGGGTAGCCTATATTCCTGTTTGATGTTGGAAAACTTTCAAATCTGACGAATGTATTTGTTGTCCCTCTATCACAAAATGTGTTGATAGGTGTTTGAGAAGTTATTTTCTACTTAAGATAAAAAAATATTTCTTGTACCTCCTATATTCATTAGGTTCCGATTGTAGAAGAAATTAAACTACTGTGCAGGAAAGTCATCTCTTCCTTTGACCATCTCAACGTGCTAAATTTACTTTGGGAAATATTGGTGTGAGGCGTTATGAAACAGATTAACGATCTACGTTTAAAGTAGGCCCCACACTCCCAAATGCCCACTCTGCGCATGTGTGTACTCATGATACTGTGTGGTGAGACAACCCTCCTCTGGGACTGGGGAAGTAACTATGCAAATCAGGTGAAACCGTCATCATGAACCCTTTTCTCAAAGAGCAGGTCCCTTGTTTGCGCATGATCAAACTAAGACTATACTTTCAGGGATAATTTCTATAGTTCTTGACTTGAGGAATGTGTTTCTAAAGTGTTTGGTCTCGCTACCCACAATGATGAGTTGTGATGTTCCTTTCTGGGCGTGAAACGGGCTTTGAGTAATGACTTGAGTCATATGCTCATTGTCATTTATGACCGTTCTTTACTTTCTTGGACAGTATTGAGGAAGGGAATGTGTTCAGAGTGGGAAGCCTATATTTCTGTTTGATGTTGGAAAACTTTCAAATCTGACGAATGTATTTGTTGTCCATCTATCAGAAAATGTGTTGATAGGTGTTTGAGAAGTTATTTTTTACTTTAGATAAAAAAATATTTCTTGTACCTCCTATATTCATTAGGTTCCGATTGTAGAAGAAATTAAACTACTGTGCAGGAAAGTCATCTCTTCTTTTGACCATCTCAACGTGCTAAATTTAATTTGGGAAATATTGGTGTGAGGCGTTATGAAACAGATTAACGATCTACGTTTAAAGTAGGCCCCACACTCCCAAATGCCCACTCTGCGCATGTGTGTTGAGACGATACTGTGTGGTGAGACAACCCTCTCTGGGACATGGGAAGTAACTATGCAAATCAGGTGAAACCGTCAGCATGAACCCTTTTCTCAAAGAGCAGGTCCCTCGTTTGCGCATGTTCAAACTAAGACTATACTTTCAGGGATCATTTCTATAGTTCTTGACTTGAGGAATGTGTTTCTAAAGTGTTTGGTCTCGCTACCCACGATGATGAGTTGTGATGTTCCCTTCTGGGCGTGAAACGGGCTTTGAGTAATGACTTGAGTCATATGCTCATTGTCATTGATGACCGTTCTTTACTTTCTTGGACAGTATTGAGGAAGGGAATGTGTTCAGAGTGGGTAGCCTATATTCCTGTTTGATGTTGGAAAACTTTCAAATCTGACGAATGTATTTGTTGTCCCTCTATCACAAAATGTGTTGATAGGTGTTTGAGAAGTTATTTTCTACTTTAGATAAAAACATATTTCTTGTACCTCCTATATTCATTAGGTTCTGATTGTAGAAGAAATTAAACTACTGTGCAGGAAAGTCATCTCTTCTTTTGACCATCTCAACGTGCTAAATTTACTTTGGGAAATATTGGTGTGAGGCGTTATGAAACAGATTAACGATCTACGTTTAAAGTAGGCCCCACACTCCCAAATGCCCACTCTGCGCATGTGTGTTGAGACGATACTGTGTGGTGAGACAACCCTCTCTGGGACTGGGGAAGTAACTATGCAAATCAGGTGAAACCGTCAGCATGAACCCTTTTCTCAAAGAGCAGGTCCCTCGTTTGCGCATGTTCAAACTAAGACTATACTTTCAGGGATCATTTCTATAGTTCTTGACTTGAGGAATATGTTTCTAAAGTGTTTGGTCTCGCTACCCACGATGATGAGTTGTGATGTTCCCTTCTGGGCGTGAAACGGGCTTTGAGTAATGACTTGAGTCATATGCTCATTGTCATTGATGACCGTTCTTTACTTTCTTGGACAGTATTGAGGAAGGGAATGTGTTCAGAGTGGGTAGCCTATATTCCTGTTTGATGTTGGAAAACTTTCAAATCTGACGAATGTATTTGTTGTCCCTCTATCACAAAATGTGTTGATAGGTGTTTGAGAAGTTATTTTCTACTTTAGATAAAAACATATTTCTTGTACCTCCTATATTCATTAGGTTCTGATTGTAGAAGAAATTAAACTACTGTGCAGGAAAGTCATCTCTTCTTTTGACCATCTCAACGTGCTAAATTTACTTTGGGAAATATTGGTGTGAGGCGTTATGAAACAGATTAACGATCTACGTTTAAAGTAGGCCCCACACTCCCAAATGCCCACTCTGCGCATGTGTGTACTCATGATACTGTGTGGTGAGACAACCCTCCTCTGGGACTGGGGAAGTAACTATGCAAATCAGGTGAAACCGTCATCATGAACCCTTTTCTCAAAGAGCAGGTCCCTCGTTTGCGCATGTTCAAACTAAGACTATACTTTCAGGGATCATTTCTATAGTTCTTGACTTGAGGAATGTGTTTCTAAAGTGTTTGGTCTCGCTACCCACAATGATGAGTTGTGATGTTCCTTTCTGGGCGTGAAACAGGCTTTGAGTAATGACTTGAGTCATATGCTCGTTGTCATTGATGACCGTTCTTTACTTTCTTGGACAGTATTGAGGAAGGGAATGTGTTCAGAGTGGAAAGCCTATATTTTTGTTTGATGTTGGAAAACTTTCAAATCTGACGAATGTATTTGTTGTCCATCTATCAGAAAATGTGTTGATAGGTGTTTGAGAAGTTATTTTTTGCTTTAGATAAAAAAATATTTCTTGTACCTCCTATATTCATTAGGTTCCGAATGTAGAAGAAATTAAACTACTGTGCAGGAAAGTCATCTCTTCTTTTGACCATCTCAACGTGCTAAATTTACTTTGGGAAATATTGGTGTGAGGCGTTATGAAACAGATTAACGATCTACGTTTAAAGTAGGCCCCACACTCCCAAATGCCCACTCTGCGCATGTGTGTACTCATGATACTGTGTGGTGAGACAACCCCCCTCTGGGACTGGGGAAGTAACTATGCAAATCAGGTGAAACCGTCATCATGAACCCTTTTCTCAAAGAGCATGTCCCTCGTTTGCGCATGTTCAAACTAAGACTATACTTACAGGGATCATTTCTATAGTTCTTGACTTGAGGAATGTATTTCTAAAGTGTTTGGTCTCGCTACCCACGATGATGAGTTGTGATGTTCCCTTCTGGGCGTGAACCGGGCTTTGAGTAATGACTTGAGTCATATGCTCATTGTCATTGATGACCGTTCTTTACTTTCTTGGACAGTATTGAGGAAGGGAATGTGTTCAGAGTGGGTAGCCTATATTCCTGTTTGATGTTGGAAAACTTTCAAATCTGACGAATGTATTTGTTGTCCCTCTATCACAAAATGTGTTGATAGGTGTTTGAGAAGTTATTTTCTACTTTAGATAAAAACATATTTCTTGTACCTCCTATATTCATTAGGTTCTGATTGTAGAAGAAATTAAACTACTGTGCAGGAAAGTCATCTCTTCTTTTGACCATCTCAACGTGCTAAATTTACTTTGGGAAATATTGGTGTGAGGCGTTATGAAACAGATTAACGATCTACGTTTAAAGTAGGCCCCACACTCCCAAATGCCCACTCTGCGCATGTGTGTACTCATGATACTGTGTGGTGAGACAACCCTCCTCTGGGACTGGGGAAGTAACTATGCAAATCAGGTGAAACCGTCATCATGAACCCTTTTCTCAAAGAGCAGGTCCCTCGTTTGCGCATGTTCAAACTAAGACTATACTTTCAGGGATCATTTCTATAGTTCTTGACTTGAGGAATGTGTTTCTAAAGTGTTTGGTCTCGCTACCCACAATGATGAGTTGTGATGTTCCTTTCTGGGCGTGAAACAGGCTTTGAGTAATGACTTGAGTCATATGCTCATTGTCATTGATGACCGTTCTTTACTTTCTTGGACAGTATTGAGGAAGGGAATGTGTTCAGAGTGGAAAGCCTATATTTTTGTTTGATGTTGGAAAACCTTCAAATCTGACGAATGTATTTGTTGTCCATCTATCAGAAAATGTGTTGATAGGTGTTTGAGAAGTTATTTTTTACTTTAGATAAAAAAATATTTCTTGTACCTCCTATATTCATTAGGTTCCGAATGTAGAAGAAATTAAACTACTGTGCAGGAAAGTCATCTCTTCTTTTGACCATCTCAACGTGCTAAATTTACTTTGGGAAATATTGGTGTGAGGCGTTATGAAACAGATTAACGATCTACGTTTAAAGTAGGCCCCACACTCCCAAATGCCCACTCTGCGCATGTGTGTACTCATGATACTGTGTGGTGAGACAACCCCCCTCTGGGACTGGGGAAGTAACTATGCAAATCAGGTGAAACCGTCATCATGAACCCTTTTCTCAAAGAGCATGTCCCTCGTTTGCGCATGTTCAAACTAAGACTATACTTACAGGGATCATTTCTATAGTTCTTGACTTGAGGAATGTATTTCTAAAGTGTTTGGTCTCGCTACCCACGATGATGAGTTGTGATGTTCCCTTCTGGGCGTGAACCGGGCTTTGAGTAATGACTTGAGTCATATGCTCATTGTCATTGATGACCGTTCTTTACTTTCTTGGACAGTATTGAGGAAGGGAATGTGTTCAGAGTGGGTAGCCTATATTCCTGTTTGATGTTGGAAAACTTTCAAATCTGACGAATGTATTTGTTGTCCCTCTATCACAAAATGTGTTGATAGGTGTTTGAGAAGTTATTTTCTACTTAAGATAAAAAAATATTTCTTGTACCTCCTATATTCATTAGGTTCCGATTGTAGAAGAAATTAAACTACTGTGCAGGAAAGTCATCTCTTCCTTTGACCATCTCAACGTGCTAAATTTACTTTGGGAAATATTGGTGTGAGGCGTTATGAAACAGATTAACGATCTACGTTTAAAGTAGGCCCCACACTCCCAAATGCCCACTCTGCGCATGTGTGTACTCATGATACTGTGTGGTGAGACAACCCTCCTCTGGGACTGGGGAAGTAACTATGCAAATCAGGTGAAACCGTCATCATGAACCCTTTTCTCAAAGAGCAGGTCCCTCGTTTGCGCATGATCAAACTAAGACTATACTTTCAGGGATAATTTCTATAGTTCTTGACTTGAGGAATGTGTTTCTAAAGTGTTTGGTCTCGCTACCCACAATGATGAGTTGTGATGTTCCTTTCTGGGCGTGAAACGGGCTTTGAGTAATGACTTGAGTCATATGCTCATTGTCATTGATGACCGTTCTTTACTTTCTTGGACAGTATTGAGGAAGGGAATGTGTTCAGAGTGGGAAGCCTATATTTCTGTTTGATGTTGGAAAACTTTCAAATCTGACGAATGTATTTGTTGTCCATCTATCAGAAAATGTGTTGATAGGTGTTTGAGAAGTTATTTTTTACTTTAGATAAAAAAATATTTATTGTACCTCCTATATTCATTAGGTTCCGATTGTAGAAGAAATTAAACTACTGTGCAGGAAAGTCATCTCTTCTTTTGACCATCTCAACGTGCTAAATTTAATTTGGGAAATATTGGTGTGAGGCGTTATGAAACAGATTAACGATCTACGTTTAAAGTAGGCCCCACACTCCCAAATGCCCACTCTGCGCATGTGTGTTGAGACGATGCTGTGTGGTGAGACAACCCTCTCTGGGACTGGGGAAGTAACTATGCAAATCAGGTGAAACCGTCAGCATGAACCCTTTTCTCAAAGAGCAGGTCCCTCGTTTGCGCATGTTCAAACTAAGACTATACTTTCAGCGATCATTTCTATAGTTCTTGACTTGAGGAATGTGTTTCTAAAGTGTTTGGTCTCGCTACCCACGATGATAAGTTGTGATGTTCCCTTCTGGGCGTGAAACGGGCTTTGAGTAATGACTTGAGTCATATGCTCATTGTCATTGATGAACGTTCTTTACTTTCTTGGACAGTATTGAGGAAGGGAATGTGTTCAGAGTGGGTAGCCTATATTCCTGTTTGATGTTGGAAAACTTTCAAATCTGACGAATGTATTTGTTGTCCCTCTATCACAAAATGTGTTGATAGGTGTTTGAGAAGTTATTTTCTACTTTAGATAAAAAAATATTTCTTGTACCTCCTATATTCATTAGGTTCCGATTGTAGAAGAAATTAAACTACTGTGCAGGAAAGTCATCTCTTCTTTTGACCATCTCAACGTGCTAAATTTACTTTGGGAAATATTGGTGTGAGGCGTTATGAAACAGATTAACGATCTACGTTTAAAGTAGGCCCCACACTCCCAAATGCCCACTCTGCGCATGTGTGTACTCATGATACTGTGTGGTGAGACAACCCCCCTCTGGGACTGGGGAAGTAACTATGCAAATCAGGTGAAACCGTCATCATGAACCCTTTTCTCAAAGAGCAGGTCCCTCGTTTGCGCATGTTCAAACTAAGACTATACTTTCAGGGATCATTTCTATAGTTCTTGACTTGAGGAATGTATTTCTAAAGTGTTTGGTCTCGCTACCCACGATGATGAGTTGTGATGTTCCCTTCTGGGCGTGAAACGGGCTTTGAGTAATGACTTGAGTCATATGCTCATTGTCATTGATGACCGTTCTTTACTTTCTTGGACAGTATTGAGGAAGGGAATGTGTTCAGAGTGGGTAGCCTATATTCCTGTTTGATGTTGGAAAACTTTCAAATCTGACGAATGTATTTGTTGTCCCTCTATCACAAAATGTGTTGATAGGTGTTTGAGAAGTTATTTTCTACTTAAGATAAAAAAATATTTCTTGTACCTCCTATATTCATTAGGTTCCGATTGTAGAAGAAATTAAACTACTGTGCAGGAAAGTCATCTCTTCTTTTGACCATCTCAACGTGCTAAATTTACTTTGGGAAATATTGGTGTGAGGCGTTATGAAACAGATTAACGATCTACGTTTAAAGTAGGCCCCACACTCCCAAATGCCCACTCTGCGCATGTGTGTACTCATGATACTGTGTGGTGAGACAACCCCCCTCTGGGACTGGGGAAGTAACTATGCAAATCAGGTGAAACCGTCATCATGAACCCTTTTCTCAAAGAGCAGGTCCCTCGTTTGCGCATGTTCAAACTAAGACTATACTTTCAGGGATCATTTCTATAGTTCTTGACTTGAGGAATGTGTTTCTAAAGTGTTTGGTCTCGCTACCCACGATGATGAGTTGTGATGTTCCCTTCTGGGCGTGAAACGGGCTTTGAGTAATGACTTGAGTCATATGCTCATTGTCATTGATGACCGTTCTTTACTTTCTTGGACAGTATTGAGGAAGGGAATGTGTTCAGAGTGGGTAGCCTATATTCCTGTTTGATGTTGGAAAACTTTCAAATCTGACGAATGTATTTGTTGTCCCTCTATCACAAAATGTGTTGATAGGTGTTTGAGAAGTTATTTTCTACTTTAGATAAAAACATATTTCTTGTACCTCCTATATTCATTAGGTTCTGATTGTAGAAGAAATTAAACTACTGTGCAGGAAAGTCATCTCTTCTTTTGACCATCTCAACGTGCTAAATTTACTTTGGGAAATATTGGTGTGAGGCGTTATGAAACAGATTAACGATCTACGTTTAAAGTAGGCCCCACACTCCCAAATGCCCACTCTGCGCATGTGTGTTGAGACGATACTGTGTGGTGAGACAACCCTCTCTGGGACTGGGGAAGTAACTATGCAAATCAGGTGAAACCGTCAGCATGAACCCTTTTCTCAAAGAGCAGGTCCCTCGTTTGCGCATGTTCAAACTAAGACTATACTTTCAGGGATCATTTCTATAGTTCTTGACTTGAGGAATGTGTTTCTAAAGTGTTTGGTCTCGCTACCCACGATGATGAGTTGTGATGTTCCCTTCTGGGCGTGAAACGGGCTTTGAGTAATGACTTGAGTCATATGCTCATTGTCATTGATGACCGTTCTTTACTTTCTTGGACAGTATTGAGGAAGGGAATGTGTTCAGAGTGGGTAGCCTATATTCCTGTTTGATGTTGGAAAACTTTCAAATCTGACGAATGTATTTGTTGTCCCTCTATCACAAAATGTGTTGATAGGTGTTTGAGAAGTTATTTTCTACTTTAGATAAAAACATATTTCTTGTACCTCCTATATTCATTAGGTTCTGATTGTAGAAGAAATTAAACTACTGTGCAGGAAAGTCATCTCTTCTTTTGACCATCTCAACGTGCTAAATTTACTTTGGGAAATATTGGTGTGAGGCGTTATGAAACAGATTAACGATCTACGTTTAAAGTAGGCCCCACACTCCCAAATGCCCACTCTGCGCATGTGTGTACTCATGATACTGTGTGGTGAGACAACCCTCCTCTGGGACTGGGGAAGTAACTATGCAAATCAGGTGAAACCGTCATCATGAACCCTTTTCTCAAAGAGCAGGTCCCTCGTTTGCGCATGTTCAAACTAAGACTATACTTTCAGGGATCATTTCTATAGTTCTTGACTTGAGGAATGTGTTTCTAAAGTGTTTGGTCTTGCTACCCACAATGATGAGTTGTGATGTTCCTTTCTGGGCGTGAAACAGGCTTTGAGTAATGACTTGAGTCATATGCTCATTGTCATTGATGACCGTTCTTTACTTTCTTGGACAGTATTGAGGAAGGGAATGTGTTCAGAGTGGAAAGCCTATATTTTTGTTTGATGTTGGAAAACTTTCAAATCTGACGAATGTATTTGTTGTCCATCTATCAGAAAATGTGTTGATAGGTGTTTGAGAAGTTATTTTTTACTTTAGATAAAAAAATATTTCTTGTACCTCCTATATTCATTAGGTTCCGAATGTAGAAGAAATTAAACTACTGTGCAGGAAAGTCATCTCTTCTTTTGACCATCTCAACGTGCTAAATTTACTTTGGGAAATATTGGTGTGAGGCGTTATGAAACAGATTAACGATCTACGTTTAAAGTAGGCCCCACACTCCCAAATGCCCACTCTGCGCATGTGTGTACTCATGATACTGTGTGGTGAGACAACCCCCCTCTGGGACTGGGGAAGTAACTATGCAAATCAGGTGAAACCGTCATCATGAACCCTTTTCTCAAAGAGCATGTCCCTCGTTTGCGCATGTTCAAACTAAGACTATACTTACAGGGATCATTTCTATAGTTCTTGACTTGAGGAATGTATTTCTAAAGTGTTTGGTCTCGCTACCCACGATGATGAGTTGTGATGTTCCCTTCTGGGCGTGAACCGGGCTTTGAGTAATGACTTGAGTCATATGCTCATTGTCATTGATGACCGTTCTTTACTTTCTTGGACAGTATTGAGGAAGGGAATGTGTTCAGAGTGGGTAGCCTATATTCCTGTTTGATGTTGGAAAACTTTCAAATCTGACGAATGTATTTGTTGTCCCTCTATCACAAAATGTGTTGATAGGTGTTTGAGAAGTTATTTTCTACTTAAGATAAAAAAATATTTCTTGTACCTCCTATATTCATTAGGTTCCGATTGTAGAAGAAATTAAACTACTGTGCAGGAAAGTCATCTCTTCCTTTGACCATCTCAACGTGCTAAATTTACTTTGGGAAATATTGGTGTGAGGCGTTATGAAACAGATTAACGATCTACGTTTAAAGTAGGCCCCACACTCCCAAATGCCCACTCTGCGCATGTGTGTACTCATGATACTGTGTGGTGAGACAACCCTCCTCTGGGACTGGGGAAGTAACTATGCAAATCAGGTGAAACCGTCATCATGAACCCTTTTCTCAAAGAGCAGGTCCCTCGTTTGCGCATGATCAAACTAAGACTATACTTTCAGGGATAATTTCTATAGTTCTTGACTTGAGGAATGTGTTTCTAAAGTGTTTGGTCTCGCTACCCACAATGATGAGTTGTGATGTTCCTTTCTGGGCGTGAAACGGGCTTTGAGTAATGACTTGAGTCATATGCTCATTGTCATTGATGACCGTTCTTTACTTTCTTGGACAGTATTGAGGAAGGGAATGTGTTCAGAGTGGGAAGCCTATATTTCTGTTTGATGTTGGAAAACTTTCAAATCTGACGAATGTATTTGTTGTCCATCTATCAGAAAATGTGTTGATAGGTGTTTGAGAAGTTATTTTTTACTTTAGATAAAAAAATATTTATTGTACCTCCTATATTCATTAGGTTCCGATTGTAGAAGAAATTAAACTACTGTGCAGGAAAGTCATCTCTTCTTTTGACCATCTCAACGTGCTAAATTTACTTTGGGAAATATTGGTGTGAGGCGTTATGAAACAGATTAACGATCTACGTTTAAAGTAGGCCCCACACTCCCAAATGCCCACTCTGCGCATGTGTGTACTCATGATACTGTGTGGTGAGACAACCCCCCTCTGGGACTGGGGAAGTAACTATGCAAATCAGGTGAAACCGTCATCATGAACCCTTTTCTCAAAGAGCAGGTCCCTCGTTTGCGCATGTTCAAACTAAGACTATACTTTCAGGGATCATTTCTATAGTTCTTGACTTGAGGAATGTGTTTCTAAAGTGTTTGGTCTCGCTACCCACGATGATGAGTTGTGATGTTCCCTTCTGGGTGTGAAACGGGCTTTGAGTAGTGACTTCAGTCATATGCTCATTGTCATTGATGACCGTTCTTTACTTTCTTGGACAGTATTGAGGAAGGGAATGTGTTCAGAGTGGGAAGCCTATATTTCTGTTTGATGTTGGAAAACTTTCAAATCTGACGAATGTATTTGTTGTCCATCTATCACAAAATGTGTTGATAGGTGTTTGAGAAGTTATTTTTTACTTTAGATAAAAAAATATTTCTTGTACCTCCTATATTCATTAGGTTCCGATTGTAGAAGAAATTAAACTACTGTGCAGGAAAGTCATCTCTTCTTTTGACCATCTCAACGTGCTAAATTTACTTTGGGAAATATTGGTGTGAGGCGTTATGAAACAGATTAACGATCTACGTTTAAAGTAGGCCCCACACTCCCAAATGCCCACTCTGCGCAAGTGTGTACTCATGATACTGTGTGGTGAGACAACCCTCCTCTGGGACTGGGGAAGTAACTATGCAAATCAGGTGAAACCGTCATCATGAACCCTTTTCTCAAAGAGCAGGTCCCTCGTTTGCGCATGTTCAAACTAAGACTATACTTTCAGGGATCATTTCTATAGTTCTTGACTTGAGGAATGTGTTTCTAAAGTGTTTGGTCTCGCTACCCACAATGATGAGTTGTGATGTTCCTTTCTGGGCGTGAAACGGGCTTTGAGTAATGACTTGAGTCATATGCTCATTGTCATTGATGACCGTTCTTTACTTTCTTGGACAGTATTGAGGAAGGGAATGTGTTCAGAGTGGAAAGCCTATATTTCTGTTTGATGTTGGAAAACTTTCAAATCTGACGAATGTATTTGTTGTCCATCTATCAGAAAATGTGTTGATAGGTGTTTGAGAAGTTATTTTTTACTTTAGATAAAAAAATATTTCTTGTACCTCCTATATTCATTAGGTTCCGATTGTAGAAGAAATTAAACTACTGTGCAGGAAAGTCATCTCTTCTTTTGACCATCTCAACGTGCTAAATTTACTTTGGGAAATATTGGTGTGAGGCGTTATGAAACAGATTAACGATCTACGTTTAAAGTAGGCCCCACACTCCCAAATGCCCACTCTGCGCATGTGTGTTGAGACGATACTGTGTGGTGAGACAACCCTCTCTGGGACTGGGGAAGTAACTATGCAAATCAGGTGAAACCGTCAGCATGAACCCTTTTCTCAAAGAGCAGGTCCCTCGTTTGCGCATGTTCAAACTAAGACTATACTTTCAGGGATCATTTCTATAGTTCTTGACTTGAGGAATGTGTTTCTAAAGTGTTTGGTCTCGCTACCCACGATGATGAGTTGTGATGTTCCCTTCTGGGCGTGAAACGGGCTTTGAGTAATGACTTGAGTCATATGCTCATTGTCATTGATGACCGTTCTTTACTTTCTTGGACAGTATTGAGGAAGGGAATGTGTTCAGAGTGGGTAGCCTATATTCCTGTTTGATGTTGGAAAACTTTCAAATCTGACGAATGTATTTGTTGTCCCTCTATCACAAAATGTGTTGATAGGTGTTTGAGAAGTTATTTTCTACTTTAGATAAAAAAATATTTCTTGTACCTCCTATATTCATTAGGTTCCGATTGTAGAAGAAATTAAACTACTGTGCAGGAAAGTCATCTCTTCTTTTGACCATCTCAACGTGCTAAATTTACTTTGGGAAATATTGGTGTGAGGCGTTATGAAACAGATTAACGATCTACGTTTAAAGTAGGCCCCACACTCCCAAATGCCCACTCTGCGCATGTGTGTACTCATGATACTGTGTGGTGAGACAACCCCCCTCTGGGACTGGGGAAGTAACTATGCAAATCAGGTGAAACCGTCATCATGAACCCTTTTCTCAAAGAGCAGGTCCCTCGTTTGCGCATGTTCAAACTAAGACTATACTTTCAGGGATCATTTCTATAGTTCTTGACTTGAGGAATGTGTTTCTAAAGTGTTTGGTCTCGCTACCCACAATGATGAGTTGTGATGTTCCTTTCTGGGCGTGAAACGGGCTTTGAGTAATGACTTGAGTCATATGCTCATTGTCATTGATGACCGTTTTTTACTTTCTTGGACAGTATTGAGGAAGGGAATGTGTTCAGAGTGGGAAGCCTATATTTCTGTCTGATGTTGGAAAACTTTCAAATCTGACGAATGTATTTGTTGTCCATCTATCAGAAAATGTGTTGATAGGTGTTTGAGAAGTTATTTTTTACTTTAGATAAAAAAATATTTCTTGTACCTCCTATATTCATTAGGTTCCGATTGTAGAAGAAATTAAACTACTGTGCAGGAAAGTCATCTCTTCTTTTGACCATCTCAACGTGCTAAATTTACTTTGGGAAATATTGGTGTGAGGCGTTATGAAACAGATTAACGATCTACGTTTAAAGTAGGCCCCACACTCCCAAATGCCCACTCTTCGCATGTGTGTACTCATGATACTGTGTGGTGAGACAACCCTCCTCTGCGACTGGGGAAGTAACTATGCAAATCAGGTGAAACCGTCATCATGAACCCTTTTCTCAAAGAGCAGGTCCCTCGTTTGCGCATGTTCAAACTAAGACTATACTTTCAGGGATCATTTCTATAGTTCTTGACTTGAGGAATGTGTTTCTAAAGTGTTTGGTCTCGCTACCCACAATGATGAGTTGTGATGTTTCCTTTCTGGGCGTGAAACGGGCTTTGAGTAGTGACTTGAGTCATATGCTCGTTGTCATTGATGACCGTTCTTTACTTTCTTGGACAGTATTGAGGAAGGGAATGTGTTCAGAGTGGGAAGCCTATATTTCTGTTTGATGTTGGAAAACTTTCAAATCTGACAAATGTATTTGTTGTCCATCTATCAGAAAATGTGTTGATAGGTGTTTGAGAAGTTATTTTTTACTTAAGATAAAAAAATATTTATTGTACCTCCTATATTCATTAGGTTCCGATTGTAGAAGAAATTAAACTACTGTGCAGGAAAGTCATCTCTTCTTTTGACCATCTCAACGTGCTAAATTTACTTTGGGAAATATTGGTGTGAGGCGTTATGAAACAGATTAACGATCTACGTTTAAAGTAGGCCCCACACTCCCAAATGCCCACTCTGCGCATGTGTGTACTCATGATACTGTGTGGTGAGACAACCCTCCTCTGGGACTGGGGAAGTAACTATGCAAATCAGGTGAAACCGTCATCATGAACCCTTTTCTCAAAGAGCAGGTCCTTCGTTTGCGCATGTTCAAACTAAGACTATACTTTCAGGGATCATTTCTATAGTTCTTGACTTGAGGAATGTGTTTCTAAAGTGTTTGGTCTCGCTACCCACAATGATGAGTTGTGATGTTCCTTTCTGGGTGTGAAACGGGCTTTGAGTAATGACTTGAGTCATATGCTCATTGTCATTGATGACCGTTCTTTACTTTCTTGGACAGTATTGAGGAAGGGAATGTGTTCAGAGTGGAAAGCCTATATTTCTGTTTGATGTTGGAAAACTTTCAAATCTGACGAATGTATTTGTTGTCCATCTATCAGAAAATGTGTTGATAGGTGTTTGAGAAGTTATTTTTTACTTTAGATAAAAAAATATTTCTTGTACCTCCTATATTCATTAGGTTCCGATTGTAGAAGAAATTAAACTACTGTGCAGGAAAGTCATCTCTTCTTTTGACCATCTCAACGTGCTAAATTTACTTTGGGAAATATTGGTGTGAGGCGTTATGAAACAGATTAACGATCTACGTTTAAAGTAGGCCCCACACTCCCAAATGCCCACTCTGCGCATGTGTGTTGAGACGATACTGTGTGGTGAGACAACCCTCTCTGGGACTGGGGAAGTAACTATGCAAATCAGGTGAAACCGTCAGCATGAACCCTTTTCTCAAAGAGCAGGTCCCTCGTTTGCGCATGTTCAAACTAAGACTATACTTTCAGGGATCATTTCTATAGTTCTTGACTTGAGGAATGTGTTTCTAAAGTGTTTGGTCTCGCTACCCACGATGATGAGTTGTGATGTTCCCTTCTGGGTGTGAAACGGGCTTTGAGTAATGACTTGAGTCATATGCTCATTGTCATCGATGACCGTTCTTTACTTTCTTGGACAGTATTGAGGAAGGGAATGTGTTCAGAGTGGGTAGCCTATATTCCTGTTTGATGTTGGAAAACTTTCAAATCTGACGAATGTATTTGTTGTCCCTCTATCACAAAATGTGTTGATAGGTGTTTGAGAAGTTATTTTCTACTTAAGATAAAAAAATATTTCTTGTACCTCCTATATTCATTAGGTTCCGATTGTAGAAGAAATTAAACTACTGTGCAGGAAAGTCATCTCTTCTTTTGACCATCTCAACGTGCTAAATTTACTTTGGGAAATATTGGTGTGAGGCGTTATGAAACAGATTAACGATCTACGTTTAAAGTAGGCCCCACACTCCCAAATGCCCACTCTGCGCATGTGTGTACTCATGATACTGTGTGGTGAGACAACCCTCCTCTGGGACTGGGGAAGTAACTATGCAAATCAGGTGAAACCGTCATCATGAACCCTTTTCTCAAAGAGCAGGTCCCTCGTTTGCGCATGTTCAAACTAAGACTATACTTTCAGGGATCATTTCTATAGTTCTTGACTTGAGGAATGTGTTTCTAAAGTGTTTGGTCTCGCTACCCACAATGATGAGTTGTGATGTTCCTTTCTGGGCGTGAAACGGGCTTTGAGTAATGACTTGAGTCATATGCTCATTGTCATTGATGACCGTTCTTTACTTTCTTGGACAGTATTGAGGAAGGGAATGTGTTCAGAGTGGGAAGCCTATATTTCTGTTTGATGTTGGAAAACTTTCAAATCTGACGAATGTATTTGTTGTCCATCTATCAGAAAATGTGTTGATAGGTGTTTGACAAGTTATTTTTTACTTTAGATAAAAAAATATTTCTTGTACCTCCTATATTCATTAGGTTCCGATTGTAGAAGAAATTAAACTACTGTGCAGGAAAGTCATCTCTTCTTTTGACCATCTCAACGTGCTAAATTTACTTTGGGAAATATTGGTGTGAGGCGTTATGAAACAGATTAACGATCTACGTTTAAAGTAGGCCCCACACTCCCAAATGCCCACTCTGCGCATGTGTGTACTCATGATACTGTGTGGTGAGACAACCCCCCTCTTGGACTGGGGAAGTAACTATGCAAATCAGGTGAAACCGTCATCATGAACCCTTTTCTCAAAGAGCAGGTCCCTCGTTTGCGCATGTTCAAACTAAGACTATACTTTCAGGGATCATTTCTATAGTTCTTGACTTGAGGAATGTGTTTCTAAAGTGTTTGGTCTCGCTACCCACGATGATGAGTTGTGATGTTCCCTTCTGGGTGTGAAACGGGCTTTGAGTAGTGACTTCAGTCATATGCTCATTGTCATTGATGACCGTTCTTTACTTTCTTGGACAGTATTGAGGAAGGGAATGTGTTCAGAGTGGGAAGCCTATATTTCTGTTTGATGTTGGAAAACTTTCAACTCTGACGAATGTATTTGTTGTCCCTCAATCACAAAATGTGTTGATAGGTGTTTGAGAAGTTATTTTCTACTTTAGATAAAAAAATATTTCTTGTACCTCCTATATTCATTAGGTTCCGATTGTAGAAGAAATTAAACTACTGTGCAGGAAAGTCATCTCTTCTTTTGACCATCTCAACGTGCTAAATTTACTTTGGGAAATATTGGTGTGAGGCGTTATGAAACAGATTAACGATCTACGTTTAAAGTAGGCCCCACACTCCCAAATGCCCACTCTGCGCATGTGTGTACTCATGATACTGTGTGGTGAGACAACCCTCCTCTGGGACTGGGGAAGTAACTATGCAAATCAGGTGAAACCGTCATCATGAACCCTTTTCTCAAAGAGCAGGTCCCTCGTTTGCGCATGTTCAAACTAAGACTATACTTTCAGGGATCATTTCTATAGTTCTTGACTTGAGGAATGTGTTTCTAAAGTGTTTGGTCTCGCTACCCACAATGATGAGTTGTGATGTTCCCTTCTGGGCGTGAAACAGGCTTTGAGTAATGACTTGAGTCATATGCTCATTGTCATTGATGACCGTTCTTTACTTTCTTGGACAGTATTGAGGAAGGGAATGTGTTCAGAGTGGGTAGCCTATATTCCTGTTTGATGTTGGAAAACTTTCAAATCTGACGAATGTATTTGTTGTCCCTCTATCACAAAATGTGTTGATAGGTGTTTGAGAAGTTATTTTCTACTTAAGATAAAAAAATATTTCTTGTACCTCCTATATTCATTAGGTTCCGATTGTAGAAGAAATTAAACTACTGTGCAGGAAAGTCATCTCTTCCTTTGACCATCTCAACGTGCTAAATTTACTTTGGGAAATATTGGTGTGAGGCGTTATGAAACAGATTAACGATCTACGTTTAAAGTAGGCCCCACACTCCCAAATGCCCACTCTGCGCATGTGTGTACTCATGATACTGTGTGGTGAGACAACCCCCCTCTGGGACTGGGGAAGTAACTATGCAAATCAGGTGAAACCGTCATCATGAACCCTTTTCTCAAAGAGCAGGTCCCTCGTTTGCGCATGTTCAAACTAAGACTATACTTTCAGGGATCATTTCTATAGTTCTTGACTTGAGGAATGTGTTTCTAAAGTGTTTGGTCTCGCTACCCACGATGATGAGTTGTGATGTTCCCTTCTGGGTGTGAAACGGGCTTTGAGTAGTGACTTCAGTCATATGCTCATTGTCATTGATGACCGTTCTTTACTTTCTTGGACAGTATTGAGGAAGGGAATGTGTTCAGAGTGGGTAGCCTATATTCCTGTTTGATGTTGGAAAACTTTCAAATCTGACGAATGTATTTGTTGTCCCTCTATCACAAAATGTGTTGATAGGTGTTTGAGAAGTTATTTTTTACTTTAGATAAAAAAATATTTATTGTACCTCCTATATTCATTAGGTTCCGATTGTAGAAGAAATTAAACTACTGTGCAGGAAAGTCATCTCTTCTTTTGACCATCTCAACGTGCTAAATTTACTTTGGGAAATATTGGTGTGAGGCGTTATGAAACAGATTAACGATCTACGTTTAAAGTAGGCCCCACACTCCCAAATGCCCACTCTGCGCATGTGTGTACTCATGATACTGTGTGGTGAGACAACCCTCCTCTGGGACTGGGGAAGTAACTATGCAAATCAGGTGAAACCGTCATCATGAACCCTTTTCTCAAAGAGCAGGTCCCTCGTTTGCGCA
Source organism: Borostomias antarcticus (assembly GCF_949987555.1). Taxonomy (NCBI): domain Eukaryota; kingdom Metazoa; phylum Chordata; class Actinopteri; order Stomiiformes; family Stomiidae; genus Borostomias; species Borostomias antarcticus. The sequence goes on from NC_140235.1 coordinate 22,655,616, forward strand.
TGTTCAAACTAAGACTATACTTTCAGGGATAATTTCTATAGTTCTTGACTTGAGGAATGTGTTTCTAAAGTGTTTGGTCTCGCTACCCACAATGATGAGTTGTGAAGTTCCTTTCTGGGCGTGAAACGGGCTTTGAGTAATGACTTGAGTCATATTCTCATTGTCATTGATGACCGTTCTTTACTTTCTTGGACAGTATTGAGGAAGGGAATGTGTTCAGAGTGGGAAGCCTATATTTCTGTTTGATGTTGGAAAACTTTCAAATCTGAAGAATGTATTTGTTGTCCATCTATCAGAAAATGTGTTGATAGGTGTTTGAGAAGTTATTTTTTACTTTAGATAAAAAAATATTTCTTGTACCTCCTATATTCATTAGGTTCCGATTGTAGAAGAAATTAAACTACTGTGCAGGAAAGTCATCTCTTCTTTTGACCATCTCAACGTGCTAAATTTACTTTGGGAAATATTGGTGTGAGGCGTTATGAAACAGATTAACGATCTACGTTTAAAGTAGGCCCCACACTCCCAAATACCCACTCTGCGCATGTGTGTACTCATGATACTGTGTGGTGAGACAACCCCCCTCTGGGACTGGGGAAGTAACTATGCAAATCAGGTGAAACCGTCATCATGAACCCTTTTCTCAAAGAGCAGGTCCCTCGTTTGCGCATGTTCAAACTAAGACTATACTTACAGGGATCATTTCTATAGTTCTTGACTTGAGGAATGTATTTCTAAAGTGTTTGGTCTCGCTACCCACGATGATGAGTTGTGATGTTCCCTTCTGGGCGTGAACCGGGCTTTGAGTAATGACTTGAGTCATATGCTCATTGTCATTGATGACCGTTCTTTACTTTCTTGGACAGTATTGAGGAAGGGAATGTGTTCAGAGTGGGTAGCCTATATTCCTGTTTGATGTTGGAAAACTTTCAAATCTGACGAATGTATTTGTTGTCCCTCTATCACAAAATGTGTTGATAGGTGTTTGAGAAGTTATTTTCTACTTAAGATAAAAAAATATTTCTTGTACCTCCTATATTCATTAGGTTCCGATTGTAGAAGAAATTAAACTACTGTGCAGGAAAGTCATCTCTTCCTTTGACCATCTCAACGTGCTAAATTTACTTTGGGAAATATTGGTGTGAGGCGTTATGAAACAGATTAACGATCTACGTTTAAAGTAGGCCCCACACTCCCAAATGCCCACTCTGCGCATGTGTGTACTCATGATACTGTGTGGTGAGACAACCCTCCTCTGGGACTGGGGAAGTAACTATGCAAATCAGGTGAAACCGTCATCATGAACCCTTTTCTCAAAGAGCAGGTCCCTCGTTTGCGCATGATCAAACTAAGACTATACTTTCAGGGATAATTTCTATAGTTCTTGACTTGAGGAATGTGTTTCTAAAGTGTTTGGTCTCGCTACCCACAATGATGAGTTGTGATGTTCCTTTCTGGGCGTGAAACGGGCTTTGAGTAATGACTTGAGTCATATGCTCATTGTCATTGATGACCGTTCTTTACTTTCTTGGACAGTATTGAGGAAGGGAATGTGTTCAGAGTGGGAAGCCTATATTTCTGTTTGATGTTGGAAAACTTTCAAATCTGACGAATGTATTTGTTGTCCATCTATCAGAAAATGTGTTGATAGGTGTTTGAGAAGTTATTTTTTACTTTAGATAAAAAAATATTTATTGTACCTCCTATATTCATTAGGTTCCGATTGTAGAAGAAATTAAACTACTGTGCAGGAAAGTCATCTCTTCTTTTGACCATCTCAACGTGCTAAATTTACTTTGGGAAATATTGGTGTGAGGCGTTATGAAACAGATTAACGATCTACGTTTAAAGTAGGCCCCACACTCCCAAATGCCCACTCTGCGCATGTGTGTACTCATGATACTGTGTGGTGAGACAACCCCCCTCTGGGACTGGGGAAGTAACTATGCAAATCAGGTGAAACCGTCATCATGAACCCTTTTCTCAAAGAGCAGGTCCCTCGTTTGCGCATGTTCAAACTAAGACTATACTTTCAGGGATCATTTCTATAGTTCTTGACTTGAGGAATGTGTTTCTAAAGTGTTTGGTCTCGCTACCCACGATGATGAGTTGTGATGTTCCCTTCTGGGTGTGAAACGGGCTTTGAGTAGTGACTTCAGTCATATGCTCATTGTCATTGATGACCGTTCTTTACTTTCTTGGACAGTATTGAGGAAGGGAATGTGTTCAGAGTGGGAAGCCTATATTTCTGTTTGATGTTGGAAAACTTTCAAATCTGACGAATGTATTTGTTGTCCATCTATCACAAAATGTGTTGATAGGTGTTTGAGAAGTTATTTTTTACTTTAGATAAAAAAATATTTCTTGTACCTCCTATATTCATTAGGTTCCGATTGTAGAAGAAATTAAACTACTGTGCAGGAAAGTCATCTCTTCTTTTGACCATCTCAACGTGCTAAATTTACTTTGGGAAATATTGGTGTGAGGCGTTATGAAACAGATTAACGATCTACGTTTAAAGTAGGCCCCACACTCCCAAATGCCCACTCTGCGCAAGTGTGTACTCATGATACTGTGTGGTGAGACAACCCTCCTCTGGGACTGGGGAAGTAACTATGCAAATCAGGTGAAACCGTCATCATGAACCCTTTTCTCAAAGAGCAGGTCCCTCGTTTGCGCATGTTCAAACTAAGACTATACTTTCAGGGATCATTTCTATAGTTCTTGACTTGAGGAATGTGTTTCTAAAGTGTTTGGTCTCGCTACCCACAATGATGAGTTGTGATGTTCCTTTCTGGGCGTGAAACGGGCTTTGAGTAATGACTTGAGTCATATGCTCATTGTCATTGATGACCGTTCTTTACTTTCTTGGACAGTATTGAGGAAGGGAATGTGTTCAGAGTGGAAAGCCTATATTTCTGTTTGATGTTGGAAAACTTTCAAATCTGACGAATGTATTTGTTGTCCATCTATCAGAAAATGTGTTGATAGGTGTTTGAGAAGTTATTTTTTACTTTAGATAAAAAAATATTTCTTGTACCTCCTATATTCATTAGGTTCCGATTGTAGAAGAAATTAAACTACTGTGCAGGAAAGTCATCTCTTCTTTTGACCATCTCAACGTGCTAAATTTACTTTGGGAAATATTGGTGTGAGGCGTTATGAAACAGATTAACGATCTACGTTTAAAGTAGGCCCCACACTCCCAAATGCCCACTCTGCGCATGTGTGTTGAGACGATACTGTGTGGTGAGACAACCCTCTCTGGGACTGGGGAAGTAACTATGCAAATCAGGTGAAACCGTCAGCATGAACCCTTTTCTCAAAGAGCAGGTCCCTCGTTTGCGCATGTTCAAACTAAGACTATACTTTCAGGGATCATTTCTATAGTTCTTGACTTGAGGAATGTGTTTCTAAAGTGTTTGGTCTCGCTACCCACGATGATGAGTTGTGATGTTCCCTTCTGGGCGTGAAACGGGCTTTGAGTAATGACTTGAGTCATATGCTCATTGTCATTGATGACCGTTCTTTACTTTCTTGGACAGTATTGAGGAAGGGAATGTGTTCAGAGTGGGTAGCCTATATTCCTGTTTGATGTTGGAAAACTTTCAAATCTGACGAATGTATTTGTTGTCCCTCTATCACAAAATGTGTTGATAGGTGTTTGAGAAGTTATTTTCTACTTTAGATAAAAAAATATTTCTTGTACCTCCTATATTCATTAGGTTCCGATTGTAGAAGAAATTAAACTACTGTGCAGGAAAGTCATCTCTTCTTTTGACCATCTCAACGTGCTAAATTTACTTTGGGAAATATTGGTGTGAGGCGTTATGAAACAGATTAACGATCTACGTTTAAAGTAGGCCCCACACTCCCAAATGCCCACTCTGCGCATGTGTGTACTCATGATACTGTGTGGTGAGACAACCCCCCTCTGGGACTGGGGAAGTAACTATGCAAATCAGGTGAAACCGTCATCATGAACCCTTTTCTCAAAGAGCAGGTCCCTCGTTTGCGCATGTTCAAACTAAGACTATACTTTCAGGGATCATTTCTATAGTTCTTGACTTGAGGAATGTGTTTCTAAAGTGTTTGGTCTCGCTACCCACAATGATGAGTTGTGATGTTCCTTTCTGGGCGTGAAACGGGCTTTGAGTAATGACTTGAGTCATATGCTCATTGTCATTGATGACCGTTTTTTACTTTCTTGGACAGTATTGAGGAAGGGAATGTGTTCAGAGTGGGAAGCCTATATTTCTGTCTGATGTTGGAAAACTTTCAAATCTGACGAATGTATTTGTTGTCCATCTATCAGAAAATGTGTTGATAGGTGTTTGAGAAGTTATTTTTTACTTTAGATAAAAAAATATTTCTTGTACCTCCTATATTCATTAGGTTCCGATTGTAGAAGAAATTAAACTACTGTGCAGGAAAGTCATCTCTTCCTTTGACCATCTCAACGTGCTAAATTTACTTTGGGAAATATTGGTGTGAGGCGTTATGAAACAGATTAACGATCTACGTTTAAAGTAGGCCCCACACTCCCAAATGCCCACTCTGCGCATGTGTGTACTCATGATACTGTGTGGTGAGACAACCCCCCTCTGGGACTGGGGAAGTAACTATGCAAATCAGGTGAAACCGTCATCATGAACCCTTTTCTCAAAGAGCAGGTCCCTCGTTTGCGCATGTTCAAACTAAGACTATACTTTCAGGGATCATTTCTATAGTTCTTGACTTGAGGAATGTGTTTCTAAAGTGTTTGGTCTCGCTACCCACGATGATGAGTTGTGATGTTCCCTTCTGGGTGTGAAACGGGCTTTGAGTAGTGACTTCAGTCATATGCTCATTGTCATTGATGACCGTTCTTTACTTTCTTGGACAGTATTGAGGAAGGGAATGTGTTCAGAGTGGGTAGCCTATATTCCTGTTTGATGTTGGAAAACTTTCAAATCTGACGAATGTATTTGTTGTCCCTCTATCACAAAATGTGTTGATAGGTGTTTGAGAAGTTATTTTTTACTTTAGATAAAAAAATATTTATTGTACCTCCTATATTCATTAGGTTCCGATTGTAGAAGAAATTAAACTACTGTGCAGGAAAGTCATCTCTTCTTTTGACCATCTCAACGTGCTAAATTTACTTTGGGAAATATTGGTGTGAGGCGTTATGAAACAGATTAACGATCTACGTTTAAAGTAGGCCCCACACTCCCAAATGCCCACTCTGCGCATGTGTGTACTCATGATACTGTGTGGTGAGACAACCCTCCTCTGGGACTGGGGAAGTAACTATGCAAATCAGGTGAAACCGTCATCATGAACCCTTTTCTCAAAGAGCAGGTCCCTCGTTTGCGCATGTTCAAACTAAGACTATACTTTCAGGGATAATTTCTATAGTTCTTGACTTGAGGAATGTGTTTCTAAAGTGTTTGGTCTCGCTACCCACAATGATGAGTTGTGAAGTTCCTTTCTGGGCGTGAAACGGGCTTTGAGTAATGACTTGAGTCATATTCTCATTGTCATTGATGACCGTTCTTTACTTTCTTGGACAGTATTGAGGAAGGGAATGTGTTCAGAGTGGGAAGCCTATATTTCTGTTTGATGTTGGAAAACTTTCAAATCTGAAGAATGTATTTGTTGTCCATCTATCAGAAAATGTGTTGATAGGTGTTTGAGAAGTTATTTTTTACTTTAGATAAAAAAATATTTCTTGTACCTCCTATATTCATTAGGTTCCGATTGTAGAAGAAATTAAACTACTGTGCAGGAAAGTCATCTCTTCTTTTGACCATCTCAACGTGCTAAATTTACTTTGGGAAATATTGGTGTGAGGCGTTATGAAACAGATTAACGATCTACGTTTAAAGTAGGCCCCACACTCCCAAATACCCACTCTGCGCATGTGTGTACTCATGATACTGTGTGGTGAGACAACCCCCCTCTGGGACTGGGGAAGTAACTATGCAAATCAGGTGAAACCGTCATCATGAACCCTTTTCTCAAAGAGCAGGTCCCTCGTTTGCGCATGTTCAAACTAAGACTATACTTACAGGGATCATTTCTATAGTTCTTGACTTGAGGAATGTATTTCTAAAGTGTTTGGTCTCGCTACCCACGATGATGAGTTGTGATGTTCCCTTCTGGGCGTGAACCGGGCTTTGAGTAATGACTTGAGTCATATGCTCATTGTCATTGATGACCGTTCTTTACTTTCTTGGACAGTATTGAGGAAGGGAATGTGTTCAGAGTGGGTAGCCTATATTCCTGTTTGATGTTGGAAAACTTTCAAATCTGACGAATGTATTTGTTGTCCCTCTATCACAAAATGTGTTGATAGGTGTTTGAGAAGTTATTTTCTACTTAAGATAAAAAAATATTTCTTGTACCTCCTATATTCATTAGGTTCCGATTGTAGAAGAAATTAAACTACTGTGCAGGAAAGTCATCTCTTCCTTTGACCATCTCAACGTGCTAAATTTACTTTGGGAAATATTGGTGTGAGGCGTTATGAAACAGATTAACGATCTACGTTTAAAGTAGGCCCCACACTCCCAAATGCCCACTCTGCGCATGTGTGTACTCATGATACTGTGTGGTGAGACAACCCTCCTCTGGGACTGGGGAAGTAACTATGCAAATCAGGTGAAACCGTCATCATGAACCCTTTTCTCAAAGAGCAGGTCCCTCGTTTGCGCATGATCAAACTAAGACTATACTTTCAGGGATAATTTCTATAGTTCTTGACTTGAGGAATGTGTTTCTAAAGTGTTTGGTCTCGCTACCCACAATGATGAGTTGTGATGTTCCTTTCTGGGCGTGAAACGGGCTTTGAGTAATGACTTGAGTCATATGCTCATTGTCATTGATGACCGTTCTTTACTTTCTTGGACAGTATTGAGGAAGGGAATGTGTTCAGAGTGGGAAGCCTATATTTCTGTTTGATGTTGGAAAACTTTCAAATCTGACGAATGTATTTGTTGTCCATCTATCAGAAAATGTGTTGATAGGTGTTTGAGAAGTTATTTTTTACTTTAGATAAAAAAATATTTATTGTACCTCCTATATTCATTAGGTTCCGATTGTAGAAGAAATTAAACTACTGTGCAGGAAAGTCATCTCTTCTTTTGACCATCTCAACGTGCTAAATTTACTTTGGGAAATATTGGTGTGAGGCGTTATGAAACAGATTAACGATCTACGTTTAAAGTAGGCCCCACACTCCCAAATGCCCACTCTGCGCATGTGTGTACTCATGATACTGTGTGGTGAGACAACCCCCCTCTGGGACTGGGGAAGTAACTATGCAAATCAGGTGAAACCGTCATCATGAACCCTTTTCTCAAAGAGCAGGTCCCTCGTTTGCGCATGTTCAAACTAAGACTATACTTTCAGGGATCATTTCTATAGTTCTTGACTTGAGGAATGTGTTTCTAAAGTGTTTGGTCTCGCTACCCACGATGATGAGTTGTGATGTTCCCTTCTGGGTGTGAAACGGGCTTTGAGTAGTGACTTCAGTCATATGCTCATTGTCATTGATGACCGTTCTTTACTTTCTTGGACAGTATTGAGGAAGGGAATGTGTTCAGAGTGGGAAGCCTATATTTCTGTTTGATGTTGGAAAACTTTCAAATCTGACGAATGTATTTGTTGTCCATCTATCACAAAATGTGTTGATAGGTGTTTGAGAAGTTATTTTTTACTTTAGATAAAAAAATATTTCTTGTACCTCCTATATTCATTAGGTTCCGATTGTAGAAGAAATTAAACTACTGTGCAGGAAAGTCATCTCTTCTTTTGACCATCTCAACGTGCTAAATTTACTTTGGGAAATATTGGTGTGAGGCGTTATGAAACAGATTAACGATCTACGTTTAAAGTAGGCCCCACACTCCCAAATGCCCACTCTGCGCAAGTGTGTACTCATGATACTGTGTGGTGAGACAACCCTCCTCTGGGACTGGGGAAGTAACTATGCAAATCAGGTGAAACCGTCATCATGAACCCTTTTCTCAAAGAGCAGGTCCCTCGTTTGCGCATGTTCAAACTAAGACTATACTTTCAGGGATCATTTCTATAGTTCTTGACTTGAGGAATGTGTTTCTAAAGTGTTTGGTCTCGCTACCCACAATGATGAGTTGTGATGTTCCTTTCTGGGCGTGAAACGGGCTTTGAGTAATGACTTGAGTCATATGCTCATTGTCATTGATGACCGTTCTTTACTTTCTTGGACAGTATTGAGGAAGGGAATGTGTTCAGAGTGGAAAGCCTATATTTCTGTTTGATGTTGGAAAACTTTCAAATCTGACGAATGTATTTGTTGTCCATCTATCAGAAAATGTGTTGATAGGTGTTTGAGAAGTTATTTTTTACTTTAGATAAAAAAATATTTCTTGTACCTCCTATATTCATTAGGTTCCGATTGTAGAAGAAATTAAACTACTGTGCAGGAAAGTCATCTCTTCTTTTGACCATCTCAACGTGCTAAATTTACTTTGGGAAATATTGGTGTGAGGCGTTATGAAACAGATTAACGATCTACGTTTAAAGTAGGCCCCACACTCCCAAATGCCCACTCTGCGCATGTGTGTTGAGACGATACTGTGTGGTGAGACAACCCTCTCTGGGACTGGGGAAGTAACTATGCAAATCAGGTGAAACCGTCAGCATGAACCCTTTTCTCAAAGAGCAGGTCCCTCGTTTGCGCATGTTCAAACTAAGACTATACTTTCAGGGATCATTTCTATAGTTCTTGACTTGAGGAATGTGTTTCTAAAGTGTTTGGTCTCGCTACCCACGATGATGAGTTGTGATGTTCCCTTCTGGGCGTGAAACGGGCTTTGAGTAATGACTTGAGTCATATGCTCATTGTCATTGATGACCGTTCTTTACTTTCTTGGACAGTATTGAGGAAGGGAATGTGTTCAGAGTGGGTAGCCTATATTCCTGTTTGATGTTGGAAAACTTTCAAATCTGACGAATGTATTTGTTGTCCCTCTATCACAAAATGTGTTGATAGGTGTTTGAGAAGTTATTTTCTACTTTAGATAAAAAAATATTTCTTGTACCTCCTATATTCATTAGGTTCCGATTGTAGAAGAAATTAAACTACTGTGCAGGAAAGTCATCTCTTCTTTTGACCATCTCAACGTGCTAAATTTACTTTGGGAAATATTGGTGTGAGGCGTTATGAAACAGATTAACGATCTACGTTTAAAGTAGGCCCCACACTCCCAAATGCCCACTCTGCGCATGTGTGTACTCATGATACTGTGTGGTGAGACAACCCTCCTCTGGGACTGGGGAAGTAACTATGCAAATCAGGTGAAACCGTCATCATGAACCCTTTTCTCAAAGAGCAGGTCCCTCGTTTGCGCATGTTCAAACTAAGACTATACTTTCAGGGATAATTTCTATAGTTCTTGACTTGAGGAATGTGTTTCTAAAGTGTTTGGTCTCGCTACCCACAATGATGAGTTGTGAAGTTCCTTTCTGGGCGTGAAACGGGCTTTGAGTAATGACTTGAGTCATATTCTCATTGTCATTGATGACCGTTCTTTACTTTCTTGGACAGTATTGAGGAAGGGAATGTGTTCAGAGTGGGAAGCCTATATTTCTGTTTGATGTTGGAAAACTTTCAAATCTGAAGAATGTATTTGTTGTCCATCTATCAGAAAATGTGTTGATAGGTGTTTGAGAAGTTATTTTTTACTTTAGATAAAAAAATATTTCTTGTACCTCCTATATTCATTAGGTTCCGATTGTAGAAGAAATTAAACTACTGTGCAGGAAAGTCATCTCTTCTTTTGACCATCTCAACGTGCTAAATTTACTTTGGGAAATATTGGTGTGAGGCGTTATGAAACAGATTAACGATCTACGTTTAAAGTAGGCCCCACACTCCCAAATACCCACTCTGCGCATGTGTGTACTCATGATACTGTGTGGTGAGACAACCCCCCTCTGGGACTGGGGAAGTAACTATGCAAATCAGGTGAAACCGTCATCATGAACCCTTTTCTCAAAGAGCAGGTCCCTCGTTTGCGCATGTTCAAACTAAGACTATACTTACAGGGATCATTTCTATAGTTCTTGACTTGAGGAATGTATTTCTAAAGTGTTTGGTCTCGCTACCCACGATGATGAGTTGTGATGTTCCCTTCTGGGCGTGAACCGGGCTTTGAGTAATGACTTGAGTCATATGCTCATTGTCATTGATGACCGTTCTTTACTTTCTTGGACAGTATTGAGGAAGGGAATGTGTTCAGAGTGGGTAGCCTATATTCCTGTTTGATGTTGGAAAACTTTCAAATCTGACGAATGTATTTGTTGTCCCTCTATCACAAAATGTGTTGATAGGTGTTTGAGAAGTTATTTTCTACTTAAGATAAAAAAATATTTCTTGTACCTCCTATATTCATTAGGTTCCGATTGTAGAAGAAATTAAACTACTGTGCAGGAAAGTCATCTCTTCCTTTGACCATCTCAACGTGCTAAATTTACTTTGGGAAATATTGGTGTGAGGCGTTATGAAACAGATTAACGATCTACGTTTAAAGTAGGCCCCACACTCCCAAATGCCCACTCTGCGCATGTGTGTACTCATGATACTGTGTGGTGAGACAACCCTCCTCTGGGACTGGGGAAGTAACTATGCAAATCAGGTGAAACCGTCATCATGAACCCTTTTCTCAAAGAGCAGGTCCCTCGTTTGCGCATGTTCAAACTAAGACTATACTTTCAGGGATAATTTCTATAGTTCTTGACTTGAGGAATGTGTTTCTAAAGTGTTTGGTCTCGCTACCCACAATGATGAGTTGTGAAGTTCCTTTCTGGGCGTGAAACGGGCTTTGAGTAATGACTTGAGTCATATTCTCATTGTCATTGATGACCGTTCTTTACTTTCTTGGACAGTATTGAGGAAGGGAATGTGTTCAGAGTGGGAAGCCTATATTTCTGTTTGATGTTGGAAAACTTTCAAATCTGAAGAATGTATTTGTTGTCCATCTATCAGAAAATGTGTTGATAGGTGTTTGAGAAGTTATTTTTTACTTTAGATAAAAAAATATTTCTTGTACCTCCTATATTCATTAGGTTCCGATTGTAGAAGAAATTAAACTACTGTGCAGGAAAGTCATCTCTTCTTTTGACCATCTCAACGTGCTAAATTTACTTTGGGAAATATTGGTGTGAGGCGTTATGAAACAGATTAACGATCTACGTTTAAAGTAGGCCCCACACTCCCAAATACCCACTCTGCGCATGTGTGTACTCATGATACTGTGTGGTGAGACAACCCCCCTCTGGGACTGGGGAAGTAACTATGCAAATCAGGTGAAACCGTCATCATGAACCCTTTTCTCAAAGAGCAGGTCCCTCGTTTGCGCATGTTCAAACTAAGACTATACTTACAGGGATCATTTCTATAGTTCTTGACTTGAGGAATGTATTTCTAAAGTGTTTGGTCTCGCTACCCACGATGATGAGTTGTGATGTTCCCTTCTGGGCGTGAACCGGGCTTTGAGTAATGACTTGAGTCATATGCTCATTGTCATTGATGACCGTTCTTTACTTTCTTGGACAGTATTGAGGAAGGGAATGTGTTCAGAGTGGGTAGCCTATATTCCTGTTTGATGTTGGAAAACTTTCAAATCTGACGAATGTATTTGTTGTCCCTCTATCACAAAATGTGTTGATAGGTGTTTGAGAAGTTATTTTCTACTTAAGATAAAAAAATATTTCTTGTACCTCCTATATTCATTAGGTTCCGATTGTAGAAGAAATTAAACTACTGTGCAGGAAAGTCATCTCTTCCTTTGACCATCTCAACGTGCTAAATTTACTTTGGGAAATATTGGTGTGAGGCGTTATGAAACAGATTAACGATCTACGTTTAAAGTAGGCCCCACACTCCCAAATGCCCACTCTGCGCATGTGTGTACTCATGATACTGTGTGGTGAGACAACCCTCCTCTGGGACTGGGGAAGTAACTATGCAAATCAGGTGAAACCGTCATCATGAACCCTTTTCTCAAAGAGCAGGTCCCTCGTTTGCGCATGATCAAACTAAGACTATACTTTCAGGGATAATTTCTATAGTTCTTGACTTGAGGAATGTGTTTCTAAAGTGTTTGGTCTCGCTACCCACAATGATGAGTTGTGATGTTCCTTTCTGGGCGTGAAACGGGCTTTGAGTAATGACTTGAGTCATATGCTCATTGTCATTGATGACCGTTCTTTACTTTCTTGGACAGTATTGAGGAAGGGAATGTGTTCAGAGTGGGAAGCCTATATTTCTGTTTGATGTTGGAAAACTTTCAAATCTGATGAATGTATTTGTTGTCCATCTATCAGAAAATGTGTTGATAGGTGTTTGAGAAGTTATTTTTTACTTTAGATAAAAAAATATTTATTGTACCTCCTATATTCATTAGGTTCCGATTGTAGAAGAAATTAAACTACTGTGCAGGAAAGTCATCTCTTCTTTTGACCATCTCAACGTGCTAAATTTACTTTGGGAAATATTGGTGTGAGGCGTTATGAAACAGATTAACGATCTACGTTTAAAGTAGGCCCCACACTCCCAAATGCCCACTCTGCGCATGTGTGTACTCATGATACTGTGTGGTGAGACAACCCCCCTCTGGGACTGGGGAAGTAACTATGCAAATCAGGTGAAACCGTCATCATGAACCCTTTTCTCAAAGAGCAGGTCCCTCGTTTGCGCATGTTCAAACTAAGACTATACTTTCAGGGATCATTTCTATAGTTCTTGACTTGAGGAATGTGTTTCTAAAGTGTTTGGTCTCGCTACCCACGATGATGAGTTGTGATGTTCCCTTCTGGGTGTGAAACGGGCTTTGAGTAGTGACTTCAGTCATATGCTCATTGTCATTGATGACCGTTCTTTACTTTCTTGGACAGTATTGAGGAAGGGAATGTGTTCAGAGTGGGAAGCCTATATTTCTGTTTGATGTTGGAAAACTTTCAAATCTGACGAATGTATTTGTTGTCCATCTATCACAAAATGTGTTGATAGGTGTTTGAGAAGTTATTTTTTACTTTAGATAAAAAAATATTTCTTGTACCTCCTATATTCATTAGGTTCCGATTGTAGAAGAAATTAAACTACTGTGCAGGAAAGTCATCTCTTCTTTTGACCATCTCAACGTGCTAAATTTACTTTGGGAAATATTGGTGTGAGGCGTTATGAAACAGATTAACGATCTACGTTTAAAGTAGGCCCCACACTCCCAAATGCCCACTCTGCGCAAGTGTGTACTCATGATACTGTGTGGTGAGACAACCCTCCTCTGGGACTGGGGAAGTAACTATGCAAATCAGGTGAAACCGTCATCATGAACCCTTTTCTCAAAGAGCAGGTCCCTCGTTTGCGCATGTTCAAACTAAGACTATACTTTCAGGGATCATTTCTATAGTTCTTGACTTGAGGAATGTGTTTCTAAAGTGTTTGGTCTCGCTACCCACAATGATGAGTTGTGATGTTCCTTTCTGGGCGTGAAACGGGCTTTGAGTAATGACTTGAGTCATATGCTCATTGTCATTGATGACCGTTCTTTACTTTCTTGGACAGTATTGAGGAAGGGAATGTGTTCAGAGTGGAAAGCCTATATTTCTGTTTGATGTTGGAAAACTTTCAAATCTGACGAATGTATTTGTTGTCCATCTATCACAAAATGTGTTGATAGGTGTTTGAGAAGTTATTTTTTACTTTAGATAAAAAAATATTTCTTGTACCTCCTATATTCATTAGGTTCCGATTGTAGAAGAAATTAAACTACTGTGCAGGAAAGTCATCTCTTCTTTTGACCATCTCAACGTGCTAAATTTACTTTGGGAAATATTGGTGTGAGGCGTTATGAAACAGATTAACGATCTACGTTTAAAGTAGGCCCCACACTCCCAAATGCCCACTCTGCGCAAGTGTGTACTCATGATACTGTGTGGTGAGACAACCCTCCTCTGGGACTGGGGAAGTAACTATGCAAATCAGGTGAAACCGTCATCATGAACCCTTTTCTCAAAGAGCAGGTCCCTCGTTTGCGCATGTTCAAACTAAGACTATACTTTCAGGGATCATTTCTATAGTTCTTGACTTGAGGAATGTGTTTCTAAAGTGTTTGGTCTCGCTACCCACAATGATGAGTTGTGATGTTCCTTTCTGGGCGTGAAACGGGCTTTGAGTAATGACTTGAGTCATATGCTCATTGTCATTGATGACCGTTCTTTACTTTCTTGGACAGTATTGAGGAAGGGAATGTGTTCAGAGTGGAAAGCCTATATTTCTGTTTGATGTTGGAAAACTTTCAAATCTGACGAATGTATTTGTTGTCCATCTATCAGAAAATGTGTTGATAGGTGTTTGAGAAGTTATTTTTTACTTTAGATAAAAAAATATTTCTTGTACCTCCTATATTCATTAGGTTCCGATTGTAGAAGAAATTAAACTACTGTGCAGGAAAGTCATCTCTTCTTTTGACCATCTCAACGTGCTAAATTTACTTTGGGAAATATTGGTGTGAGGCGTTATGAAACAGATTAACGATCTACGTTTAAAGTAGGCCCCACACTCCCAAATGCCCACTCTGCGCATGTGTGTTGAGACGATACTGTGTGGTGAGACAACCCTCTCTGGGACTGGGGAAGTAACTATGCAAATCAGGTGAAACCGTCAGCATGAACCCTTTTCTCAAAGAGCAGGTCCCTCGTTTGCGCATGTTCAAACTAAGACTATACTTTCAGGGATCATTTCTATAGTTCTTGACTTGAGGAATGTGTTTCTAAAGTGTTTGGTCTCGCTACCCACGATGATGAGTTGTGATGTTCCCTTCTGGGCGTGAAACGGGCTTTGAGTAATGACTTGAGTCATATGCTCATTGTCATTGATGACCGTTCTTTACTTTCTTGGACAGTATTGAGGAAGGGAATGTGTTCAGAGTGGGTAGCCTATATTCCTGTTTGATGTTGGAAAACTTTCAAATCTGACGAATGTATTTGTTGTCCCTCTATCACAAAATGTGTTGATAGGTGTTTGAGAAGTTATTTTCTACTTTAGATAAAAAAATATTTCTTGTACCTCCTATATTCATTAGGTTCCGATTGTAGAAGAAATTAAACTACTGTGCAGGAAAGTCATCTCTTCTTTTGACCATCTCAACGTGCTAAATTTACTTTGGGAAATATTGGTGTGAGGCGTTATGAAACAGATTAACGATCTACGTTTAAAGTAGGCCCCACACTCCCAAATGCCCACTCTGCGCATGTGTGTACTCATGATACTGTGTGGTGAGACAACCCTCCTCTGGGACTGGGGAAGTAACTATGCAAATCAGGTGAAACCGTCATCATGAACCCTTTTCTCAAAGAGCAGGTCCCTCGTTTGCGCATGTTCAAACTAAGACTATACTTTCAGGGATAATTTCTATAGTTCTTGACTTGAGGAATGTGTTTCTAAAGTGTTTGGTCTCGCTACCCACAATGATGAGTTGTGAAGTTCCTTTCTGGGCGTGAAACGGGCTTTGAGTAATGACTTGAGTCATATTCTCATTGTCATTGATGACCGTTCTTTACTTTCTTGGACAGTATTGAGGAAGGGAATGTGTTCAGAGTGGGAAGCCTATATTTCTGTTTGATGTTGGAAAACTTTCAAATCTGAAGAATGTATTTGTTGTCCATCTATCAGAAAATGTGTTGATAGGTGTTTGAGAAGTTATTTTTTACTTTAGATAAAAAAATATTTCTTGTACCTCCTATATTCATTAGGTTCCGATTGTAGAAGAAATTAAACTACTGTGCAGGAAAGTCATCTCTTCTTTTGACCATCTCAACGTGCTAAATTTACTTTGGGAAATATTGGTGTGAGGCGTTATGAAACAGATTAACGATCTACGTTTAAAGTAGGCCCCACACTCCCAAATGCCCACTCTGCGCAAGTGTGTACTCATGATACTGTGTGGTGAGACAACCCTCCTCTGGGACTGGGGAAGTAACTATGCAAATCAGGTGAAACCGTCATCATGAACCCTTTTCTCAAAGAGCAGGTCCCTCGTTTGCGCATGTTCAAACTAAGACTATACTTTCAGGGATCATTTCTATAGTTCTTGACTTGAGGAATGTGTTTCTAAAGTGTTTGGTCTCGCTACCCACAATGATGAGTTGTGATGTTCCTTTCTGGGCGTGAAACTGGCTTTGAGTAATGACTTGAGTCATATGCTCATTGTCATTGATGACCGTTCTTTACTTTCTTGGACAGTATTGAGGAAGGGAATGTGTTCAGAGTGGAAAGCCTATATTTAGGGCCCGAGCACTGGCGGTGCGAGGCCCTATTGTATTTCGAAGGATTATTATTATTAGGGCCCGAGCACTGGCGGTGCGAGGCCCTATTGTATTTCGAAGGATTATTAGGGCCCGAGCACTGGCGGTGCGAGGCCCTATTGAAACTCGAAGGATTATTATTCTCCTTCTTCTCCTTTACTCCAAACAAATGCCTTTTAGGCGGCCTGAACATCGATGAAAACGGATGAAACTTTGCAGATACGTCAGTCCCGGTGAAAAATTTGATAATTCATGGGTGACGGAAATGGGCGTGGCAAAACGGCTCAAGAGCGCCCCCTGGAAAGTTTCAAATGGCGAGCCCCACCTTTCAGTTTGATGTAGGCGAACGAAATTCGGAGGGCATATGTATTTCATCGAGCCACACTTAAATGTCTCTTGGAGCTATACCCAACATGCAACAGGAAGTCCGCCATTTTGCTCTTAATGTGCCATTTTGTCCTTGTTTTGACCATTTCCATGCCTCGTACTTCGACGAACTCCTCCTACAGATTTCATCCGATCAACTTCATATCGGGTCAGCTTCATCTTAAGACCTTTGTGATCAAAAGTTATCAAAAAAATTGAGTTTTCACCAAACACCCTTGCCGTGGCGCCCCGCCAAAGTTTGACATTTCGCCATAAAACACGAAGTCCTCATAACTCCTCCATACATTATTCAATTTGTCCGATATATGTCACGCTTCATGACGGTTCTGTCCTGAACACATCTATGTGTCAGTATTGCGTCATACTTATAGCGCCACCTATTGGTGAAACAGTACGTCCTCATAACTCCTCCATACATTATCCGATTTGTCCGATATGTCTCACGCTTCATGACGGTTCTGTCCTGAACACATCTATGTGTCAGTATTGCGTCATACTTATAGCGCCACCTATTGGTGAAACAGGAAGTCCTCATAACTCCTCCATACATTATCCAATTTGTCCGATATATCTCACGCTTCATGACGGTTCTGTCCTGAACACATCTATGTGTCAGTATTGCGTCATACTTATAGCGCCACCTATTGGTGAAACAGGAAGTCCTCATAACTCCTCCATACATTATCCGATTTGTCCGATATATCTCACGCTTCATGACGGTTCTGTCCTGAACACATCTATGTGTCAGTATTGCGTCATACTTATAGCGCCACCTATTGGTGAAACAGGAAGTCCCCATAACTCCTCCATACATTATCCGATTTGTCCGATATATCTCACGCTTCATGACGGTTCTGTCCTGAACACATCTATGTGTCAGTATTGCGTCATACTTATAGCGCCACCTATTGGTGAAACAGGAAGTCCCCATAACTCCTCCATACATTATCCGATTTGTCCGATATATCTCACGCTTCATGACGGTTCTGTCCTGAACACATCTATGTGTCAGTATTGCGTCATACTTATAGCGCCACCTATTGGTGAAACAGGAAGTCCTCATAACTCCTCCATACATTATCCGATTTGTCCGATATATCTCACGCTTCATGACGGTTCTGTCCTGAACACATCTATGTGTCAGTATTGCGTCATACTTATAGCGCCACCTATTGGTGAAACAGGAAGTCCCCATAACTCCTCCATACATTATCCGATTTGTCCGATATATCTCACGCTTCATGACGGTTCTGTCCTGAACACATCTATGTGTCAGTATTGCGTCATACTTATAGCGCCACCTATTGGTGAAACAGGAAGTCCTCATAACTCCTACATACATTATCCAATTTGTCCGATATATCTCACGCTTCATGACGGTTCTGTCCTGAACACATCTATGTGTCAGTATTGCGTCATACTTATAGCGCCACCTATTGGTGAAACAGGAAGTCCTCATAACTCCTCCATACATTATCCGATTTGTCCCATTTATCTCACGCTTCATGACGGTTCTGTCCTGAACACATCTTTGTGTCAGTATTGCGTCATACTTACAGCGCCACCTACTGGTGAAACAGGAAGTACTCATAACTCCTACATATGTTATCCGATTTACTCCAAATTGCTCATGCTTGATGAAGGTCGCATCTTGAACACATCTGTAAGTCAGTATTGCGTCATACATACAGCGCCTCCTACTGGTGAAACAGGAAGTCCTCATAACTCCTACATACCTTATCCGATTTACTCCAAATTGCTCATGCTTGATGAAGGTCGCATCTTGAACACATCTGTAAGTCAGTATTGCGTCATACCTACAGCGCCACCTATTGGTGAAACAGGAAGTCCTCATAACTCCTACATACCTTATCCGATTTACTCCTAATTGCTCAGGGTTGATGAAGGTCGCATCCTGAACACATCTGTGCGTGAGCATTGAGTCATACTAATAGCGCCACCTACTGCTTACAGGACATCATCATAACTCCTACATACATTGTCCGATTTACACAACATTTCTCACGCTTCATCAAGGTACTGTCCTGAACACATCTATGCGTCGGTATTGAGTCAAACTTACAGCGCCACCTACTGGTGAAACAAGAAGTACTCATAACTCCTACATACGTTATCCGATTTACTCCAAATTGCTCATGCTTGTTGAAGGTCGCATCTTGAACACTTCTGTAAGTCAGTAATGCGTCATACCTACAGCGCCACCTACTGGTGAAACAGGAAGTCCTCATAACTCCTACATACGTTATCCCATTTACTCCAAATTGCTCAGGGTTGATGAAGGTCGCATCCTGAACACATCTGTGCGTGAGCATTGCACCACCTACTGCTTACAGGAAGTCATCATAACTCCTACATACATTGTCTGATTTACACAACATTTCTCACGCTTCATCAAGGTACCGTCCTGAACACATCTAAGTGTTGGTATTGAGTCACGCTTAGAGACCAACCTACTGGTGACAGGAAGTTTCTCTAATTACTGGACACCGAAATAGCACACCCTTTAACGGCGCCACACCCCGACCCGCATGGGGTGCGAGGGCCCGCTCACTGCTGCTCGCAGCCCTAGTTATTATTCTCCTTCTTCTTCTCCCCAAACAAATGCCTTTTTGGCGGCCTAAACATCGATGAAAACGGATGAAACTTTGCAGATACATCAGACCCGGTGAAAAACGGATATTTCATTGGTGACGGAAATGGGCGTGGCAAAACGGCTCAAGAGCGCCCCCTGGAAGGTTTAAAATGGCGAGCCCCACCTTTCAGTTTGATGTAGGCGAACGAAATTCGTTGGGCATATGTATTTCATCGAGCCACACTTAAATGTCTCTTGGAGCTATACCCAACATGCAACAGGAAGTCCGCCATTTTGCTCTTAATGTGCCATTTTGTCCTTGTTTTGACCATTTCCATGCCTCGTACTTCGACGAACTCCTCCTACAGATTTCATCCGATCAACTTCATATCGGGTCAGCTTCATCTTAAGACCTTTGTGATCAAAAGTTATCAAAAAAATTGAGTTTTCACCAAACACCCTTGCCGTGGCGCCCCGCCAAAGTTTGACATTTCGCCATAAAACACGAAGTCCTCATAACTCCTCCATACATTATCCAATTTGTCCGATATATCTCACGCTTCATGACGGTTCTGTCCTGAACACATCTATGTGTCAGTATTGCGTCATACTTATAGCGCCACCTATTGGTGAAACAGGAAGTCCTCATAACTCCTCCAAACATTATCCAATTTGTCCGATATATCTCACGCTTCATGACGGTTCTGTCCTGAACACATCTATGTTTCAGTATTGCGTCATACTTATAGCGCCACCTATTGGTGAAACAGGAAGTCCTCATAACTCCTCCATACATTATCCAATTTGTCCGATATAGCTCACGCTTCATGACGGTTCTGTCCTGAACACATCTATGTGTCAGTATTGCATCATACGAATAGCGCCACCTATTGGTGAAACAGGAAGTCCTCATAACTCCTGCATACATCATCCGATTTGCACCAAATTGCTGACGCTTCATGAAGGTGGCCTTCTGAACCCATCTATGTGTCGGTATTGAGTCACACTTACAGCGCCACCTACTGGTGAAACAGGAAGTCCTCATAACTCCTACATACGTTATCCGATTTACTCAACATTTCTCACGCTTCATCAAGGTACCGTCCTGAACACATCTATGCTTCGGTATTGAGTCACGCCTAGAGCGCCACCTACTGGTGACAGGAAGTTTCTCTCAGTACTGCACACCGAAATAGCACAGCCTTTAACGGCGCAGCACCCCGACACGCGTGGGGTGCGAGGGCCCGCTCACTGCTGCTCGCAGCACTAGTTCTGTTTGATGTTTGAAAACTTTCAAATCTGACGAATGTATTTGTTGTCCATCTATCAGAAAATGTGTTGATAGGTGTTTGAGAAGTTATTTTTTACTTTAGATAAAAAAATATTTCTTGTACCTCCTATATTCATTAGGTTCCGATTGTAGAAGAAATTAAACTACTGTGCAGGAAAGTCATCTCTTCTTTTGACCATCTCAACGTGCTAATTTACTTTGGGAAATATTGGTGTGAGGCGTTATGAAACAGATTAACGATCTACGTTTAAAGTAGGCCCCACACTCCCAAATGCCCACTCTGCGCAAGTGTGTACTCATGATACTGTGTGGTGAGACAACCCTCCTCTGGGACTGGGGAAGTAACTTTGCAAATCAGGTGAAACCGTCATCATGAACCCTTTTCTCAAAGAGCAGGTCCCTCGTTTGCGCATGTTCAAACTAAGACTATACTTTCAGGGATCATTTCTATAGTTCTTGACTTGAGGAATGTTTCTAAAGTGTTTGGTCTCGCTACCCACAATGATGAGTTGTGATGTTCCTTTCTGGGCGTGAAACGGGCTTTGAGTAATGACTTGAGTCATATGCTCATTGTCATTGATGACCGTTCTTTACTTTCTTGGACAGTATTGAGGAAGGGAATGTGCTCAGAGTGGAAAGCCTATATTTTTGTTTGATGTTGGAAAACTTTCAAATCTGACGAATGTATTTGTTGTCCATCTATCAGAAAATGTGTTGATAGGTGTTTGAGAAGTTATTTTTTACTTTAGATAAAAAAATATTTCTTGTACCTCCTATATTCATTAGGTTCCGATTGTAGAAGAAATTAAACTACTGTGCAGGAAAGTCATCTCTTCTTTTGACCATCTCAACGTGCTAAATTTACTTTGGGAAATATTGGTGTGAGGCGTTATGAAACAGATTAACGATCTACGTTTAAAGTAGGCCCCACACTCCCAAATGCCCACTCTGCGCATGTGTGTACTCATGATACTGTGTGGTGAGACAACCCCCCTCTGGGACTGGGGAAGTAACTATGCAAATCAGGTGAAACCGTCATCATGAACCCTTTTCTCAAAGAGCAGGTCCCTCGTTTGCGCATGTTCAAACTAAGACTATACTTACAGGGATCATTTCTATAGTTCTTGACTTGAGGAATGTATTTCTAAAGTGTTTGGTCTCGCTACCCACGATGATGAGTTGTGATGTTCCCTTCTGGGCGTGAAACGGGCTTTGAGTAATGACTTGAGTCATATGCTCATTGTCATTGATGACCGTTCTTTACTTTCTTGGACAGTATTGAGGAAGGGAATGTGTTCAGAGTGGGTAGCCTATATTCCTGTTTGATGTTGGAAAACTTTCAAATCTGACGAATGTATTTGTTGTCCCTCTATCACAAAATGTGTTGATAGGTGTTTGAGAAGTTATTTTCTACTTAAGATAAAAAAATATTTCTTTTACCTCCTATATTCATTAGGTTCCGATTGTAGAAGAAATTAAACTACTGTGCAGGAAAGTCATCTCTTCTTTTGACCATCTCAACGTGCTAAATTTACTTTGGGAAATATTGGTGTGAGGCGTTATGAAACAGATTAACGATCTACGTTTAAAGTAGGCCCCACACTCCCAAATGCCCACTCTGCGCATGTGTGTACTCATGATACTGTGTGGTGAGACAACCCTCCTCTGGGACTGGGGAAGTAACTATGCAAATCAGGTGAAACCGTCATCATGAACCCTTTTCTCAAAGAGCAGGTCCCTCGTTTGCGCATGTTCAAACTAAGACTATACTTTCAGGGATCATTTCTATAGTTCTTGACTTGAGGAATGTGTTTCTAAAGTGTTTGGTCTCGCTACCCACAATGATGAGTTGTGATGTTCCTTTCTGGGCGTGAAACGGGCTTAGAGTAATGACTTGAGTCATATGCTCATTGTCATTGATGACCGTTCTTTACTTTCTTGGACAGTATTGAGGAAGGGAATGTGTTCAGAGTGGGTAGCCTATATTCCTGTTTGATGTTGGAAAACTTTCAAATCTGACGAATGTATTTGTTGTCCCTCTATCACAAAATGTGTTGATAGGTGTTTGAGAAGTTATTTTCTACTTAAGATAAAAAAATATTTCTTGTACCTCCTATATTCATTAGGTTCCGATTGTAGAAGAAATTAAACTACTGTGCAGGAAAGTCATCTCTTCTTTTGACCATCTCAACGTGCTAAATTTACTTTGGGAAATATTGGTGTGAGGCGTTATGAAACAGATTAACGATCTACGTTTAAAGTAGGCCCCACACTCCCAAATGCCCACTCTGCGCAAGTGTGTACTCATGATACTGTGTGGTGAGACAACCCTCCTCTGGGACTGGGGAAGTAACTATGCAAATCAGGTGAAACCGTCATCATGAACCCTTTTCTCAAAGAGCAGGTCCCTCGTTTGCGCATGTTCAAACTAAGACTATACTTACAGGGATCATTTCTATAGTTCTTGACTTGAGGAATGTATTTCTAAAGTGTTTGGTCTCGCTACCCACGATGATGAGTTGTGATGTTCCCTTCTGGGCGTGAAACGGGCTTTGAGTAATGACTTGAGTCATATGCTCATTGTCATTGATGACCGTTCTTTACTTTCTTGGACAGTATTGAGGAAGGGAATGTGTTCAGAGTGGGTAGCCTATATTCCTGTTTGATGTTGGAAAACTTTCAAATCTGACGAATGTATTTGTTGTCCCTCTATCACAAAATGTGTTGATAGGTGTTTGAGAAGTTATTTTCTACTTAAGATAAAAAAAATATTTCTTGTACCTCCTATATTCATTAGGTTCCGATTGTAGAAGAAATTAAACTACTGTGCAGGAAAGTCATCTCTTCTTTTGACCATCTCAACGTGCTAAATTTACTTTGGGAAATATTGGTGTGAGGCGTTATGAAACAGATTAACGATCTACGTTTAAAGTAGGCCCCACACTCCCAAATGCCCACTCTGCGCAAGTGTGTACTCATGATACTGTGTGGTGAGACAACCCTCCTCTGGGACTGGGGAAGTAACTATGCAAATCAGGTGAAACCGTCATCATGAACCCTTTTCTCAAAGAGCAGGTCCCTCGTTTGCGCATGTTCAAACTAAGACTATACTTTCAGGGATCATTTCTATAGTTCTTGACTTGAGGAATGTGTTTCTAAAGTGTTTGGTCTCGCTACCCACAATGATGAGTTGTGATGTTCCTTTCTGGGCGTGAAACGGGCTTTGAGTAATGACTTGAGTCATATGCTCATTGTCATTGATGACCGTTCTTTACTTTCTTGGACAGTATTGAGGAAGGGAATGTGTTCAGAGTGGAAAGCCTATATTTCTGTTTGATGTTGGAAAACTTTCAAATCTGACGAATGTATTTGTTGTCCATCTATCAGAAAATATTTTGATAGGTGTTTGAGAAGTTATTTTTTACTTTAGATAAAAAAATATTTCTTGTACCTCCTATATTCATTAGGTTCCGATTGTAGAAGAAATTAAACTACTGTGCAGGAAAGTCATCTCTTCTTTTGACCATCTCAACGTGCTAAATTTACTTTGGGAAATATTGGTGTGAGGCGTTATGAAACAGATTAACGATCTACGTTTAAAGTAGGCCCCACACTCCCAAATGCCCACTCTGCGCAAGTGTGTACTCATGATACTGTGTGGTGAGACAACCCTCCTCTGGGACTGGGGAAGTAACTATGCAAATCAGGTGAAACCGTCATCATGAACCCTTTTCTCAAAGAGCAGGTCCCTCGTTTGCGCATGTTCAAACTAAGACTATACTTTCAGGGATCATTTCTATAGTTCTTGACTTGAGGAATGTGTTTCTAAAGTGTTTGGTCTCGCTACCCACAATGATGAGTTGTGATGTTCCTTTCTGGGCGTGAAACGGGCTTTGAGTAATGACTTGAGTCATATGCTCATTGTCATTGATGACCGTTCTTTACTTTCTTGGACAGTATTGAGGAAGGGAATGTGTTCAGAGTGGAAAGCCTATATTTTTGTTTGATGTTGGAAAACTTTCAAATCTGACGAATGTATTTGTTGTCCATCTATCAGAAAATGTGTTGATAGGTGTTTGAGAAGTTATTTTTTACTTTAGATAAAAAAATATTTCTTGTACCTCCTATATTCATTAGGTTCCGATTGTAGAAGAAATTAAACTACTGTGCAGGAAAGTCATCTCTTCTTTTGACCATCTCAACGTGCTAAATTTACTTTGGGAAATATTGGTGTGAGGCGTTATGAAACAGATTAACGATCTACGTTTAAAGTAGGCCCCACACTCCCAAATGCCCACTCTGCGCAAGTGTGTACTCATGATACTGTGTGGTGAGACAACCCTCCTCTGGGACTGGGGAAGTAACTATGCAAATCAGGTGAAACCGTCATCATGAACCCTTTTCTCAAAGAGCAGGTCCCTCGTTTGCGCATGTTCAAACTAAGACTATACTTTCAGGGATCATTTCTATAGTTCTTGACTTGAGGAATGTGTTTCTAAAGTGTTTGGTCTCGCTACCCACAATGATGAGTTGTGATGTTCCTTTCTGGGCGTGAAATGGGCTTTGAGTAATGACTTGAGTCATATGCTCATTGTCATTGATGACCGTTCTTTACTTTCTTGGACAGTATTGAGGAAGTGAATGTGTTCAGAGTGGAAAGCCTATATTTTTGTTTGATGTTGGAAAACTTTCAAATCTGACGAATGTATTTGTTGTCCATCTATCACAAAATGTGTTGATAGGTGTTTGAGAAGTTATTTTCTACTTAAGATAAAAAAATATTTCTTTTACCTCCTATATTCATTAGGTTCCGATTGTAGAAGAAGTTAAACTACTGTGCAGGAAAGTCATCTCTTCTTTTGACCATCTCAACGTGCTAAATTTACTTTGGGAAATATTGGTGTGAGGCGTTATGAAACAGATTAACGATCTACGTTTAAAGTAGGCCCCACACTCCCAAATGCCCACTCTGCGCATGTGTGTACTCATGATACTGTGTGGTGAGACAACCCTCCTCTGGGACTGGGGAAGTAACTATGCAAATCAGGTGAAACCGTCATCATGAACCCTTTTCTCAAAGAGCAGGTCCCTCGTTTGCGCATGTTCAAACTAAGACTATACTTTCAGGGATCATTTCTATAGTTCTTGACTTGAGGAATGTGTTTCTAAAGTGTTTGGTCTCGCTACCCACAATGATGAGTTGTGATGTTCCTTTCTGGGCGTGAAACGGGCTTTGAGTAATGACTTGAGTCATATGCTCATTGTCATTGATGACCGTTCTTTACTTTCTTGGACAGTATTGAGGAAGGGAATGTGTTCAGAGTGGGTAGCCTATATTCCTGTTTGATGTTGGAAAACTTTCAAATCTCTCGAATGTATTTGTTGTCCCTCTATCACAAAATGTGTTGATAGGTGTTTGAGAAGTTATTTTCTACTTAAGATAAAAAAATATTTCTTGTACCTCCTATATTCATTAGGTTCCGATTGTAGAAGAAATTAAACTACTGTGCAGGAAAGTCATCTCTTCTTTTGACCATCTCAACGTGCTAAATTTACTTTGGGAAATATTGGTGTGAGGCGTTATGAAACAGATTAACGATCTACGTTTAAAGTAGGCCCCACACTCCCAAATGCCCACTCTGCGCAAGTGTGTACTCATGATACTGTGTGGTGAGACAACCCTCCTCTGGGACTGGGGAAGTAACTATGCAAATCAGGTGAAACCGTCATCATGAACCCTTTTCTCAAAGAGCAGGTCCCTCGTTTGCGCATGTTCAAACTAAGACTATACTTTCAGGGATCATTTCTATAGTTCTTGACTTGAGGAATGTGTTTCTAAAGTGTTTGGTCTCGCTACCCACAATGATGAGTTGTGATGTTCCTTTCTGGGCGTGAAATGGGCTTTGAGTAATGACTTGAGTCATATGCTCATTGTCATTGATGACCGTTCTTTACTTTCTTGGACAGTATTGAGGAAGGGAATGTGTTCAGAGTGGAAAGCCTATATTTTTGTTTGATGTTGGAAAACTTTCAAATCTGACGAATGTATTTGTTGTCCATCTATCACAAAATGTGTTGATAGGTGTTTGAGAAGTTATTTTCTACTTAAGATAAAAAAATATTTCTTTTACCTCCTATATTCATTAGGTTCCGATTGTAGAAGAAGTTAAACTACTGTGCAGGAAAGTCATCTCTTCTTTTGACCATCTCAACGTG
This sequence comes from Borostomias antarcticus, assembly GCF_949987555.1. Lineage (NCBI taxonomy): Eukaryota > Metazoa > Chordata > Actinopteri > Stomiiformes > Stomiidae > Borostomias > Borostomias antarcticus. The sequence continues at coordinate 22,682,438 of NC_140235.1, forward strand.
CTAAATTTACTTTGGGAAATATTGGTGTGAGGCGTTATGAAACAGATTAACGATCTACGTTTAAAGTAGGCCCCACACTCCCAAATGCCCACTCTGCGCATGTGTGTACTCATGATACTGTGTGGTGAGACAACCCTCCTCTGGGACTGGGGAAGTAACTATGCAAATCAGGTGAAACCGTCATCATGAACCCTTTTCTCAAAGAGCAGGTCCCTCGTTTGCGCATGTTCAAACTAAGACTATACTTTCAGGGATCATTTCTATAGTTCTTGACTTGAGGAATGTGTTTCTAAAGTGTTTGGTCTCGCTACCCACGATGATGAGTTGTGATGTTCCCTTCTGGGTGTGAAACGGGCTTTGAGTAGTGACTTCAGTCATATGCTCATTGTCATTGATGACCGTTCTTTACTTTCTTGGACAGTATTGAGGAAGGGAATGTGTTCAGAGTGGGTAGTCTATATTCCTGTTTGATGTTGGAAAACTTTCAAATCTGACGAATGTATTTGTTGTCCCTCTATCACAAAATGTGTTGATAGGTGTTTGAGAAGTTATTTTCTACTTAAGATAAAAAAATATTTCTTGTACCTCCTATATTCATTAGGTTCCGATTGTAGAAGAAATTAAACTACTGTGCAGGAAAGTCATCTCTTCTTTTGACCATCTCAACGTGCTAAATTTACTTTGGGAAATATTGGTGTGAGGCGTTATGAAACAGATTAACGATCTACGTTTAAAGTAGGCCCCACACTCCCAAATGCCCACTCTGCGCAAGTGTGTACTCATGATACTGTGTGGTGAGACAACCCTCCTCTGGGACTGGGGAAGTAACTATGCAAATCAGGTGAAACCGTCATCATGAACCCTTTTCTCAAAGAGCAGGTCCCTCGTTTGCGCATGTTCAAACTAAGACTATACTTTCAGGGATCATTTCTATAGTTCTTGACTTGAGGAATGTGTTTCTAAAGTGTTTGGTCTCGCTACCCACAATGATGAGTTGTGATGTTCCTTTCTGGGCGTGAAATGGGCTTTGAGTAATGACTTGAGTCATATGCTCATTGTCATTGATGACCGTTCTTTACTTTCTTGGACAGTATTGAGGAAGGGAATGTGTTCAGAGTGGAAAGCCTATATTTTTGTTTGATGTTGGAAAACTTTCAAATCTGACGAATGTATTTGTTGTCCATCTATCACAAAATGTGTTGATAGGTGTTTGAGAAGTTATTTTCTACTTAAGATAAAAAAATATTTCTTTTACCTCCTATATTCATTAGGTTCCGATTGTAGAAGAAGTTAAACTACTGTGCAGGAAAGTCATCTCTTCTTTTGACCATCTCAACGTGCTAAATTTACTTTGGGAAATATTGGTGTGAGGCGTTATGAAACAGATTAACGATCTACGTTTAAAGTAGGCCCCACACTCCCAAATGCCCACTCTGCGCATGTGTGTACTCATGATACTGTGTGGTGAGACAACCCTCCTCTGGGACTGGGGAAGTAACTATGCAAATCAGGTGAAACCGTCATCATGAACCCTTTTCTCAAAGAGCAGGTCCCTCGTTTGCGCATGTTCAAACTAAGACTATACTTTCAGGGATCATTTCTATAGTTCTTGACTTGAGGAATGTGTTTCTAAAGTGTTTGGTCTCGCTACCCACAATGATGAGTTGTGATGTTCCTTTCTGGGCGTGAAACGGGCTTTGAGTAATGACTTGAGTCATATGCTCATTGTCATTGATGACCGTTCTTTACTTTCTTGGACAGTATTGAGGAAGGGAATGTGTTCAGAGTGGGTAGCCTATATTCCTGTTTGATGTTGGAAAACTTTCAAATCTGACGAATGTATTTGTTGTCCCTCTATCACAAAATGTGTTGATAGGTGTTTGAGAAGTTATTTTCTACTTAAGATAAAAAAATATTTCTTGTACCTCCTATATTCATTAGGTTCCGATTGTAGAAGAAATTAAACTACTGTGCAGGAAAGTCATCTCTTCTTTTGACCATCTCAACGTGCTAAATTTACTTTGGGAAATATTGGTGTGAGGCGTTATGAAACAGATTAACGATCTACGTTTAAAGTAGGCCCCACACTCCCAAATGCCCACTCTGCGCATGTGTGTACTCATGATACTGTGTGGTGAGACAACCCCCCTCTGGGACTGGGGAAGTAACTATGCAAATCAGGTGAAACCGTCATCATGAACCCTTTTCTCAAAGAGCAGGTCCCTCGTTTGCGCATGTTCAAACTAAGATTATACTTTCAGGGATCATTTCTATAGTTCTTGACTTGAGGAATGTGTTTCTAAAGTGTTTGGTCTCGCTACCCACGATGATGAGTTGTGATGTTCCCTTCTGGGCGTGAAACGGGCTTTGAGTAATGACTTGAGTCATATGCTCATTGTCATTGATGACCGTTCTTTACTTTCTTGGACAGTATTGAGGAAGGGAATGTGTTCAGAGTGGGTAGCCTATATTCCTGTTTGATGTTGGAAAACTTTCAAATCTGACGAATGTATTTGTTGTCCCTCTATCACAAAATGTGTTGATAGGTGTTTGAGAAGTTATTTTCTACTTAAGATAAAAAAAATATTTCTTGTACCTCCTATATTCATTAGGTTTCGATTGTAGAAGAAATTAAACTACTGTGCAGGAAAGTCATCTCTTCTTTTGACCATCTCAACGTGCTAAATTTACTTTGGGAAATATTGGTGTGAGGCGTTATGAAACAGATTAACGATCTACGTTTAAAGTAGGCCCCACACTCCCAAATGCCCACTCTGCGCATGTGTGTACTCATGATACTGTGTGGTGAGACAACCCTCCTCTGGGACTGGGGAAGTAACTATGCAAATCAGGTGAAACCGTCATCATGAACCCTTTTCTCAAAGAGCAGGTCCCTCGTTTGCGCATGTTCAAACTAAGACTATACTTTCAGGGATCATTTCTATAGTTCTTGACTTGAGGAATGTGTTTCTAAAGTGTTTGGTCTCGCTACCCACAATGATGAGTTGTGATGTTCCTTTCTGGGCGTGAAACGGGCTTTGAGTAATGACTTGAGTCATATGCTCATTGTCATTGATGACCGTTCTTTACTTTCTTGGACAGTATTGAGGAAGGGAATGTGTTCAGAGTGGGTAGCCTATATTCCTGTTTGATGTTGGAAAACTTTCAAATCTGACGAATGTATTTGTTGTCCCTCTATCACAAAATGTGTTGATAGGTGTTTGAGAAGTTATTTTCTACTTAAGATAAAAAAATATTTCTTGTACCTCCTATATTCATTAGGTTCCGATTGTAGAAGAAATTAAACTACTGTGCAGGAAAGTCATCTCTTCCTTTGACCATCTCAACGTGCTAAATTTACTTTGGGAAATATTGGTGTGAGGCGTTATGAAACAGATTAACGATCTACGTTTAAAGTAGGCCCCACACTCCCAAATGCCCACTCTGCGCATGTGTGTACTCATGATACTGTGTGGTGAGACAACCCCCCTCTGGGACTGGGGAAGTAACTATGCAAATCAGGTGAAACCGTCATCATGAACCCTTTTCTCAAAGAGCAGGTCCCTCGTTTGCGCATGTTCAAACTAAGACTATACTTTCAGGGATCATTTCTATAGTTCTTGACTTGAGGAATGTGTTTCTAAAGTGTTTGGTCTCGCTACCCACGATGATGAGTTGTGATGTTCCCTTCTGGGTGTGAAACGGGCTTTGAGTAGTGACTTCAGTCATATGCTCATTGTCATTGATGACCGTTCTTTACTTTCTTGGACAGTATTGAGGAAGGGAATGTGTTCAGAGTGGGAAGCCTATATTTCTGTTTGATGTTGGAAAACTTTCAAATCTGACGAATGTATTTGTTGTCCATCTATCACAAAATGTGTTGATAGGTGTTTGAGAAGTTATTTTCTACTTAAGATAAAAAAATATTTCTTTTACCTCCTATATTCATTAGGTTCCGATTGTAGAAGAAGTTAAACTACTGTGCAGGAAAGTCATCTCTTCTTTTGACCATCTCAACGTGCTAAATTTACTTTGGGAAATATTGGTGTGAGGCGTTATGAAACAGATTAACGATCTACGTTTAAAGTAGGCCCCACACTCCCAAATGCCCACTCTGCGCATGTGTGTACTCATGATACTGTGTGGTGAGACAACCCACCTCTGGGACTGGGGAAGTAACTATGCAAATCAGGTGAAACCGTCATCATGAACCCTTTTCTCAAAGAGCAGGTCCCTCGTTTGCGCATGTTCAAACTAAGACTATACTTTCAGGGATCATTTCTATAGTTCTTGACTTGAGGAATGTGTTTCTAAAGTGTTTGGTCTCGCTACCCACGATGATGAGTTGTGATGTTCCCTTCTGGGTGTGAAACGGGCTTTGAGTAGTGACTTCAGTCATATGCTCATTGTCATTGATGACCGTTCTTTACTTTCTTGGACAGTATTGAGGAAGGGAATGTGTTCAGATTGGGAAGCCTATATTTCTGTTTGATGTTGGAAAACTTTCAAATCTGACGAATGTATTTGTTGTCCATCTATCACAAAATGTGTTGATAGGTGTTTGAGAAGTTATTTTTTACTTTAGATAAAAAAATATTTCTTGTACCTCCTATATTCATTAGGTTCCGATTGTAGAAGAAATTAAACTACTGTGCAGGAAAGTCATCTCTTCTTTTGACCATCTCAACGTGCTAAATTTACTTTGGGAAATATTGGTGTGAGGCGTTATGAAACAGATTAACGATCTACGTTTAAAGTAGGCCCTTGTGAATGAATTTCAAGTCTCAACATTGTGTTCCGTTTTCCCCCTGGACTGTAATTCTAAACCTTGTAGTTCGTTCTCATAGATCAGTCTGTCAGAACTACAAATCCCTCCCTGTGTGACATCACTTCCCTGTCTTTCCCCTGAAACTGTCACTTCCTCTTCTCCTGTATAAACCCCCGACCCCTCCTCCTGACTCTCACTCTTGACTGGAATCACTTCCGGTGCGAGGGTCCGCTTCTGCAGAATCGTAACATAGAATAAACTATTGTACTTTGTTTAAAACCAGCTTGATCGACCACTCAGCGTGTTCTTTGACAATCTGACTAAAAATAATATTCACAATATGGCGACGAAAATGCTCTTATGGGAACGACTGCTGGACTTCGGTGTGTTTTGGGCTGAATTCACGGACGCGTGTCGTACTTTTCTCAAAGGACGGGGGAGTTCAATCTCTGGGACGCATCTAGTTTGTGCGGTTTTCCCCCGAGGCCCGAGTCAGCCTGAACTTGCTGGAGTCTGGTACGTTGTTTTGAACCTAGTTAAGAGTGGTCTTTTGTTTGTTCAGCTGTGTGAAAACTTAGACAATAGTGTTTATTCGAGCCGGTGTCGCGCACACGTGTCCTGGAAGCCGGTTGTTGACCGCATGCCCGCTTAAAAAGCCTAATGTTCTCCCTGCCCTATATATCTCAACCAGGGTTAGGTTTTTGTTTGCGACGCATTTACAGCGTTATCAGTACTGAATAGTGGAGTACTACACAGCGTTATTACTCTCGAAAAGCCTTCTCTTTTGTATTTTTGGTTTTGGGATCCGCGTTGCGTGGGGTTGCCGCGACTCGACGGGGCTTTTGTTGTTCTAAGGCTCGTTATTTTGTTTTTTTTACTCCTGTTGTGAAGGGCATGACACGGAGGTGGCTGTTACACTTCGAGAACTGGGAAACCCCGGGTGATTTGCTTTTGCTAAGTGAGTCGAGTAGGCCTTGTTTTGTTTCATTTTGTTTGTCTTGTCTTGGGATTTCAGATCCTGGGTTTTTGTTTAGTGTTAAACTTCTGTACATGCTACGGTTTGGTTTTGCATTTAACTGTCTGTTGTGCTGGCTTTGTTTTGTGTTCAGTGTTGGGGATTTTGGTATTTCTACGGCACTCTTGTGCTCATCCTTTGTTCTTTTAATTCTGCTCCAAGCTACGTATCTTGTATTTCTGTTAGCTTTGGTTTTTGTGCTATTGGTTCACTGATTAGCTTTCCTGTGCTAGCTAGTTCGCCCACGTGGTTGGTTACACATGTTGATTAGCCCACGTGCTTAGCTAACTCTGTGCACACGTGGTTAACTTCCTGGTTTGCTGCTTGTGTGAAAAAAAAAAAAAAAAAAAAGAGACTTCCTGTTCCTCTTTTCCATTTGAGGGTCGACCATTTTGGCTTCTGATGACTGCCATCTTGGGAAAAAAATATATAACAGGATAAAAAAACAAACAAGTATCTCTCAGCACAGCAGTAATTGGTTGACTAAACGTGTTTAGTTTTTTTTCTGTAACTTTTTATTACATTGTTTGTTCTCATATTTTCTTTTAAAATGGGAGTTATTTTTTGTACAACAAAGCGTGTGTGTGAGAATAGTGAAGGGACAGATAGACCCTCTTCCTGTTCTGACCTCTTATCCAAACAAGAGTTTTGTTGTTTCAGGCCATGTCCCTTGTTAAGCAGACTATTTCAACCAACCCCCAATACTTGCCCCTCCTTGTTGTGACACCTATCCAAACAGTTTTGTTGGTTCAGGCCACGTCCGTTGTTCCTGTCCAAACGTCCCTTCCTGTTATTCGACCAACTGTCATCTCTACGGCTGCTACATACCCTTACCCCAAACAGGGATGTCTGAAATAACGCCCCCCCTAGGGTATTACTCTTCTGAGACACCTCCCTCTGGTTCCTCTCCCATTCTAGGGAGAGTGAGAGTGTACGTGACAAGGGGGGAGGGTAGAGGGTAGAGGTAAGAGAAAAAAGAAAAATCATTCATATTTGCCAATATCTTAGTCTGATACATTTGTCTGACAACCCAATTTTGAGAATTTTGTTTTGTTTAAGATTTCATGTTTTACTGATTTCAGATGCACATTCATTGGTTTTGAGTTTTACAGAGAATTGACGTTCCTGGACTACCGGATAAATGCCAAACCGGTTGGAACCGCAAGTATTTTAATAATTTGAAATGACTGCCACTTAAAGTTGTTAGATGTTGCTAACTTCAAGCTCAATTCACTGTATTGTCATGTTAACTTAATATGCTCAGATACATATTCTTGAAAAAAAAGAAAAAGAAAAGACATCACTCCAATTTATCAAAACTGCGGTCTATGATTTATTTTGTTATGTTTATGTGCCTCTGGCGCATAATTTCTAAGAATTGGTGTTACCCACAAGAGTGGTGAGAAATTGAAATGTCTTTTATTTTGTCTGTCTTTTATTGTATGTAAACTGCCCATGCAGCTTTGTCTGTGCGTCTGACGGCCCACGGAGACAGCTGCATGGTAAAACAAATGTGTCACGAATTATATCTGAAGTTTGTTTACAGAGTAGACACAGGCACGGGACGAGAGATGGAGGCTGCCCCAAGAATTGGATACAACCGGGGTAACCAACTTCCCATTTAAGATGGACTGACCTTGGTTCGTGGGGACGCTGGTCAACCACCTCACCCCCACGTTGGCCAACTGACTGTGGGTAAGAGATAGATATGATCTGGGCTAAATTTAAGAATAGTAACCAAGTGGTTGTCAGACCCAAGGAACCATCACGTCCTAAGCGTGCTCATAACCCTCTGTCCTCAAACGCAGAAATGTGGTTATTGAAATTGAGCTCAACTTATAACAACCCCTAGTGTTCTTTTGAGAGCGGTTTAGATAAATTATAATTTGTTCATGATTTGAGAACCCCATATGAAGCTATTCATTTATTGTTTTGGTTTGAGTAATGCATTTTTTCCATTTGTTCACCCTGATGTAAGGGAATTTTTGTTTTCACCATTAGAGGGCGCTGTTTTACATAATGTGTTGGTGCTCCCCTTTTTAAATGATTATTTTGAATAACAATTTCTTGTTAGAAACAAGGACTCATGGTTTGATGATACGAATATGTTGTTTTATTTTAGGAAATGGCCATAGAATTTCTAAGACCTAAATCTAATTGGTGCGTGAGCAGGTTAATTACCTTGGTCACTTACTAATGATAAATAAACAAAGGCTGCTTGGTAATAGACTACTGCAGAGTCTATCCCTGATTTAGCAGACAACCCTCATTAGACAAAAGCTATCTCCACTTGACAAGATTACATGGACTGACGAGCCCGACTGGTTTTGACGATGACTAATGCACTCTGTTTAAGTATTTCTGACTAAAAAGACTTGACTCTGTTAAAAGGACTTGGGTCCTACTTGAACCCAGTGGCAACTACCACTGACGCTGTTTTAGACCTAGTAGCATTGCGCAAGCGATTTTATCCATGTCCTGCATGTTGTGACTATTCATCTTTTACATCGCACCTACACACAGCGTGGCTGCTGCTTTAATAAGACTGAACTGTTGACCGTGCATTTCAAAGATGCACTGTTCTTAACTCTGCTTCCTCCTCCAGAAGGCAGAGAGACATGACTCAACATATTGACCGAGATCAATTAAGCCACGCTCAAACCTCTCAGATATTCTCCTCTCACTCTGATTTTGAATGAATGCTCATTTCATAGTTAGCATAACCTATACTGCATATTCCATGCTTTCATTATGTTTTCAAATTAGCACACTGACCAGATCATGGTTCAAAAAAGAGGGGGAGTAAAGGATGTTATCAAGTTAACTGGTTGTTGCTAATGAAACAGACTAGTAGTAGTGAAGAAGGTAGTGAGGAAGTTGAATTGAAGGCAGTGAGGAGGTTGTAGTTGAAGGAAATTAGAAAGTAGTTGAAAGAACGAGATGCAGAGCTGAAGAAGAAATGGTGACAAAGGCCAAGCTCCTATTGAAACCTCTGATCCTGTGTCCAGTATCCTGTGTCCAGTATGGCTGCTAACTCCGCTGCTAAAAGCTGCGGTCCGGTCCTGTTTTGTCTATGGTGTGTCTCTCATCTGTGGATTCACAGGTCTGCCGACCTGAGAGAGCCGACCTGCATCATTTCCAACCAGGCCAATGGGTTGTGAGCAGAGACCTGAAACCAGAGTGCCCGTTGGCTGGGCCCGTACCAGTTCCTGCTGCTAACTCAGACGTAGCAGAGAGGACTTTGCGGGTACACGCCAGCCACTGCAGGCTGGTTCCAAACCAGGACGAGGCCACCCGGCCTGAGAATTCCAACAACCAAGATGCAATATCCTGTGTCACCACCAGGGCGAAAGCTCACTCTCTGGTCTCCTCAGATGAGAAATCAGACAAAGAATAACGCACTACTTTTCCTCATTGCTGTCAGGAGGACAACTCTGACCACCACTTCAGAAAAAATCATGGGCCACCACACTGTGGCTTCCTCTGAGGAGGAGCTATTGAAAGAAGGGACCTTGCCTGTCACCTCCTTCCCAGGATCATTATGGCAACGTGAACAAGCGTTTGTCCTATTTGAATGTTGCACTCCACTTGACTGTTGAGACGAAGATGAATGGAAAATACTACATTCTGCATATATAAGATTTGAAAGCAACAGAGATTTCCAGGTTATACTGTTGAAACTGTGACTGGAGTTTAGTTTAGAGTGGGTATAGAAGTATTGAAAATGCATAATTATAAAGTTGATCTTTGTAGAAGCTGTTCCGGACTATTCTCAGGGGACTGTGTTTAACTGTGTTTAACTGCTATGCACCTAACTACATCAACCAAGTATCAAAATGAAGCCTAACAGAATTGCATCCACAGGGCTGAACTTGAAAAGCGAGTTAAACAATTTGAAGTGACCTCTTCAATACATCACAGCATGTATTAATATTTTCAGATACAACACATAGATTAGGACAAATTAATGTTTTAAGCAGATTTATGAGATGTGAAATTAAGGTTCAGAGAGCCATTCCAAATGGTGTATTTTTGAGCTATAGGGAAATAGCGTATTCAACTTTAAATTGCAACAGTGTCATATGAATGTTATCTTGCTCATGTAATGTCCAGGATTAAGAAGATTGATCACACTCAAATGCAGGGAATTCATCAGCAATCAAACTAGAGACCATAGAGCTGTCTCGAATTTTCTATTTAGTTTCAGTATATTATTTCTCTCATGAACGCATGACACATGATCGCACAATACCAAGTAATTTCAGCCTTAGCTACAGAAGTAAATTACATGGAAAAGATTGTGCTACAAAATAGACTTCCCTTAGAGATAATACTGGCTATATCTGCTGTTCGGTTAGTTCAGATCCCAATGCTACATTGAGTTCCATGAAGCAAACGATAAAGGTATTCAAATCTTAGATAATGTTCCTAAATGGAATGCTTTTGCAAGTCCTGGATATTCTCAAATATGTGTGTTTTCAGTTGTGTGTTCTTCATCGTTATTATTTTTTAAATATTCTTAAGTGTATGTTTAAATGCTGTTCCAGATATGCCTATGCTGCCTAGATAATGAAAAAAAAAAGTTAAATTAACTATTAATTCAATTCAAGATCTTGATGATGTCTGTGCCATTGACATTGACTTTGGAATATTTTGATACATAATCTGTTGGTTCTAATTTGAATTTAAGGTTTTTTCCCACTCAGTCATGAATATATGATGTCTTAGATTAATAATCATGGTATCTTTTTACCTTGCTTATGCCAAATTAAGGTGAGGAGTTTTGGTAAGTGATTGCATATGAGAAGAAAATGATCTTGGTGTGTTAAATAACTTGAGTTTGTTAAATCTTTATTATGCTCCACCTGGTGGAGAAATAGATTACTTCCTTTCCATGTGTGTAGAATAGGGTTTTTTTCCAAAGATGTTGGATTATTTTTATGATAGGCCTATTTTATAATTTGATTTCACATTGTTGATTCTTTCATTTCTATTATAGTTGTGGATATTTAATCCACAAAGTGGGGAATTGTGAATGAATTTCAAGTCTCAACATTGTGTTCCGTTTTCCCCCTGGACTGTAATTCTAAACCTTGTAGTTCGTTCTCATAGATCAGTCTGTCAGAACTACAAATCCCTCCCTGTGTGACATCACTTCCCTGTCTTTCCCCTGAAACTGTCACTTCCTCTTCTCCTGTATAAACCCCCGACCCCTCCTCCTGACTCTCACTCTTGACTGGAATCACTTCCGGTGCGAGGGTCCGCTTCTGCAGAATCGTAACATAGAATAAACTATTGTACTTTGTTTAAAACCAGCTTGATCGACCACTCAGCGTGTTCTTTGACAATCTGACTAAAAATAATATTCACACCCTACACTCCCAAATGCCCACTCTGCGCAAGTGTGTACTCATGATACTGTGTGGTGAGACAACCCTCCTCTGGGACTGGGGAAGTAACTATGCAAATCAGGTGAAACCGTCATCATGAACCCTTTTCTCAAAGAGCAGGTCCCTCGTTTGCGCACGTTCAAACTAAGACTATACTTTCAGGGATCATTTCTATAGTTCTTGACTTGAGGAATGTGTTTCTAAAGTGTTTGGTCTCACTACCCACAATGATGAGTTGTGATGTTCCTTTCTGGGCGTGAAACGGGCTTTGAGTAATGACTTGAGTCATATGCTCATTGTCATTGATGACCGTTCTTTACTTTCTTGGACAGTATTGAGGAAGGGAATGTGTTCAGAGTGGAAAGCCTATATTTCTGTTTGATGTTGGAAAACTTTCAAATCTGACGAATGTATTTGTTGTCCATCTATCAGAAAATGTGTTGATAGGTGTTTGAGAAGTTATTTTTTACTTTAGATAAAAAAATATTTCTTGTACCTCCTATATTCATTAGGTTCCGATTGTAGAAGAAATTAAACTACTGTGCAGGAAAGTCATCTCTTCTTTTGACCATCTCAACGTGCTAAATTTACTTTGGGAAATATTGGTGTGAGGCGTTATGAAACAGATTAACGATCTACGTTTAAAGTAGGCCCCACACTCCCAAATGCCCACTCTGCGCAAGTGTGTACTCATGATACTGTGTGGTGAGACAACCCTCCTCTGGGACTGGGGAAGTAACTATGCAAATCAGGTGAAACCGTCATCATGAACCCTTTTCTCAAAGAGCAGGTCCCTCGTTTGCGCATGTTCAAACTAAGACTATACTTTCAGGGATCATTTCTATAGTTCTTGACTTGAGGAATGTGTTTCTAAAGTGTTTGGTCTCGCTACCCACGATGATGAGTTGTGATGTTCCCTTCTGGGCGTGAAACAGGCTTTGAGTAATGACTTGAGTCATATGCTCATTGTCATTGATGACCGTTCTTTACTTTCTTGGACAGTATTGAGGAAGGGAATGTGTTCAGAGTGGGTAGCCTATATTCCTGTTTGATGTTGGAAAACTTTCAAATCTGACGAATGTATTTGTTGTCCCTCTATCACAAAATGTGTTGATAGGTGTTTGAGAAGTTATTTTCTACTTAAGATAAAAAAATATTTCTTGTACCTCCTATATTCATTAGGTTCCGATTGTAGAAGAAATTAAACTACTGTGCAGGAAAGTCATCTCTTCTTTTGACCATCTCAACGTGCTAAATTTACTTTGGGAAATATTGGTGTGAGGCGTTATGAAACAGATTAACGATCTACGTTTAAAGTAGGCCCCACACTCCCAAATGCCCACTCTGCGCATGTGTGTACTCATGATACTGTGTGGTGAGACAACCCCCCTCTGGGACTGGGGAAAGTAACTATGCAAATCAGGTGAAACCGTCATCATGAACCCTTTTCAAAAAGAGCAGGTCCCTCGTTTGCGCATGTTCAAACTAAGACTATACTTTCAGGGATCATTTCTATAGTTCTTGACTTGAGGAATGTGTTTCTAAAGTGTTTGGTCTCGCTACCCACAATGATGAGTTGTGATGTTCCTTTCTGGGCGTGAAACGGGCTTTGAGTAATGACTTGAGTCATATGCTCTTGTCATTGATGACCGTTCTTTACTTTCTTGGACAGTATTGAGGAAGGGAATGTGTTCAGAGTGGGTAGCCTATATTCCTGTTTGATGTTGGAAAACTTTCAAATCTGACGAATGTATTTGTTGTCCCTCTATCACAAAATGTGTTGATAGGTGTTTGAGAAGTTATTTTCTACTTAAGATAAAAAAATATTTCTTGTACCTCCTATATTCATTAGGTTCCGATTGTAGAAGAAATTAAACTACTGTGCAGGAAAGTCATCTCTTCTTTTGACCATCTCAACGTGCTAAATTTACTTTGGGAAATATTGGTGTGAGGCGTTATGAAACAGATTAACGATCTACGTTTAAAGTAGGCCCCACACTCCCAAATGCCCACTCTGCGCATGTGTGTACTCATGATACTGTGTGGTGAGACAACCCCCCTCTGGGACTGGGGAAAGTAACTATGCAAATCAGGTGAAACCGTCATCATGAACCCTTTTCAAAAAGAGCAGGTCCCTCGTTTGCGCATGTTCAAACTAAGACTATACTTTCAGGGATCATTTCTATAGTTCTTGACTTGAGGAATGTGTTTCTAAAGTGTTTGGTCTCGTTACCCACAATGATGAGTTGTGAAGTTCCTTTCTGGGCGTGAAACGGGCTTTGAGTAATGACTTGAGTCATATGCTCATTGTCATTGATGACTGTTCTTTACTTTCTTGGACAGTATTGAGGAAGGGAATGTGTTCAGAGTGGGAAGCCTATATTTCTGTTTGATGTTGGAAAACTTTCAAATCTGACGAATGTGTTTGTTGTCCATCTATCAGAAAATGTGTTGATAGGTGTTTGAGAAGTTATTTTTTACTTTAGATAAAAAAATATTTCTTGTACCTCCTATATTCATTAGGTTCCGATTGTAGAAGAAATTAAACTACTGTGCAGGAAAGTCATCTCTTCTTTTGACCATCTCAACGTGCTAAATTTACTTTGGGAAATATTGGTGTGAGGCGTTATGAAACAGATTAACGATCTACGTTTAAAGTAGGCCCCACACTCCCAAATACCCACTCTGCGCATGTGTGTACTCATGATACTGTGTGGTGAGACAACCCCCCTCTGGGACTGGGGAAAGTAACTATGCAAATCAGGTGAAACCGTCATCATGAACCCTTTTCAAAAAGAGCAGGTCCCTCGTTTGCGCATGTTCAAACTAAGACTATACTTTCAGGGATCATTTCTATAGTTCTTGACTTGAGGAATGTGTTTCTAAAGTGTTTGGTCTCGCTACCCACAATGATGAGTTGTGATGTTCCTTTCTGGGCGTGAAACGGGCTTTGAGTAATGACTTGAGTCATATGCTCATTGTCATTGATGACCGTTCTTTACTTTCTTGGACAGTATTGAGGAAGGGAATGTGTTCAGAGTGGAAAGCCTATATTTCTGTTTGATGTTGGAAAACTTTCAAATCTGACGAATGTATTTGTTGTCCATCTATCAGAAAATGTGTTGATAGGTGTTTGAGAAGTTATTTTTTACTTTAGATAAAAAAATATTTCTTGTACCTCCTATATTCATTAGGTTCCGATTGTAGAAGAAATTAAACTACTGTGCAGGAAAGTCATCTCTTCTTTTGACCATCTCAACGTGCTAAATTTACTTTGGGAAATATTGGTGTGAGGCGTTATGAAACAGATTAACGATCTACGTTTAAAGTAGGCCCCACACTCCCAAATGCCCACTCTGCGCAAGTGTGTACTCATGATACTGTGTGGTGAGACAACCCTCCTCTGGGACTGGGGAAGTAACTATGCAAATCAGGTGAAACCGTCATCATGAACCCTTTTCTCAAAGAGCAGGTCCCTCGTTTGCGCATGTTCAAACTAAGACTATACTTTCAGGGATCATTTCTATAGTTCTTGACTTGAGGAATGTGTTTCTAAAGTGTTTGGTCTCGCTACCCACGATGATGAGTTGTGACGTTCCCTTCTGGGTGTGAAACAGGCTTTGAGTAATGACTTGAGTCATATGCTCATTGTCATTGATGACCGTTCTTTGCTTTCTTGGACAGTATTGAGGAAGGGAATGTGTTCAGAGTGGGTAGCCTATATTCCTGTTTGATGTTGGAAAACTTTCAAATCTGACAAATGTATTTGTTGTCCCTCTATCACAAAATGTGTTGATAGGTGTTTGAGAAGTTATTTTCTACTTAAGATAAAAAAATATTTCTTGTACCTCCTATATTCATTAGGTTCCGATTGTAGAAGAAATTAAACTACTGTGCAGGAAAGTCATCTCTTCTTTTGACCATCTCAACGTGCTAAATTTACTTTGGGAAATATTGGTGTGAGGCGTTATGAAACAGATTAACGATCTACGTTTAAAGTAGGCCCCACACTCCCAAATGCCCACTCTGCGCATGTGTGTACTCATGATACTGTGTGGTGAGACAACCCCCCTCTGGGACTGGGGAAAGTAACTATGCAAATCAGGTGAAACCGTCATCATGAACCCTTTTCTCAAAGAGCAGGTCCCTCGTTTGCGCATGTTCAAACTAAGACTATACTTTCAGGGATCATTTCTATAGTTCTTGACTTGAGGAATGTGTTTCTAAAGTGTTTGGTCTCGCTACCCATGATGATGAGTTGTGATGTTCCCTTCTGGGCGTGAAACGGGCTTTGAGTAATGACTTGAGTCATATGCACATTGTCATTGATGACTGTCTTTACTTTCTTGGACAGTATTGAGGAAGGGAATGTGTTCAGAGTGGGTAGCCTATATTCCTGTTTGATGTTGGAAAACTTTCAAATCTGACGAATGTATTTGTTGTCCCTCTATCACAAAATGTGTTGATAGGTGTTTGAGAAGTTATTTTCTACTTAAGATAAAAAAATATTTCTTGTACCTCCTATATTCATTAGGTTCCGATTGTAGAAGAAATTAAACTACTGTGCAGGAAAGTCATCTCTTCTTTTGACCATCTCAACGTGCTAAATTTACTTTGGGAAATATTGGTGTGAGGCGTTATGAAACAGATTAACGATCTACGTTTAAAGTAGGCCCCACACTCCCAAATGCCCACTCTGCGCATGTGTGTACTCATGATACTGTGTGGTGAGACAACCCCCCTCTGGGACTGGGGAAGTAACTATGCAAATCAGGTGAAACCGTCATCATGAACCCTTTTCTCAAAGAGCAGGTCCCTCGTTTGCGCATGTTCAAACTAAGATTATACTTTCAGGGATCATTTCTATAGTTCTTGACTTGAGGAATGTGTTTCTAAAGTGTTTGGTCTCGCTACCCACGATGATGAGTTGTGATGTTCCCTTCTGGGCGTGAAACGGGCTTTGAGTAATGACTTGAGTCATATGCTCATTGTCATTGATGACCGTTCTTTACTTTCTTGGACAGTATTGAGGAAGGGAATGTGTTCAGAGTGGGTAGCCTATATTCCTGTTTGATGTTGGAAAACTTTCAAATCTGACGAATGTATTTGTTGTCCCTCTATCACAAAATGTGTTGATAGGTGTTTGAGAAGTTATTTTCTACTTAAGATAAAAAAAATATTTCTTGTACCTCCTATATTCATTAGGTTTCGATTGTAGAAGAAATTAAACTACTGTGCAGGAAAGTCATCTCTTCTTTTGACCATCTCAACGTGCTAAATTTACTTTGGGAAATATTGGTGTGAGGCGTTATGAAACAGATTAACGATCTACGTTTAAAGTAGGCCCCACACTCCCAAATGCCCACTCTGCGCATGTGTGTACTCATGATACTGTGTGGTGAGACAACCCTCCTCTGGGACTGGGGAAGTAACTATGCAAATCAGGTGAAACCGTCATCATGAACCCTTTTCTCAAAGAGCAGGTCCCTCGTTTGCGCATGTTCAAACTAAGACTATACTTTCAGGGATCATTTCTATAGTTCTTGACTTGAGGAATGTGTTTCTAAAGTGTTTGGTCTCGCTACCCACAATGATGAGTTGTGATGTTCCTTTCTGGGCGTGAAACGGGCTTTGAGTAATGACTTGAGTCATATGCTCATTGTCATTGATGACCGTTCTTTACTTTCTTGGACAGTATTGAGGAAGGGAATGTGTTCAGAGTGGGTAGCCTATATTCCTGTTTGATGTTGGAAAACTTTCAAATCTGACGAATGTATTTGTTGTCCCTCTATCACAAAATGTGTTGATAGGTGTTTGAGAAGTTATTTTCTACTTAAGATAAAAAAATATTTCTTGTACCTCCTATATTCATTAGGTTCCGATTGTAGAAGAAATTAAACTACTGTGCAGGAAAGTCATCTCTTCCTTTGACCATCTCAACGTGCTAAATTTACTTTGGGAAATATTGGTGTGAGGCGTTATGAAACAGATTAACGATCTACGTTTAAAGTAGGCCCCACACTCCCAAATGCCCACTCTGCGCATGTGTGTACTCATGATACTGTGTGGTGAGACAACCCCCCTCTGGGACTGGGGAAGTAACTATGCAAATCAGGTGAAACCGTCATCATGAACCCTTTTCTCAAAGAGCAGGTCCCTCGTTTGCGCATGTTCAAACTAAGACTATACTTTCAGGGATCATTTCTATAGTTCTTGACTTGAGGAATGTGTTTCTAAAGTGTTTGGTCTCGCTACCCACGATGATGAGTTGTGATGTTCCCTTCTGGGTGTGAAACGGGCTTTGAGTAGTGACTTCAGTCATATGCTCATTGTCATTGATGACCGTTCTTTACTTTCTTGGACAGTATTGAGGAAGGGAATGTGTTCAGAGTGGGAAGCCTATATTTCTGTTTGATGTTGGAAAACTTTCAAATCTGACGAATGTATTTGTTGTCCATCTATCACAAAATGTGTTGATAGGTGTTTGAGAAGTTATTTTCTACTTAAGATAAAAAAATATTTCTTTTACCTCCTATATTCATTAGGTTCCGATTGTAGAAGAAGTTAAACTACTGTGCAGGAAAGTCATCTCTTCTTTTGACCATCTCAACGTGCTAAATTTACTTTGGGAAATATTGGTGTGAGGCGTTATGAAACAGATTAACGATCTACGTTTAAAGTAGGCCCCACACTCCCAAATGCCCACTCTGCGCATGTGTGTACTCATGATACTGTGTGGTGAGACAACCCACCTCTGGGACTGGGGAAGTAACTATGCAAATCAGGTGAAACCGTCATCATGAACCCTTTTCTCAAAGAGCAGGTCCCTCGTTTGCGCATGTTCAAACTAAGACTATACTTTCAGGGATCATTTCTATAGTTCTTGACTTGAGGAATGTGTTTCTAAAGTGTTTGGTCTCGCTACCCACGATGATGAGTTGTGATGTTCCCTTCTGGGTGTGAAACGGGCTTTGAGTAGTGACTTCAGTCATATGCTCATTGTCATTGATGACCGTTCTTTACTTTCTTGGACAGTATTGAGGAAGGGAATGTGTTCAGATTGGGAAGCCTATATTTCTGTTTGATGTTGGAAAACTTTCAAATCTGACGAATGTATTTGTTGTCCATCTATCACAAAATGTGTTGATAGGTGTTTGAGAAGTTATTTTTTACTTTAGATAAAAAAATATTTCTTGTACCTCCTATATTCATTAGGTTCCGATTGTAGAAGAAATTAAACTACTGTGCAGGAAAGTCATCTCTTCTTTTGACCATCTCAACGTGCTAAATTTACTTTGGGAAATATTGGTGTGAGGCGTTATGAAACAGATTAACGATCTACGTTTAAAGTAGGCCCTTGTGAATGAATTTCAAGTCTCAACATTGTGTTCCGTTTTCCCCCTGGACTGTAATTCTAAACCTTGTAGTTCGTTCTCATAGATCAGTCTGTCAGAACTACAAATCCCTCCCTGTGTGACATCACTTCCCTGTCTTTCCCCTGAAACTGTCACTTCCTCTTCTCCTGTATAAACCCCCGACCCCTCCTCCTGACTCTCACTCTTGACTGGAATCACTTCCGGTGCGAGGGTCCGCTTCTGCAGAATCGTAACATAGAATAAACTATTGTACTTTGTTTAAAACCAGCTTGATCGACCACTCAGCGTGTTCTTTGACAATCTGACTAAAAATAATATTCACAATATGGCGACGAAAATGCTCTTATGGGAACGACTGCTGGACTTCGGTGTGTTTTGGGCTGAATTCACGGACGCGTGTCGTACTTTTCTCAAAGGACGGGGGAGTTCAATCTCTGGGACGCATCTAGTTTGTGCGGTTTTCCCCCGAGGCCCGAGTCAGCCTGAACTTGCTGGAGTCTGGTACGTTGTTTTGAACCTAGTTAAGAGTGGTCTTTTGTTTGTTCAGCTGTGTGAAAACTTAGACAATAGTGTTTATTCGAGCCGGTGTCGCGCACACGTGTCCTGGAAGCCGGTTGTTGACCGCATGCCCGCTTAAAAAGCCTAATGTTCTCCCTGCCCTATATATCTCAACCAGGGTTAGGTTTTTGTTTGCGACGCATTTACAGCGTTATCAGTACTGAATAGTGGAGTACTACACAGCGTTATTACTCTCGAAAAGCCTTCTCTTTTGTATTTTTGGTTTTGGGATCCGCGTTGCGTGGGGTTGCCGCGACTCGACGGGGCTTTTGTTGTTCTAAGGCTCGTTATTTTGTTTTTTTTACTCCTGTTGTGAAGGGCATGACACGGAGGTGGCTGTTACACTTCGAGAACTGGGAAACCCCGGGTGATTTGCTTTTGCTAAGTGAGTCGAGTAGGCCTTGTTTTGTTTCATTTTGTTTGTCTTGTCTTGGGATTTCAGATCCTGGGTTTTTGTTTAGTGTTAAACTTCTGTACATGCTACGGTTTGGTTTTGCATTTAACTGTCTGTTGTGCTGGCTTTGTTTTGTGTTCAGTGTTGGGGATTTTGGTATTTCTACGGCACTCTTGTGCTCATCCTTTGTTCTTTTAATTCTGCTCCAAGCTACGTATCTTGTATTTCTGTTAGCTTTGGTTTTTGTGCTATTGGTTCACTGATTAGCTTTCCTGTGCTAGCTAGTTCGCCCACGTGGTTGGTTACACATGTTGATTAGCCCACGTGCTTAGCTAACTCTGTGCACACGTGGTTAACTTCCTGGTTTGCTGCTTGTGTGAAAAAAAAAAAAAAAAAAAAGAGACTTCCTGTTCCTCTTTTCCATTTGAGGGTCGACCATTTTGGCTTCTGATGACTGCCATCTTGGGAAAAAAATATATAACAGGATAAAAAAACAAACAAGTATCTCTCAGCACAGCAGTAATTGGTTGACTAAACGTGTTTAGTTTTTTTTCTGTAACTTTTTATTACATTGTTTGTTCTCATATTTTCTTTTAAAATGGGAGTTATTTTTTGTACAACAAAGCGTGTGTGTGAGAATAGTGAAGGGACAGATAGACCCTCTTCCTGTTCTGACCTCTTATCCAAACAAGAGTTTTGTTGTTTCAGGCCATGTCCCTTGTTAAGCAGACTATTTCAACCAACCCCCAATACTTGCCCCTCCTTGTTGTGACACCTATCCAAACAGTTTTGTTGGTTCAGGCCACGTCCGTTGTTCCTGTCCAAACGTCCCTTCCTGTTATTCGACCAACTGTCATCTCTACGGCTGCTACATACCCTTACCCCAAACAGGGATGTCTGAAATAACGCCCCCCCTAGGGTATTACTCTTCTGAGACACCTCCCTCTGGTTCCTCTCCCATTCTAGGGAGAGTGAGAGTGTACGTGACAAGGGGGGAGGGTAGAGGGTAGAGGTAAGAGAAAAAAGAAAAATCATTCATATTTGCCAATATCTTAGTCTGATACATTTGTCTGACAACCCAATTTTGAGAATTTTGTTTTGTTTAAGATTTCATGTTTTACTGATTTCAGATGCACATTCATTGGTTTTGAGTTTTACAGAGAATTGACGTTCCTGGACTACCGGATAAATGCCAAACCGGTTGGAACCGCAAGTATTTTAATAATTTGAAATGACTGCCACTTAAAGTTGTTAGATGTTGCTAACTTCAAGCTCAATTCACTGTATTGTCATGTTAACTTAATATGCTCAGATACATATTCTTGAAAAAAAAGAAAAAGAAAAGACATCACTCCAATTTATCAAAACTGCGGTCTATGATTTATTTTGTTATGTTTATGTGCCTCTGGCGCATAATTTCTAAGAATTGGTGTTACCCACAAGAGTGGTGAGAAATTGAAATGTCTTTTATTTTGTCTGTCTTTTATTGTATGTAAACTGCCCATGCAGCTTTGTCTGTGCGTCTGACGGCCCACGGAGACAGCTGCATGGTAAAACAAATGTGTCACGAATTATATCTGAAGTTTGTTTACAGAGTAGACACAGGCACGGGACGAGAGATGGAGGCTGCCCCAAGAATTGGATACAACCGGGGTAACCAACTTCCCATTTAAGATGGACTGACCTTGGTTCGTGGGGACGCTGGTCAACCACCTCACCCCCACGTTGGCCAACTGACTGTGGGTAAGAGATAGATATGATCTGGGCTAAATTTAAGAATAGTAACCAAGTGGTTGTCAGACCCAAGGAACCATCACGTCCTAAGCGTGCTCATAACCCTCTGTCCTCAAACGCAGAAATGTGGTTATTGAAATTGAGCTCAACTTATAACAACCCCTAGTGTTCTTTTGAGAGCGGTTTAGATAAATTATAATTTGTTCATGATTTGAGAACCCCATATGAAGCTATTCATTTATTGTTTTGGTTTGAGTAATGCATTTTTTCCATTTGTTCACCCTGATGTAAGGGAATTTTTGTTTTCACCATTAGAGGGCGCTGTTTTACATAATGTGTTGGTGCTCCCCTTTTTAAATGATTATTTTGAATAACAATTTCTTGTTAGAAACAAGGACTCATGGTTTGATGATACGAATATGTTGTTTTATTTTAGGAAATGGCCATAGAATTTCTAAGACCTAAATCTAATTGGTGCGTGAGCAGGTTAATTACCTTGGTCACTTACTAATGATAAATAAACAAAGGCTGCTTGGTAATAGACTACTGCAGAGTCTATCCCTGATTTAGCAGACAACCCTCATTAGACAAAAGCTATCTCCACTTGACAAGATTACATGGACTGACGAGCCCGACTGGTTTTGACGATGACTAATGCACTCTGTTTAAGTATTTCTGACTAAAAAGACTTGACTCTGTTAAAAGGACTTGGGTCCTACTTGAACCCAGTGGCAACTACCACTGACGCTGTTTTAGACCTAGTAGCATTGCGCAAGCGATTTTATCCATGTCCTGCATGTTGTGACTATTCATCTTTTACATCGCACCTACACACAGCGTGGCTGCTGCTTTAATAAGACTGAACTGTTGACCGTGCATTTCAAAGATGCACTGTTCTTAACTCTGCTTCCTCCTCCAGAAGGCAGAGAGACATGACTCAACATATTGACCGAGATCAATTAAGCCACGCTCAAACCTCTCAGATATTCTCCTCTCACTCTGATTTTGAATGAATGCTCATTTCATAGTTAGCATAACCTATACTGCATATTCCATGCTTTCATTATGTTTTCAAATTAGCACACTGACCAGATCATGGTTCAAAAAAGAGGGGGAGTAAAGGATGTTATCAAGTTAACTGGTTGTTGCTAATGAAACAGACTAGTAGTAGTGAAGAAGGTAGTGAGGAAGTTGAATTGAAGGCAGTGAGGAGGTTGTAGTTGAAGGAAATTAGAAAGTAGTTGAAAGAACGAGATGCAGAGCTGAAGAAGAAATGGTGACAAAGGCCAAGCTCCTATTGAAACCTCTGATCCTGTGTCCAGTATCCTGTGTCCAGTATGGCTGCTAACTCCGCTGCTAAAAGCTGCGGTCCGGTCCTGTTTTGTCTATGGTGTGTCTCTCATCTGTGGATTCACAGGTCTGCCGACCTGAGAGAGCCGACCTGCATCATTTCCAACCAGGCCAATGGGTTGTGAGCAGAGACCTGAAACCAGAGTGCCCGTTGGCTGGGCCCGTACCAGTTCCTGCTGCTAACTCAGACGTAGCAGAGAGGACTTTGCGGGTACACGCCAGCCACTGCAGGCTGGTTCCAAACCAGGACGAGGCCACCCGGCCTGAGAATTCCAACAACCAAGATGCAATATCCTGTGTCACCACCAGGGCGAAAGCTCACTCTCTGGTCTCCTCAGATGAGAAATCAGACAAAGAATAACGCACTACTTTTCCTCATTGCTGTCAGGAGGACAACTCTGACCACCACTTCAGAAAAAATCATGGGCCACCACACTGTGGCTTCCTCTGAGGAGGAGCTATTGAAAGAAGGGACCTTGCCTGTCACCTCCTTCCCAGGATCATTATGGCAACGTGAACAAGCGTTTGTCCTATTTGAATGTTGCACTCCACTTGACTGTTGAGACGAAGATGAATGGAAAATACTACATTCTGCATATATAAGATTTGAAAGCAACAGAGATTTCCAGGTTATACTGTTGAAACTGTGACTGGAGTTTAGTTTAGAGTGGGTATAGAAGTATTGAAAATTCATAATTATAAAGTTGATCTTTGTAGAAGCTGTTCCGGACTATTCTCAGGGGACTGTGTTTAACTGTGTTTAACTGCTATGCACCTAACTACATCAACCAAGTATCAAAATGAAGCCTAACAGAATTGCATCCACAGGGCTGAACTTGAAAAGCGAGTTAAACAATTTGAAGTGACCTCTTCAATACATCACAGCATGTATTAATATTTTCAGATACAACACATAGATTAGGACAAATTAATGTTTTAAGCAGATTTATGAGATGTGAAATTAAGGTTCAGAGAGCCATTCCAAATGGTGTATTTTTGAGCTATAGGGAAATAGCGTATTCAACTTTAAATTGCAACAGTGTCATATGAATGTTATCTTGCTCATGTAATGTCCAGGATTAAGAAGATTGATCACACTCAAATGCAGGGAATTCATCAGCAATCAAACTAGAGACCATAGAGCTGTCTCGAATTTTCTATTTAGTTTCAGTATATTATTTCTCTCATGAACGCATGACACATGATCGCACAATACCAAGTAATTTCAGCCTTAGCTACAGAAGTAAATTACATGGAAAAGATTGTGCTACAAAATAGACTTCCCTTAGAGATAATACTGGCTATATCTGCTGTTCGGTTAGTTCAGATCCCAATGCTACATTGAGTTCCATGAAGCAAACGATAAAGGTATTCAAATCTTAGATAATGTTCCTAAATGGAATGCTTTTGCAAGTCCTGGATATTCTCAAATATGTGTGTTTTCAGTTGTGTGTTCTTCATCGTTATTATTTTTTAAATATTCTTAAGTGTATGTTTAAATGCTGTTCCAGATATGCCTATGCTGCCTAGATAATGAAAAAAAAAAGTTAAATTAACTATTAATTCAATTCAAGATCTTGATGATGTCTGTGCCATTGACATTGACTTTGGAATATTTTGATACATAATCTGTTGGTTCTAATTTGAATTTAAGGTTTTTTCCCACTCAGTCATGAATATATGATGTCTTAGATTAATAATCATGGTATCTTTTTACCTTGCTTATGCCAAATTAAGGTGAGGAGTTTTGGTAAGTGATTGCATATGAGAAGAAAATGATCTTGGTGTGTTAAATAACTTGAGTTTGTTAAATCTTTATTATGCTCCACCTGGTGGAGAAATAGATTACTTCCTTTCCATGTGTGTAGAATAGGGTTTTTTTCCAAAGATGTTGGATTATTTTTATGATAGGCCTATTTTATAATTTGATTTCACATTGTTGATTCTTTCATTTCTATTATAGTTGTGGATATTTAATCCACAAAGTGGGGAATTGTGAATGAATTTCAAGTCTCAACATTGTGTTCCGTTTTCCCCCTGGACTGTAATTCTAAACCTTGTAGTTCGTTCTCATAGATCAGTCTGTCAGAACTACAAATCCCTCCCTGTGTGACATCACTTCCCTGTCTTTCCCCTGAAACTGTCACTTCCTCTTCTCCTGTATAAACCCCCGACCCCTCCTCCTGACTCTCACTCTTGACTGGAATCACTTCCGGTGCGAGGGTCCGCTTCTGCAGAATCGTAACATAGAATAAACTATTGTACTTTGTTTAAAACCAGCTTGATCGACCACTCAGCGTGTTCTTTGACAATCTGACTAAAAATAATATTCACACCCTACACTCCCAAATGCCCACTCTGCGCAAGTGTGTACTCATGATACTGTGTGGTGAGACAACCCTCCTCTGGGACTGGGGAAGTAACTATGCAAATCAGGTGAAACCGTCATCATGAACCCTTTTCTCAAAGAGCAGGTCCCTCGTTTGCGCACGTTCAAACTAAGACTATACTTTCAGGGATCATTTCTATAGTTCTTGACTTGAGGAATGTGTTTCTAAAGTGTTTGGTCTCACTACCCACAATGATGAGTTGTGATGTTCCTTTCTGGGCGTGAAACGGGCTTTGAGTAATGACTTGAGTCATATGCTCATTGTCATTGATGACCGTTCTTTACTTTCTTGGACAGTATTGAGGAAGGGAATGTGTTCAGAGTGGAAAGCCTATATTTCTGTTTGATGTTGGAAAACTTTCAAATCTGACGAATGTATTTGTTGTCCATCTATCAGAAAATGTGTTGATAGGTGTTTGAGAAGTTATTTTTTACTTTAGATAAAAAAATATTTCTTGTACCTCCTATATTCATTAGGTTCCGATTGTAGAAGAAATTAAACTACTGTGCAGGAAAGTCATCTCTTCTTTTGACCATCTCAACGTGCTAAATTTACTTTGGGAAATATTGGTGTGAGGCGTTATGAAACAGATTAACGATCTACGTTTAAAGTAGGCCCCACACTCCCAAATGCCCACTCTGCGCAAGTGTGTACTCATGATACTGTGTGGTGAGACAACCCTCCTCTGGGACTGGGGAAGTAACTATGCAAATCAGGTGAAACCGTCATCATGAACCCTTTTCTCAAAGAGCAGGTCCCTCGTTTGCGCATGTTCAAACTAAGACTATACTTTCAGGGATCATTTCTATAGTTCTTGACTTGAGGAATGTGTTTCTAAAGTGTTTGGTCTCGCTACCCACGATGATGAGTTGTGATGTTCCCTTCTGGGCGTGAAACAGGCTTTGAGTAATGACTTGAGTCATATGCTCATTGTCATTGATGACCGTTCTTTACTTTCTTGGACAGTATTGAGGAAGGGAATGTGTTCAGAGTGGGTAGCCTATATTCCTGTTTGATGTTGGAAAACTTTCAAATCTGACGAATGTATTTGTTGTCCCTCTATCACAAAATGTGTTGATAGGTGTTTGAGAAGTTATTTTCTACTTAAGATAAAAAAATATTTCTTGTACCTCCTATATTCATTAGGTTCCGATTGTAGAAGAAATTAAACTACTGTGCAGGAAAGTCATCTCTTCTTTTGACCATCTCAACGTGCTAAATTTACTTTGGGAAATATTGGTGTGAGGCGTTATGAAACAGATTAACGATCTACGTTTAAAGTAGGCCCCACACTCCCAAATACCCACTCTGCGCATGTGTGTACTCATGATACTGTGTGGTGAGACAACCCCCCTCTGGGACTGGGGAAGTAACTATGCAAATCAGGTGAAACCGTCATCATGAACCCTTTTCTCAAAGAGCAGGTCCCTCGTTTGCGCATGTTCAAACTAAGACTATACTTTCAGGGATCATTTCTATGGTTCTTGACTTGAGGAATGTGTTTCTAAAGTGTTTGGTCTCGCTACCCACGATGATGAGTTGTGATGTTCCCTTCTGGGTGTGAAACGGGCTTTGAGTAGTGACTTCAGTCATATGCTCATTGTCATTGATGACCGTTCTTTACTTTCTTGGACAGTATTGAGGAAGGGAATGTGTTCAGAGTGGGAAGCCTATATTTCTGTTTGATGTTGGAAAACTTTCAAATCTGACGAATGTATTTGTTGTCCATCTATCACAAAATGTGTTGATAGGTGTTTGAGAAGTTATTTTTTACTTTAGATAAAAAAATATTTCTTGTACCTCCTATATTCATTAGGTTCAGATTGTAGAAGAAATTAAACTACTGTGCAGGAAAGTCATCTCTTCTTTTGACCATCTCAACGTGCTAAATTTACTTTGGGAAATATTGGTGTGAGGCGTTATGAAACAGATTAACGATCTACGTTTAAAGTAGGCCCCACACTCCCAAATGCCCACTCTGCGCATGTGTGTACTCATGATACTGTGTGGTGAGACAACCCTCCTCTGGGACTGGGGAAGTAACTATGCAAATCAGGTGAAACCGTCATCATGAACCCTTTTCTCAAAGAGCAGGTCCCTCGTTTGCGCATGTTCAAACTAAGACTATACTTTCAGGGATCATTTCTATAGTTCTTGACTTGAGGAATGTGTTTCTAAAGTGTTTGGTCTCGCTACCCACAATGATGAGTTGTGAAGTTCCTTTCTGGGCGTGAAACGGGCTTTGAGTAATGACTTGAGTCATATGCTCATTGTCATTGATGACCGTTCTTTACTTTCTTGGACAGTATTGAGGAAGGGAATGTGTTCAGAGTGGGAAGCCTATATTTCTGTTTGATGTTGGAAAACTTTCAAATCTGACGAATGTTTTTGTTGTCCATCTATCAGAAAATGTGTTGATAGGTGTTTGAGAAGTTATTTTTTACTTTAGATAAAAAAATATTTCTTGTACCTCCTATATTCATTAGGTTCCGATTGTAGAAGAAATTAAACTACTGTGCAGGAAAGTCATCTCTTCTTTTGACCATCTCAACGTGCTAAATTTACTTTGGGAAATATTGGTGTGAGGCGTTATGAAACAGATTAACGATCTACGTTTAAAGTAGGCCCCACACTCCCAAATGCCCACTCTGCGCATGTGTGTACTCATGATACTGTGTGGTGAGACAACCCCCCTCTGGGACTGGGGAAAGTAACTATGCAAATCAGGTGAAACCGTCATCATGAACCCTTTTCTCAAAGAGCAGGTCCCTCGTTTGCGCATGTTCAAACTAAGACTATACTTTCAGGGATCATTTCTATAGTTCTTGACTTGAGGAATGTGTTTCTAAAGTGTTTGGTCTCGCTACCCACGATGATGAGTTGTGATGTTCCCTTCTGGGCGTGAAACGGGCTTTGAGTAATGACTTGAGTCATATGCTCATTGTCATTGATGACCGTTCTTTACTTTCTTGGACAGTATTGAGGAAGGGAATGTGTTCAGAGTGGGTAGCCTATATTCCTGTTTGATGTTGGAAAACTTTCAAATCTGACGAATGTATTTGTTGTCCCTCTATCACAAAATGTGTTGATAGGTGTTTGAGAAGTTATTTTCTACTTAAGATAAAAAAATATTTCTTGTACCTCCTATATTCATTAGTTTCCGATTGTAGAAGAAATTAAACTACTGTGCAGGAAAGTCATCTCTTCCTTTGACCATCTCAACGTGCTAAATTTACTTTGGGAAATATTGGTGTGAGACGTAATGAAACAGATTAACGATCTACGTTTAAAGTAGGCCCCACACTCCCAAATGCCCACTCTGCGCATGTGTGTACTCATGATACTGTGTGGTGAGACAACCCCCCTCTGGGACTGGGGAAGTAACTATGCAAATCAGGTGAAACCGTCATCATGAACCCTTTTCTCAAAGAGCAGGTCCCTCGTTTGCGCATGTTCAAACTAAGACTATACTTTCAGGGATCATTTCTATAGTTCTTGACTTGAGGAATGTGTTTCTAAAGTGTTTGGTCTCGCTACCCACGATGATGAGTTGTGATGTTCCCTTCTGGGCGTGAAACGGGCTTTGAGTAATGACTTGAGTCATATGCTCATTGTCATTGATGACCGTTCTTTACTTTCTTGGACAGTATTGAGGAAGGGAATGTGTTCAGAGTGGGTAGCCTATATTCCTGTTTGATGTTGGAAAACTTTCAAATCTGACGAATGTATTTGTTGTCCCTCTATCACAAAATGTGTTGATAGGTGTTTGAGAAGTTATTTTCTACTTAAGATAAAAAAATATTTCTTGTACCTCCTATATTCATTAGTTTCCGATTGTAGAAGAAATTAAACTACTGTGCAGGAAAGTCATCTCTTCCTTTGACCATCTCAACGTGCTAAATTTACTTTGGGAAATATTGGTGTGAGACGTTATGAAACAGATTAACGATCTACGTTTAAAGTAGGCCCCACACTCCCAAATGCCCACTCTGCGCATGTGTGTACTCATGATACTGTGTGGTGAGACAACCCCCCTCTGGGACTGGGGAAGTAACTATGCAAATCAGGTGAAACCGTCATCATGAACCCTTTTCTCAAAGAGCAGGTCCCTCGTTTGCGCATGTTCAAACTAAGACTATACTTTCAGGGATCATTTCTATAGTTCTTGTCTTGAGGAATGTGTTTCTAAAGTGTTTGGTCTCGCTACCCACAATGATGAGTTGTGATGTTCCTTTCTGGGCGTGAAACGGGCTTTGAGTAATGACTTGAGTCATATGCTCATTGTCATTGATGACCGTTCTTTACTTTCTTGGACAGTATTGAGGAAGGGAATGTGTTCAGAGTGGGAAGCCTATATTTCTGTTTGATGTTGGAAAACTTTCAAATCTGACGAATGTATTTGTTGTCCACCTATCAGAAAATGTGTTGATAGGTGTTTGAGAAGATATTTTTTACTTTAGATAAAAAAATATTTCTTGTACCTCCTATATTCATTAGGTTCCGATTGTAGAAGAAATTAAACTACTGTGCAGGAAAGTCATCTCTTCTTTTGACCATCTCAACGTGCTAAATTTACTTTGGGAAATATTGGTGTGAGGCGTTATGAAACAGATTAACGATCTACGTTTAAAGTAGGCCCCACACTCCCAAATGCCCACTCTGCGCATGTGTGTACTCATGATACTGTGTGGTGAGACAACCCCCCTCTGGGACTGGGGAAGTAACTATGCAAATCAGGTGAAACCGTCATCATGAACCCTTTTCTCAAAGAGCAGGTCCCTCGTTTGCGCATGTTCAAACTAAGACTATACTTTCAGGGATCATTTCTATAGTTCTTGACTTGAGGAATGTGTTTCTAAAGTGTTTGGTCTCGCTACCCACGATGATGAGTTGTGATGTTCCCTTCTGGGCGTGAAACAGGCTTTGAGTAATGACTTGAGTCATATGCTCATTGTCATTGATGACCGTTCTTTACTTTCTTGGACAGTATTGAGGAAGGGAATGTGTTCAGAGTGGATAGCCTATATTCCTGTTTGATGTTGGAAAACTTTCAAATCTGACTATTGTATTTGTTGTCCCTCTATCACAAAATGTGTTGATAGGTGTTTGAGAAGTTATTTTCTACTTAAGATAAAAAAATATTTCTTGTACCTCCTATATTCATTAGGTTCCGATTGTAGAAGAAATTAAACTACTGTGCAGGAAAGTCATCTCTTCTTTTGACCATCTCAACGTGCTAAATTTACTTTGGGAAATATTGGTGTGAGGCGTTATGAAACAGATTAACGATCTACGTTTAAAGTAGGCCCCACACTCCCAAATGCCCACTCTGCGCATGTGTGTACTCATGATACTGTGTGGTGAGACAACCCTCCTCTGGGACTGGGGAAGTAACTATGCAAATCAGGTGAAACCGTCATCATGAACCCTTTTCTCAAAGAGCAGGTCCCTCGTTTGCGCATGTTCAAACTAAGACTATACTTTCAGGGATCATTTCTATAGTTCTTGACTTGAGGAATGTGTTTCTAAAGTGTTTGGTCTCGCTACCCACAATGATGAGTTGTGATGTTCCTTTCTGGGCGTGAAACGGGCTTTGAGTAATGACTTGAGTCATATGCTCATTGTCATTGATGACCGTTCTTTACTTTCTTGGACAGTATTGAGGAAGGGAATGTGTTCAGAGTGGGAAGCCTATATTTAGGGCCCGAGCACTGGCGGTGCGAGGCCCTATTGAAACTCGAAGGATTATTATTATTATTCTCCTTCTTCCAAAACAAATGCCTTTTTGGCGGCCTAAACATCGATGAAAACGGATGAAACTTTGCAGATACGTCAGTCCCGGTGAAAAATTTGATAATTCATGGGTGACGGAAATGGGCGTGGCAAAACGGCTCAAGAGCGCCCCCTGGAAAATCTAAAATGGCGAGCCCCACCTTTCAGTTTGATGTAGGCGAACGAAATTCGGTGGGCATATGTATTTCATCGAGCCACACTTTAATGTCTCTTGGAGCTATACCCAACATGCAACAGGAAGTCCGCCATTTTGCTCTTAATGTGCCATTTTGTCCTTGTTTTGACCATTTCCATGCCTCGTACTTCGACGAACTCCTCCTACAGATTTCATCCGATCAACTTCATATCGGGTCAGCTTCATCGTAAGACCTTTGTGATCAAAAGTTATCAAAAAAATTTAGTTTTTACCAAACACCCTTGCCGTGGCGCCCCGCCAAAGTTTGACATTTCACCATAAAACACGAAGTCCTCATAACTCCTCCATACATTATCCAATTTGTCCGATATATCTCACGCTTCATGACGGTTCTGTCCTGAACACATCTATGTGTCAGTATTGCGTCATACTTATAGCGCCACCTATTGGTGAAACAGGAAGTCCTCATAACTCCTCCATACATTATCCAATTTGTCCGATATATCTCACGCTTCATGACGGTTCTGTCCTGAACACATCTATGTGTCAGTATTGCGTCATACTTATAGCGCCACCTATTGGTGAAACAGGAAGTCCTCATAACTCCTCCATACATTATCCAATTTGTCCGATATAGCTCACGCTTCATGACGGTTCTGTCCTGAACACATCTATGTGTCAGTATTGCGTCATACTTATAGCGCCACCTATTGGTGAAACAGGAAGTCCTCATAACTCCTCCATACATTATCCAATTTGTCCTATATATCTCACGCTTCATGACGGTTCTGTCCTGAACACATCTATGTGTCAGTATTGCGTCATACTTATAGCGCCACCTATTGGTGAAACAGGAAGTCCTCATAACTCCTCCATACATTATCCAATTTGTCCGATATATCTCACGCTTCATGACGGTTCTGTCCTGAACACATCTATGTTTCAGTATTGCGTCATACTTATAGCGCCACCTATTGGTGAAACAGGAAGTCCTCATAACTCCTCCGTACATTATCCAATTTGTCCGATATAGATCACGCTTCATGACGGTTCTGTCCTGAACACATATGTGTCAGTATTGCGTCATACGTATAGCGCCACCTATTGGTGAAACAGGAAGTCCTCATAACTCCTGCATACATCATCCGATTTGCACCAAATTGCTGACGCTTCATGAAGGTGGCCTTCTGAACCCATCTATGTGTCAGTATTGAGTCACACTTACAGCGCCACCTACTGGTGAAACAGGAAGTCCTCATAACTCCTACATACGTTATCCGATTTACTCAAAATTGCTCATGCTTGATGAAGGTCGCATCTTGAACACATCTGTAGGTCAGTATTGCTTCATACCTACAGCGCCACCTACTGCTTACAGGAAGTCCTCATAACTCCTACATACTTTGTCCGATTTACACAACATTTCTCACGCTTCATCAAGGTACGGTCCTGAACACATCTATGCGTCGGTATTGAGTCACGCTTAGAGCGCCACCTACTGGTGACAGGGAGTTTCTGTCAGTACTGGACACCGAAATAGAACACCCTTTAACGGCGCCACACCCCGACCCGCGTGGGGTGCGAGGGCCCGCTCACTGCTGCTCGCAGCACTAGTTCTGTTTGATGTTGGAAAACTTTCAAATCTGACGAATGTATTTGTTGTCCATCTATCACAAAATGTGTTGATAGGTGTTTGAGAAGTTATTTTTTACTTAAGATAAAAAAATATTTCTTGTACCTCCTATATTCATTAGGTTCCGATTGTAGAAGAAATTAAACTACTGTGCAGGAAAGTCATCTCTTCTTTTGACCATCTCAACGTGCTAAATTTACTTTGGGAAATATTGGTGTGAGGCGTTATGAAACAGATTAACGATCTACGTTTAAAGTAGCCCCCACACTCCCAAATGCCCACTCTGCGCATGTGTGTACTCATGATACTGTGTGGTGAGACAACCCTCCTCTGGGACTGGGGAAGTAACTATGCAAATCAGGTGAAACCGTCATCATGAACCCTTTTCTCAAAGAGCAGGTCCCTCGTTTGCGCATGTTCAAACTAAGACTATACTTTCAGGGATCATTTCTATAGTTCTTGACTTGAGGAATGTGTTTCTAAAGTGTTTGGTCTCGCTACCCACAATGATGAGTTGTGATGTTCCTTTCTGGGCGTGAAACGGGCTTTGAGTAATGACTTGAGTCATATGCTCATTGTCATTGATGACCGTTCTTTACTTTCTTGGACAGTATTGAGGAAGGGAATGTGTTCAGAGTGGGTAGCCTATATTCCTGTTTGATGTTGGAAAACTTTCAAATCTGACGAATGTATTTGTTGTCCCTCTATCACAAAATGTGTTGATAGGTGTTTGAGAAGTTATTTTCTACTTAAGATAAAAAAATATTTCTTGTACCTCCTATATTCATTAGGTTCCGATTGTAGAAGAAATTAAACTACTGTGCAGGAAAGTCATCTCTTCTTTTGACCATCTCAACGTGCTAAATTTACTTTGGGAAATATTGGTGTGAGGCGTTATGAAACAGATTAACGATCTACGTTTAAAGTAGGCCCCACACTCCCAAATGCCCACTCTGCGCATGTGTGTACTCATGATACTGTGTGGTGAGACAACCCTCCTCTGGGACTGGGGAAGTAACTATGCAAATCAGGTGAAACCGTCATCATGAACCCTTTTCTCAAAGAGCAGGTCCCTCGTTTGCGCATGTTCAAACTAAGACTATACTTTCAGGGATGATTTCTATAGTTCTTGACTTGAGGAATGTGTTTCTAAAGTGTTTGGTCTCGCTACCCACAATGATGAGTTGTGATGTTCCTTTCTGGGCGTGAAACGGGCTTTGAGTAATGGCTTGAGTCATATGCTCATTGTCATTGATGACCGTTCTTTACTTTCTTGGACAGTATTGAGGAAGGGAATGTGTTCAGAGTGGAAAGCCTATATTTTTGTTTGATGTTGGAAAACTTTCAAATCTGATGAATGTATTTGTTGTCCATCTATCAGAAAATGTGTTGATAGGTGTTTGAGAAGTTATTTTTTACTTTAGATAAAAAAATATTTCTTGTACCTCCTATATTCATTAGGTTCCGATTGTAGAAGAAATTAAACTACTGTGCAGGAAAGTCATCTCTTCTTTTGACCATCTCAACGTGCTAAATTTACTTTGGGAAATATTGGTGTGAGGCGTTATGAAACAGATTAACGATCTACGTTTAAAGTAGGCCCCACACTCCCAAATGCCCACTCTGCGCATGTGTGTACTCATGATACTGTGTGGTGAGACAACCCCCCTCTGGGACTGGGGAAGTAACTATGCAAATCAGGTGAAACCGTCATCATGAACCCTTTTCTCAAAGAGCAGGTCCCTCGTTTGCGCATTTTCAAACTAAGACTATACTTTCAGGGATCATTTCTATAGTTCTTGACTTGAGGAATGTGTTTCTAAAGTGTTTGGTCTCGCTACCCACAATGATGAGTTGTGATGTTCCTTTCTGGGCGTGAAACGGGCTTTGAGTAATGACTTGAGTCATATGCTCATTGTCATTGATGACCGTTCTTTACTTTCTTGGACAGTATTGAGGAAGGGAATGTGTTCAGAGTGGGAACCCTATATTTCTGTTTGATGTTGGAAAACTTTCAAATCTGACGAATGTATTTGTTGTCCATCTATCAGAAAATGTGTTGGTAGGTGTTTGAGAAGTTATTTTTTACTTTAGATAAAAAAATATTTCTTGTACCTCCTATATTCATTAGGTTCCGATTGTAGAAGAAATTAAACTACTGTGCAGGAAAGTCATCTCTTCTTTTGACCATCTCAACGTGCTAAATTTACTTTGGGAAATATTGGTGTGAGGCGTTATGAAACAGATTAACGATCTACGTTTAAAGTAGGCCCCACACTCCCAAATGCCCACTCTGCGCATGTGTGTACTCATGATACTGTGTGGTGAGACAACCCTCCTCTGGGACTGGGGAAGTAACTATGCAAATCAGGTGAAACCGTCATCATGAACCCTTTTCTCAAAGAGCAGGTCCCTCGTTTGCGCATGTTCAAACTAAGACTATACTTTCAGGGATCATTTCTATAGTTCTTGACTTGAGGAATGTGTTTCTAAAGTGTTTGGTCTCGCTACCCACAATGATGAGTTGTGATGTTCCTTTCTGGGCGTGAAACGGGCTTTGAGTAATGACTTGAGTCATATGCTCATTGTCATTGATGACCGTTCTTTACTTTCTTGGACAGTATTGAGGAAGGGAATGTGTTCAGAGTGGGTAGCCTATATTCCTGTTTGATGTTGGAAAACTTTCAAATCTGATGAATGTATTTGTTGTCCCTCTATCACAAAATGTGTTGATAGGTGTTTGAGAAGTTATTTTCTACTTAAGATAAAAAAATATTTCTTGTACCTCCTATATTCATTAGGTTCCGATTGTAGAAGAAATTAAACTACTGTGCAGGAAAGTCATCTCTTCTTTTGACCATCTCAACGTGCTAAATTTACTTTGGGAAATATTGGTGTGAGGCGTTATGAAACAGATTAACGATCTACGTTTAAAGTAGGCCCCACACTCCCAAATGCCCACTCTGCGCAAGTGTGTACTCATGATACTGTGTGGTGAGACAACCCTCCTCTGGGACTGGGGAAGTAACTATGCAAATCAGGTGAAACCGTCATCATGAACCCTTTTCTCAAAGAGCAGGTCCCTCGTTTGCGCATGTTCAAACTAAGACTATACTTTCAGGGATCATTTCTATAGTTCTTGACTTGAGGAATGTGTTTCTAAAGTGTTTGGTCCCGCTACCCACAATGATGAGTTGTGATGTTCCTTTCTGGGCGTGAAATGGGCTTTGAGTAATGACTTGAGTCATATGCTCATTGTCATTGATGACCGTTCTTTACTTTCTTGGACAGTATTGAGGAAGGGAATGTGTTCAGAGTGGAAAGCCTATATTTTTGTTTGATGTTGGAAAACTTTCAAATCTGACGAATGTATTTGTTGTCCATCTATCACAAAATGTGTTGATAGGTGTTTGAGAAGTTATTTTCTACTTAAGATAAAAAAATATTTATTTTACCTCCTATATTCATTAGGTTCCGATTGTAGAAGAAGTTAAACTACTGTGCAGGAAAGTCATCTCTTCTTTTGACCATCTCAACGTGCTAAATTTACTTTGGGAAATATTGGTGTGAGGCGTTATGAAACAGATTAACGATCTACGTTTAAAGTAGGCCCCACACTCCCAAATGCCCACTCTGCGCATGTGTGTACTCATGATACTGTGTGGTGAGACAACCCTCCTCTGGGACTGGGGAAGTAACTATGCAAATCAGGTGAAACCGTCATCATGAACCCTTTTCTCAAAGAGCAGGTCCCTCGTTTGCGCATGTTCAAACTAAGACTATACTTTCAGGGATCATTTCTATAGTTCTTGACTTGAGGAATGTGTTTCCAAAGTGTTTGGTCTCGCTACCCACAATGATGAGTTGTGATGTTCCTTTCTGGGCGTGAAACGGGCTTTGAGTAATGACTTGAGTCATATGCTCATTGTCATTGATGACCGTTCTTTACTTTCTTGGACAGTATTGAGGAAGGGAATGTGTTCAGAGTGGGTAGCCTATATTCCTGTTTGATGTTGGAAAACTTTCAAATCTCTCGAATGTATTTGTTGTCCCTCTATCACAAAATGTGTTGATAGGTGTTTGAGAAGTTATTTTCTACTTAAGATAAAAAAATATTTCTTGTACCTCCTATATTCATTAGGTTCCGATTGTAGAAGAAATTAAACTACTGTGCAGGAAAGTCATCTCTTCCTTTGACCATCTCAACGTGCTAAATTTACTTTGGGAAATATTGGTGTGAGGCGTTATGAAACAGATTAACGATCTACGTTTAAAGTAGGCCCCACACTCCCAAATGCCCACTCTGCGCATGTGTGTACTCATGATACTGTGTGGTGAGACAACCCCCCTCTGGGACTGGGGAAGTAACTATGCAAATCAGGTGAAACCGTCATCATGAACCCTTTTCTCAAAGAGCAGGTCCCTCGTTTGCGCATGTTCAAACTAAGACTATACTTTCAGGGATCATTTCTATAGTTCTTGACTTGAGGAATGTGTTTCTAAAGTGTTTGGTCTCGCTACCCACGATGATGAGTTGTGATGTTCCCTTCTGGGTGTGAAACGGGCTTTGAGTAGTGACTTCAGTCATATGCTCATTGTCATTGATGACCGTTCTTTACTTTCTTGGACAGTATTGAGGAAGGGAATGTGTTCAGAGTGGGAAGCCTATATTTCTGTTTGATGTTGGAAAACTTTCAAATCTGACGAATGTATTTGTTGTCCATCTATCACAAAATGTGTTGATAGGTGTTTGAGAAGTTATTTTTTACTTTAGATAAAAAAATATTTCTTGTACCTCCTATATTCATTAGGTTCCGATTGTAGAAGAAATTAAACTACTGTGCAGGAAAGTCATCTCTTCTTTTGACCATCTCAACGTGCTAAATTTACTTTGGGAAATATTGGTGTGAGGCGTTATGAAACAGATTAACGATCTACGTTTAAAGTAGGCCCCACACTCCCAAATGCCCACTCTGCGCATGTGTGTACTCATGATACTGTGTGGTGAGACAACCCTCCTCTGGGACTGGGGAAGTAACTATGCAAATCAGGTGAAACCGTCATCATGAACCCTTTTCTCAAAGAGCAGGTCCCTCGTTTGCGCATGTTCAAACTAAGACTATACTTTTAGGGATCATTTCTATAGTTCTTGACTTGAGGAATGTGTTTCTAAAGTGTTTGGTCTCGCTACCCACAATGATGAGTTGTGATGTTCCTTTCTGGGCGTGAAACGGGCTTTGAGTAATGACTTGAGTCATATGCTCATTGTCATTGATGACCGTTCTTTACTTTCTTGGACAGTATTGAGGAAGGGAATGTGTTCAGAGTGGGAAGCCTATATTTCTGTTTGATGTTGGAAAACTTTCAAATCTGACGAATGTATTTGTTGTCCATCTATCAGATAATGTGTTGATAGGTGTTTGAGAAGTTATTTTTTACTTTAGATAAAAAAATATTTCTTGTACCTCCTATATTCATTAGGTTCCGATTGTAGAAGAGATTAAACTACTGTGCAGGAAAGTCATCTCTTCTTTTGACCATCTCAACGTGCTAAATTTACTTTGGGAAATATTGGTGTGAGGCGTTATGAAACAGATTAACGATCTACGTTTAAAGTAGGCCCCACACTCCCAAATGCCCACTCTGCGCATGTGTGTACTCATGATACTGTGTGGTGAGACAACCCCCTCTGGGACTGTGGAAGTAACTATGCAAATCAGGTGAAACCGTCATCATGAACCCTTTTCTCAAAGAGCAGGTCCCTCGTTTGCGCATGTTCAAACTAAGACTATACTTTCAGGGATCATTTCTATAGTTCTTGACTTGAGGAATGTGTTTCTAAAGTGTTTGGTCTCGCTACCCACAATGATGAGTTGTGATGTTCCTTTCTGGGTGTGAAACGGGCTTTGAGTAATGACTTGAGTCATATGCTCATTGTCATTGATGACCGTTCTTTACTTTCTTGGACAGTATTGAGGAAGGGAATGTGTTCAGAGTGGGAAGCCTATATTTCTGTTTGATGTTGGAAAACTTTCAAATCTGACGAATGTATTTGTTGTCCATCTATCAGAAAATGTGTTGATGGGTGTTTGAGAAGTTATTTTTTACTTTAGATAAAAAAATATTTCTTGTACCTCCTATATTCATTAGGTTCCGATTGTAGAAGAAATTAAACTACTGTGCAGGAAAGTCATCTCTTCTTTTGACCATCTCAACGTGCTAAATTTACTTTGGGAAATATTGGTGTGAGGCGTTATGAAACAGATTAACGATCTACGTTTAAAGTAGGCCCCACACTCCCAAATGCCCACTCTGCGCATGTGTGTACTCATGATACTGTGTGGTGAGACAACCCCCCTCTGGGACTGGGGAAGTAACTATGCAAATCAGGTGAAACCGTCATCATGAACCCTTTTCTCAAAGAGCAGGTCCCTCGTTTGCGCATGTTCAAACTAAGACTATACTTTCAGGGATCATTTCTATAGTTCTTGACTTGAGGAATGTGTTTCTAAAGTGTTTGGTCTCGCTACCCACAATGATGAGTTGTGACGTTCCTTTCTGGGCGTGAAACGGGCTTTGAGTAATGACTTAAGTCATATGCTCATTGTCATTGATGACCGTTCTTTACCTTCTTGGACAGTATTGAGGAAGGGAATGTGTTCAGAGTGGGAAGCCTATATTTCTGTTTGATGTTGGAAAACGTTCAAATCTGACGAATGTATTTGTTGTCCATCTATCACAAAATGTGTTGATAGGTGTTTGAGAAGTTATTTTTTACTTTAGATAAAAAAATATTTCTTGTACCTCCTATATTCATTAGGTTCCGATTGTAGAAGAAATTAAACTACTGTGCAGGAAAGTCATCTCTTCTTTTGACCATCTCAACGTGCTAAATTTACTTTGGGAAATATTGGTTTGAGGCGTTATGAAACAGATTAACGATCTACGTTTAAAGTAGGCCCCACACTCCCAAATGCCCACTCTGCGCATGTGTGTTGAGACGATACTGTGTGGTGAGACAACCCCCCTCTGGGACTGGGGAAGTAACTATGCAAATCAGGTGAAACCGTCATCATGAACCCTTTTCTCAAAGAGCAGGTCCCTCGTTTGCGCATGTTCAAACTAAGACTATACTTTCAGGGATCATTTCTATAGTTCTTGACTTGAGGAATGTGTTTCTAAAGTGTTTGGTCTCGCTACCCACGATGATGAGTTGTGATGTTCCCTTCTGGGTGTGAAACGGGCTTTGAGTAGTGATTTGAGTCATATGCTCATTGTCATTGATGACCCTTCTTTACTTTCTTGGACAGTATTGAGGAAGGGAATGTGTTCAGAGTGGGAAGCCTATATTTCTGTTTGATGTTGGAAAACTTTCAAATCTGACGAATGTATTTGTTGTCCATCTATCAGAAAATGTGTTGATAGGTGTTTGAGAAGTTATTTTCTACCTTAGATAAAAAAATATTTCTTGTACCTCCTATATTCATTAGGTTCCGATTGTAGAAGAAATTAAACTACTGTGCAGGAAAGTCATCTCTTCTTTTGACCATCTCAACGTGCTAAATTTACTTTGGGAAATATTGGTGTGAGGCGTTATGAAACAGATTAACGATCTACGTTTAAAGTAGGCCCCACACTCCCAAATGCCCACTCTGCGCATGTGTGTACTCATGATACTGTGTGGTGAGACAACCCTCCTCTGGGACTGGGGAAGTAACTATGCAAATCAGGTGAAACCGTCATCATGAACCCTTTTCTCAAAGAGCAGGTCCCTCGTTTGCGCATGTTCAAACTAAGACTATACTTTCAGGGATCATTTCTATAGTTCTTGACTTGAGGAATCTGTTTCTAAAGTGTTTGGTCTCGCTACCCACAATGATGAGTTGTGACGTTCCTTTCTGGGCGTGAAACGGGCTTTGAGTAATGACTTAAGTCATATGCTCATTGTCATTGATGACCGTTCTTTACTTTCTTGGACAGTATTGAGGAAGGGAATGTGTTCAGAGTGGGAAGCCTATATTTCTGTTTGATGTTGGAAAACGTTCAAATCTGACGAATGTATTTGTTGTCCATCTATCAGAAAATGTGTTGATAGGTGTTTGAGAAGTTATTTTTTACTTTAGATAAAAAAATATTTCTTGTACCTCCTATATTCATTAGGTTCCGATTGTAGAAGAAATTAAACTACTGTGCAGGAAAGTCATCTCTTCTTTTGACCATCTCAACGTGCTAAATTTACTTTGGGAAATATTGGTGTGAGGCGTTATGAAACAGATTAACGATCTACGTTTAAAGTAGGCCCCACACCCCCAAATGCCCACTCTGCGCATGTGTGTACTCATGATACTGTGTGGTGAGACAACCCCCCTCTGGGACTGGGGAAGTAACTATGCAAATCAGGTGAAACCGTCATCATGAACCCTTTTCTCAAAGAGCAGGTCCCTCGTTTGCGCATGTTCAAACTAAGACTATACTTTCAGGGATCATTTCTATAGTTCTTGACTTGAGGAATGTGTTTCTAAAGTGTTTGGACTCCCTACCCACAATGATGAGTTGTGATGTTCCTTTCTGGGTGTGAAACGGGCTTTGAGTAATGACTTGAGTCATATGCTCATTGTCATTGATGACCGTTCTTTACTTACTTGGACAGTATTGAGGAAGGGAATGTGTTCAGAGTGGGAAGCCTATATTTCTGTTTGATGTTGGAAAACTTTCAAATCTGACGAATGTATTTGTTGTCCATCTATCAGAAAATGTGTTGATAGGTGTTTGAGAAGTTATTTTTTACTTTAGATAAAAAAATATTTATTGTACCTCCTATATTCATTAGGTTCCGATTGTAGAAGAAATTAAACTACTGAGCAGGAAAGTCATCTCTTCTTTTGACCATCTCAACGTGCTAAATTTACTTTGGGAAATATTGGTGTGAGGCGTTATGAAACAGATTAACGATCTACGTTTAAAGTAAGCCCCACACTCCCAAATGCCCACTCTGAGCATGGGTGTACTCATGATACTGTGTGGTGAGACAACCCCCCTCTGGGACTGGGGAAGTAACTATGCAAATCAGGTGAAACCGTCATCATGAACCCTTTTCTCAAAGAGCAGGTCCCTCGTTTGCGCATGTTCAAACTAAGACTATACTTTCAGGGATCATTTCTATAGTTCTTGACTTGAGGAATGTGTTTCTAAAGTGTTTGGTCTCGCTACCCACGATGATGAGTTGTGATGTTCCCTTCTGGGTGTGAAACGGGCTTTGAGTAGTGACTTGAGTCATATGCTCATTGTCATTGATGACCGTTCTTTACTTTCTTGGACAGTATTGAGGAAGGGAATGTGTTCAGAGTGGGAAGCCTATATTTCTGTTTGATGTTGGAAAACTTTCAAATCTGACGAATGTATTTGTTGTCCATCTATCAGAAAATGTGTTGATAGGTGTTTGAGAAGTTATTTTTTACTTTAGATAAAAAAATATTTCTTGTACCTCCTATATTCATTAGGTTCCGATTGTAGAAGAAATTAAACTACTGTGCAGGAAAGTCATCTCTTCTTTTGACCATCTCAACGTGCTAAATTTACTTTGGGAAATATTGGTGTGAGGCGTTATGAAACAGATTAACGATCTACGTTTAAAGTAGGCCCCACACTCCCAAATGCCCACTCTGCGCATGTGTGTACTCATGATACTGTGTGGTGAGACAACCCTCCTCTGGGACTGGGGAAGTAACTATGCAAATCAGGTGAAACCGTCATCAAGAACCCTTTTCTCAAAGAGCAGGTCCCTCGTTTGCGCATGTTCAAACTAAGACTATACTTTCAGGGATCATTTCTATAGTTCTTGACTTGAGGAATGTGTTTCTAAAATGTTTGGTCTCGCTACCCACGATGATGAGTTGTGATGTTCCCTTCTGGGCGTGAAACGGGCTTTGAGTAATGACTTGAGTCATATGCTCATTGTCATTGATGACCGTTCTTTACTTTCTTGGACAGTATTGAGGAAGGGAATGTGTTCAGAATGGGTAGCCTATATTCCTGTTTGATGTTGGAAAACTTTCAAATCTGACGAATGTATTTGTTGTCCCTCTATCACAAAATGTTTTGATAGGTGTTTGAGAAGTTATTTTCTACTTTAGATAAAAAAATATTTCTTGTACCTCCTATATTCATTAGGTTCCGATTGTAGAAGAAATTAAACTACTGTGCAGGAAAGTCATCTCTTCTTTTGACCATCTCAACGTGCTAAATTTACTTTGGGAAATATTGGTGTGAGGCGTTATGAAACAGATTAACGATCTACGTTTAAAGTAGGCCCCACACTCCCAAATGCCCACTCTGCGCATGTGTGTACTCATGATACTGTGTGGTGAGACAACCCCCCTCTGGGACTGGGGAAGTAACTATGCAAATCAGGTGAAACCGTCATCATGAACCCTTTTCTCAAAGAGCAGGTCCCTCGTTTGCGCATGTTCAAACTAAGACTATACTTTCAGGGATCATTTCTATAGTTCTTGACTTGAGGAATGTGTTTCTAAAGTGTTTGGTCTTGCTACC
This sequence comes from Borostomias antarcticus, assembly GCF_949987555.1. Classification (NCBI taxonomy): domain Eukaryota; kingdom Metazoa; phylum Chordata; class Actinopteri; order Stomiiformes; family Stomiidae; genus Borostomias; species Borostomias antarcticus. The sequence goes on from NC_140235.1 coordinate 22,725,526, forward strand.
CACGATGATGAGTTGTGATGTTCCCTTCTGGGCGTGAAACGGGCTTTGAGTAATGACTTGAGTCATATGCTCATTGTCATTGATGACCGTTCTTTACTTTCTTGGACAGTATTGAGGAAGGGAATGTGTTCAGAGTGGGTAGCCTATATTCCTGTTTGATGTTGGAAAACTTTCAAATCTGACGAATGTATTTGTTGTCCCTCTATCAGAAAATGTGTTGATAGGTGTTTGAGAAGTTATTTTTTACTTTAGATAAAAAAATATTTCTTGTACCTCCTATATTCATTAGGTTCCGATTGTAGAAGAAATTAAACTACTGTGCAGGAAAGTCATCTCTTCTTTTGACCATCTCAACGTGCTAAATTTACTTTGGGAAATATTGGTGTGAGGCGTTATGAAACAGATTAACGATCTACGTTTAAAGTAGGCCCCACACTCCCAAATGCCCACTCTGCGCATGTGTGTACTCATGATACTGTGTGGTGAGACAACCCCCCTCTGGGACTGGGGAAGTAACTATGCAAATCAGGTGAAACCGTCATCATGAACCCTTTTCTCAAAGAGCAGGTCCCTCGTTTGCGCATGTTCAAACTAAGACTATACTTTCAGGGATCATTTCTATAGTTCTTGACTTGAGGAATGTGTTTCTAAAGTGTTTGGTCTCGCTACCCACAATGATGAGTTGTGATGTTCCTTTCTGGGTGTGAAACGGGCTTTGAGTAATGACTTGAGTCATATGCTCATTGTCATTGATGACTGTTCTTTACTTTCTTGGACAGTATTGAGGAAGGGAATGTGTTCAGAGTGGAAAGCCTATATTTCTGTTTGATGTTGGAAAACTTTCAAATCTGACGAATGTATTTGTTGTCCATCTATCAGAAAATGTGTTGATAGGTGTTTGAGAAGTTATTTTTTACTTTAGATTAAAAAATATTTCTTGTACCTCCTATATTCATTAGGTTCCGATTGTAGAAGAAATTAAACTACTGTGCAGGAAAGTCATCTCTTCTTTTGACCATCTCAACGTGCTAAATTTACTTTGGGAAATATTGGTGTGAGGCGTTATGAAACAGATTAACGATCTACGTTTAAAGTAGGCCCCACACTCCCAAATGCCCACTCTGCGCATGTGTGTACTCATGATACTGTGTGGTGAGACAACCCCCCTCTGGGACTGGGGAAGTAACTATGCAAATCAGGTGAAACCGTCATCATGAACCCTTTTCTCAAAGAGCAGGTCCCTCGTTTGCGCATGTTCAAACTAAGACTATACTTTCAGGGATCATTTCTATAGTTCTTGACTTGAGGAATGTGTTTCTAAAGTGTTTGGTCTCGCTACCCACGATGATGAGTTGTGATGTTCCCTTCTGGGCGTGAAACGGGCTTTGAGTAATGACTTGAGTCATATGCTCGTTGTCATTGATGACCGTTCTTTACTTTCTTGGACAGTATTGAGGAAGGGAATGTGTTCAGAGTGGGTAGCCTATATTCCTGTTTGATGTTGGAAAACTTTCAAATCTGACGAATGTATTTGTTGTCCCTCTATCACAAAATGTGTTGATAGGTGTTTGAGAAGTTATTTTTTACTTTAGATAAAAAAATATTTATTGTACCTCCTATATTCATTAGGTTCCGATTGTAGAAGAAATTAAACTACTGTGCAGGAAAGTCATCTCTTCTTTTGACCATCTCAACGTGCTAAATTTACTTTGGGAAATATTGGTGTGAGGCGTTATGAAACAGATTAACGATCTACGTTTAAAGTAGGCCCCACACTCCCAAATGCCCACTCTGCGCATGTGTGTACTCATGATACTGTGTGGTGAGACAACCCTCCTCTGGGACTGGGGAAGTAACTATGCAAATCAGGTGAAACCGTCATCATGAACCCTTTTCTCAAAGAGCAGGTCCTTCGTTTGCGCATGTTCAAACTAAGACTATACTTTCAGGGATCATTTCTATAGTTCTTGACTTGAGGAATGTGTTTCTAAAGTGTTTGGTCTCGCTACCCACAATGATGAGTTGTGATGTTCCTTTCTGGGCGTGAAACGGGCTTTGAGTAATGACTTGAGTCATATGCTCATTGTCATTGATGACCGTTCTTTACTTTCTTGGACAGTATTGAGGAAGGGAATGTGTTCAGAGTGGAAAGCCTATATTTCTGTTTGATGTTGGAAAACTTTCAAATCTGACGAATGTATTTGTTGTCCATCTATCAGAAAATGTGTTGATAGGTGTTTGAGAAGTTATTTTTTACTTTAGATAAAAAAATATTTCTTGTACCTCCTATATTCATTAGGTTCCGATTGTAGAAGAAATTAAACTACTGTGCAGGAAAGTCATCTCTTCTTTTGACCATCTCAACGTGCTAAATTTACTTTGGGAAATATTGGTGTGAGGCGTTATGAAACAGATTAACGATCTACGTTTAAAGTAGGCCCCACACTCCCAAATGCCCACTCTGCGCATGTGTGTACTCATGATACTGTGTGGTGAGACAACCCTCCTCTGGGACTGGGGAAGTAACTATGCAAATCAGGTGAAACCGTCATCATGAACCCTTTTCTCAAAGAGCAGGTCCCTCGTTTGCGCATGTTCAAACTAAGACTAAACTTTCAGGGATCATTTCTATAGTTCTTGACTTGAGGAATGTGTTTCTAAAGTGTTTGGTCTCGCTACCCACAATGATGAGTTGTGATGTTCCTTTCTGGGCGTGAAACGGGCTTTGAGTAGTGACTTGAGTCATATGCTCATTGTCATTGATGACCGTTCTTTACTTTCTTGGACAGTATTGAGGAAGGGAATGTGTTCAGAGTGGGAAGCCTATATATCTGTTTGATGTTGGAAAACTTTCAAATCTGACAAATGTATTTGTTGTCCATCTATCAGAAAATGTGTTGATAGGTGTTTGAGAAGTTATTTTTTACTTTAGATAAAAAAATATTTATTGTACCTCCTATATTCATTAGGTTCCGATTGTAGAAGAAATTAAACTACTGTGCAGGAAAGTCATCTCTTCTTTTGACCATCTCAACGTGCTAAATTTACTTTGGGAAATATTGGTGTGAGGCGTTATGAAACAGATTAACGATCTACGTTTAAAGTAGGCCCCACACTCCCAAATGCCCACTCTGCGCATGTGTGTACTCATGATACCGTGTGGTGAGACAACCCTCCTCTGGGACTGGGGAAGTAACTATGCAAATCAGGTGAAACCGTCATCATGAACCCTTTTCTCAAAGAGCAGGTCCTTCGTTTGCGCATGTTCAAACTAAGACTATACTTTCAGGGATCATTTCTATAGTTCTTGACTTGAGGAATGTGTTTCTAAAGTGTTTGGTCTCGCTACCCACAATGATGAGTTGTGATGTTCCTTTCTGGGCGTGAAACGGGCTTTGAGTAATGACTTGAGTCATATGCTCATTGTCATTGATGACCGTTCTTTACTTTCTTGGACAGTATTGAGGAAGGGAATGTGTTCAGAGTGGAAAGCCTATATTTCTGTTTGATGTTGGAAAACTTTCAAATCTGACGAATGTATTTGTTGTCCATCTATCAGAAAATGTGTTGATAGGTGTTTGAGAAGTTATTTTTTACTTTAGATAAAAAAATATTTCTTGTACCTCCTATATTCATTAGGTTCCGATTGTAGAAGAAATTAAACTACTGTGCAGGAAAGTCATCTCTTCTTTTGACCATCTCAACGTGCTAAATTTACTTTGGGAAATATTGGTGTGAGGCGTTATGAAACAGATTAACGATCTACGTTTAAAGTAGGCCCCACACTCCCAAATGCCCACTCTGCGCATGTGTGTACTCATGATACTGTGTGGTGAGACAACCCCCCTCTGGGACTGGGGAAGTAACTATGCAAATCAGGTGAAACCGTCATCATGAACCCTTTTCTCAAAGAGCAGGTCCCTCGTTTGCGCATGTTCAAACTAAGACTATACTTTCAGGGATCATTTCTATAGTTCTTGACTTGAGGAATGTGTTTCTAAAGTGTTTGGTCTTGCTACCCACGATGATGAGTTGTGATGTTCCCTTCTGGGCGTGAAACGGGCTTTGAGTAATGACTTGAGTCATATGCTCATTGTCATTGATGACCGTTCTTTACTTTCTTGGACAGTATTGAGGAAGGGAATGTGTTCAGAGTGGGTAGCCTATATTCCTGTTTGATGTTGGAAAACTTTCAAATCTGACGAATGTATTTGTTGTCCCTCTATCAGAAAATGTGTTGATAGGTGTTTGAGAAGTTATTTTTTACTTTAGATAAAAAAATATTTCTTGTACCTCCTATATTCATTAGGTTCCGATTGTAGAAGAAATTAAACTACTGTGCAGGAAAGTCATCTCTTCTTTTGACCATCTCAACGTGCTAAATTTACTTTGGGAAATATTGGTGTGAGGCGTTATGAAACAGATTAACGATCTACGTTTAAAGTAGGCCCCACACTCCCAAATGCCCACTCTGCGCATGTGTGTACTCATGATACTGTGTGGTGAGACAACCCCCCTCTGGGACTGGGGAAGTAACTATGCAAATCAGGTGAAACCGTCATCATGAACCCTTTTCTCAAAGAGCAGGTCCCTCGTTTGCGCATGTTCAAACTAAGACTATACTTTCAGGGATCATTTCTATAGTTCTTGACTTGAGGAATGTGTTTCTAAAGTGTTTGGTCTCGCTACCCACAATGATGAGTTGTGATGTTCCTTTCTGGGTGTGAAACGGGCTTTGAGTAATGACTTGAGTCATATGCTCATTGTCATTGATGACTGTTCTTTACTTTCTTGGACAGTATTGAGGAAGGGAATGTGTTCAGAGTGGAAAGCCTATATTTCTGTTTGATGTTGGAAAACTTTCAAATCTGACGAATGTATTTGTTGTCCATCTATCAGAAAATGTGTTGATAGGTGTTTGAGAAGTTATTTTTTACTTTAGATTAAAAAATATTTCTTGTACCTCCTATATTCATTAGGTTCCGATTGTAGAAGAAATTAAACTACTGTGCAGGAAAGTCATCTCTTCTTTTGACCATCTCAACGTGCTAAATTTACTTTGGGAAATATTGGTGTGAGGCGTTATGAAACAGATTAACGATCTACGTTTAAAGTAGGCCCCACACTCCCAAATGCCCACTCTGCGCATGTGTGTACTCATGATACTGTGTGGTGAGACAACCCCCCTCTGGGACTGGGGAAGTAACTATGCAAATCAGGTGAAACCGTCATCATGAACCCTTTTCTCAAAGAGCAGGTCCCTCGTTTGCGCATGTTCAAACTAAGACTATACTTTCAGGGATCATTTCTATAGTTCTTGACTTGAGGAATGTGTTTCTAAAGTGTTTGGTCTCGCTACCCACGATGATGAGTTGTGATGTTCCCTTCTGGGCGTGAAACGGGCTTTGAGTAATGACTTGAGTCATATGCTCGTTGTCATTGATGACCGTTCTTTACTTTCTTGGACAGTATTGAGGAAGGGAATGTGTTCAGAGTGGGTAGCCTATATTCCTGTTTGATGTTGGAAAACTTTCAAATCTGACGAATGTATTTGTTGTCCCTCTATCACAAAATGTGTTGATAGGTGTTTGAGAAGTTATTTTCTACTTTAGATAAAAAAATATTTCTTGTACCTCCTATATTCATTAGGTTCCGATTGTAGAAGAAATTAAACTACTGTGCAGGAAAGTCATCTCTTCTTTTGACCATCTCAACGTGCTAAATTTACTTTGGGAAATATTGGTGTGAGGCGTTATGAAACAGATTAACGATCTACGTTTAAAGTAGGCCCCACACTCCCAAATGCCCACTCTGCGCATGTGTGTACTCATGATACTGTGTGGTGAGACAACCCCCCTCTGGGACTGGGGAAGTAACTATGCAAATCAGGTGAAACCGTCATCATGAACCCTTTTCTCAAAGAGCAGGTCCCTCGTTTGCGCATGTTCAAACTAAGACTATACTTTCAGGGATCATTTCTATAGTTCTTGACTTGAGGAATGTATTTCTAAAGTGTTTGGTCTCGCTACCCACGATGATGAGTTGTGATGTTCCCTTCTGGGCGTGAAACGGGCTTTAAGTAATGACTTGAGTCATATGCTCATTGTCATTGATGACCGTTCTTTACTTTCTTGGACAGTATTGAGGAAGGGAATGTGTTCAGAGTGGGTAGCCTATATTCCTGTTTGATGTTGGAAAACTTTCAAATCTGACGAATGTATTTGTTGTCCCTCTATCACAAAATGTGTTGATAGGTGTTTGAGAAGTTATTTTCTACTTAAGATAAAAAAATATTTCTTGTACCTCCTATATTCATTAGGTTCCGATTGTAGAAGAAATTAAACTACTGTGCAGGAAAGTCATCTCTTCTTTTGACCATCTCAACGTGCTAAATTTACTTTGGGAAATATTGGTGTGAGGCGTTATGAAACAGATTAACGATCTACGTTTAAAGTAGGCCCCACACTCCCAAATGCCCACTCTGCGCATGTGTGTACTCATGATACTGTGTGGTGAGACAACCCTCCTCTGGGACTGGGGAAGTAACTATGCAAATCAGGTGAAACCGTCATCATGAACCCTTTTCTCAAAGAGCAGGTCCCTCGTTTGCGCATGTTCAAACTAAGACTAAACTTTCAGGGATCATTTCTATAGTTCTTGACTTGAGGAATGTGTTTCTAAAGTGTTTGGTCTCGCTACCCACAATGATGAGTTGTGATGTTCCTTTCTGGGCGTGAAACGGGCTTTGAGTAGTGACTTGAGTCATATGCTCATTGTCATTGATGACCGTTCTTTACTTTCTTGGACAGTATTGAGGAAGGGAATGTGTTCAGAGTGGGAAGCCTATATATCTGTTTGATGTTGGAAAACTTTCAAATCTGACAAATGTATTTGTTGTCCATCTATCAGAAAATGTGTTGATAGGTGTTTGAGAAGTTATTTTTTACTTTAGATAAAAAAATATTTATTGTACCTCCTATATTCATTAGGTTCCGATTGTAGAAGAAATTAAACTACTGTGCAGGAAAGTCATCTCTTCTTTTGACCATCTCAACGTGCTAAATTTACTTTGGGAAATATTGGTGTGAGGCGTTATGAAACAGATTAACGATCTACGTTTAAAGTAGGCCCCACACTCCCAAATGCCCACTCTGCGCATGTGTGTACTCATGATACTGTGTGGTGAGACAACCCCCCTCTGGGACTGGGGAAGTAACTATGCAAATCAGGTGAAACCGTCATCATGAACCCTTTTCTCAAAGAGCAGGTCCCTCGTTTGCGCATGTTCAAACTAAGACTATACTTTCAGGGATCATTTCTATAGTTCTTGACTTGAGGAATGTGTTTCTAAAGTGTTTGGTCTTGCTACCCACGATGATGAGTTGTGATGTTCCCTTCTGGGCGTGAAACGGGCTTTGAGTAATGACTTGAGTCATATGCTCATTGTCATTGATGACCGTTCTTTACTTTCTTGGACAGTATTGAGGAAGGGAATGTGTTCAGAGTGGGTAGCCTATATTCCTGTTTGATGTTGGAAAACTTTCAAATCTGACGAATGTATTTGTTGTCCCTCTATCAGAAAATGTGTTGATAGGTGTTGGAGAAGTTATTTTTTACTTTAGATAAAAAAATATTTCTTGTACCTCCTATATTCATTAGGTTCCGATTGTAGAAGAAATTAAACTACTGTGCAGGAAAGTCATCTCTTCTTTTGACCATCTCAACGTGCTAAATTTACTTTGGGAAATATTGGTGTGAGGCGTTATGAAACAGATTAACGATCTACGTTTAAAGTAGGCCCCACACTCCCAAATGCCCACTCTGCGCATGTGTGTACTCATGATACTGTGTGGTGAGACAACCCCCCTCTGGGACTGGGGAAGTAACTATGCAAATCAGGTGAAACCGTCATCATGAACCCTTTTCTCAAAGAGCAGGTCCCTCGTTTGCGCATGTTCAAACTAAGACTATACTTTCAGGGATCATTTCTATAGTTCTTGACTTGAGGAATGTGTTTCTAAAGTGTTTGGTCTCGCTACCCACAATGATGAGTTGTGATGTTCCTTTCTGGGTGTGAAACGGGCTTTGAGTAATGACTTGAGTCATATGCTCATTGTCATTGATGACTGTTCTTTACTTTCTTGGACAGTATTGAGGAAGGGAATGTGTTCAGAGTGGAAAGCCTATATTTCTGTTTGATGTTGGAAAACTTTCAAATCTGACGAATGTATTTGTTGTCCATCTATCAGAAAATGTGTTGATAGGTGTTTGAGAAGTTATTTTTTACTTTAGATAAAAAAATATTTCTTGTACCTCCTATATTCATTAGGTTCCGATTGTAGAAGAAATTAAACTACTGTGCAGGAAAGTCATCTCTTCTTTTGACCATCTCAACGTGCTAAATTTACTTTGGGAAATATTGGTGTGAGGCGTTATGAAACAGATTAACGATCTACGTTTAAAGTAGGCCCCACACTCCCAAATGCCCACTCTGCGCATGTGTGTACTCATGATACTGTGTGGTGAGACAACCCCCCTCTGGGACTGGGGAAGTAACTATGCAAATCAGGTGAAACCGTCATCATGAACCCTTTTCTCAAAGAGCAGGTCCCTCGTTTGCGCATGTTCAAACTAAGACTATACTTTCAGGGATCATTTCTATAGTTCTTGACTTGAGGAATGTGTTTCTAAAGTGTTTGGTCTCGCTACCCACGATGATGAGTTGTGATGTTCCCTTCTGGGCGTGAAACGGGCTTTGAGTAATGACTTGAGTCATATGCTCGTTGTCATTGATGACCGTTCTTTACTTTCTTGGACAGTATTGAGGAAGGGAATGTGTTCAGAGTGGGTAGCCTATATTCCTGTTTGATGTTGGAAAACTTTCAAATCTGATGAATGTATTTGTTGTCCCTCTATCACAAAATGTGTTGATAGGTGTTTGAGAAGTTATTTTCTACTTAAGATAAAAAAATATTTCTTGTACCTCCTATATTCATTAGGTTCCGATTGTAGAAGAAATTAAACTACCGTGCAGGAAAGTCATCTCTTCTTTTGACCATCTCAACGTGCTAAATTTACTTTGGGAAATATTGGTGTGAGGCGTTATGAAACAGATTAACGATCTACGTTTAAAGTAGGCCCCACACTCCCAAATGCCCACTCTGCGCATGTGTGTACTCATGATACTGTGTGGTGAGACAACCCTCCTCTGGGACTGGGGAAGTAACTATGCAAATCAGGTGAAACCGTCATCATGAACCCTTTTCTCAAAGAGCAGGTCCCTCGTTTGCGCATGTTCAAACTAAGACTAAACTTTCAGGGATCATTTCTATAGTTCTTGACTTGAGGAATGTGTTTCTAAAGTGTTTGGTCTCGCTACCCACAATGATGAGTTGTGATGTTCCTTTCTGGGTGTGAAACGGGCTTTGAGTAGTGACTTGAGTCATATGCTCATTGTCATTGATGACCGTTCTTTACTTTCTTGGACAGTATTGAGGAAGGGAATGTGTTCAGAGTGGGAAGCCTATATATCTGTTTGATGTTGGAAAACTTTCAAATCTGACAAATGTATTTGTTGTCCATCTATCAGAAAATGTGTTGATAGGTGTTTGAGAAGTTATTTTTTACTTTAGATAAAAAAATATTTCTTGTACCTCCTATATTCATTAGGTTCCGATTGTAGAAGAAATTAAACTACTGTGCAGGAAAGTCATCTCTTCTTTTGACCATCTCAACGTGCTAAATTTACTTTGGGAAATATTGGTGTGAGGCGTTATGAAACAGATTAACGATCTACGTTTAAAGTAGGCCCCACACTCCCAAATGCCCACTCTGCGCATGTGTGTACTCATGATACTGTGTGGTGAGACAACCCTCCTCTGGGACTGGGGAAGTAACTATGCAAATCAGGTGAAACCGTCATCATGAACCCTTTTCTCAAAGAGCAGGTCCTTCGTTTGCGCATGTTCAAACTAAGACTATACTTTCAGGGATCATTTCTATAGTTCTTGACTTGAGGAATGTGTTTCTAAAGTGTTTGGTCTCGCTACCCACAATGATGAGTTGTGATGTTCCTTTCTGGGCGTGAAACGGGCTTTGAGTAATGACTTGAGTCATATGCTCATTGTCATTGATGACCGTTCTTTACTTTCTTGGACAGTATTGAGGAAGGGAATGTGTTCAGAGTGGAAAGCCTATATTTCTGTTTGATGTTGGAAAACTTTCAAATCTGACGAATGTATTTGTTGTCCATCTATCAGAAAATGTGTTGATAGGTGTTTGAGAAGTTATTTTTTACTTTAGATAAAAAAATATTTCTTGTACCTCCTATATTCATTAGGTTCCGATTGTAGAAGAAATTAAACTACTGTGCAGGAAAGTCATCTCTTCTTTTGACCATCTCAACGTGCTAAATTTACTTTGGGAAATATTGGTGTGAGGCGTTATGAAACAGATTAACGATCTACGTTTAAAGTAGGCCCCACACTCCCAAATGCCCACTCTGCGCATGTGTGTACTCATGATACTGTGTGGTGAGACAACCCTCCTCTGGGACTGGGGAAGTAACTATGCAAATCAGGTGAAACCGTCATCATGAACCCTTTTCTCAAAGAGCAGGTCCCTCGTTTGCGCATGTTCAAACTAAGACTAAACTTTCAGGGATCATTTCTATAGTTCTTGACTTGAGGAATGTGTTTCTAAAGTGTTTGGTCTCGCTACCCACAATGATGAGTTGTGATGTTCCTTTCTGGGCGTGAAACGGGCTTTGAGTAATGACTTGAGTCATATGCTCATTGTCATTGATGACCGTGCTTTACTTTCTTGGACAGTATTGAGGAAGGGAATGTGTTCAGAGTGGAAAGCCTATATTTCTGTTTGATGTTGGAAAACTTTCAAATCTGACGAATGTATTTGTTGTCCATCTATCAGAAAATGTGTTGATAGGTGTTTGAGAAGTTATTTTTTACTTTAGATAAAAAAATATTTCTTGTACCTCCTATATTCATTAGGTTCCGATTGTAGAAGAAATTAAACTACTGTGCAGGAAAGTCATCTCTTCTTTTGACCATCTCAACGTGCTAAATTTACTTTGGGAAATATTGGTGTGAGGCGTTATGAAACAGATTAACGATCTACGTTTAAAGTAGGCCCCACACTCCCAAATGCCCACTCTGCGCATGTGTGTACTCATGATACTGTGTGGTGAGACAACCCCCCTCTGGGACTGGGGAAGTAACTATGCAAATCAGGTGAAACCGTCATCATGAACCCTTTTCTCAAAGAGCAGGTCCCTCGTTTGCGCATGTTCAAACTAAGACTATACTTTCAGGGATCATTTCTATAGTTCTTGACTTGAGGAATGTGTTTCTAAAGTGTTTGGTCTTGCTACCCACGATGATGAGTTGTGATGTTCCCTTCTGGGCGTGAAACGGGCTTTGAGTAATGACTTGAGTCATATGCTCATTGTCATTGATGACCGTTCTTTACTTTCTTGGACAGTATTGAGGAAGGGAATGTGTTCAGAGTGGGTAGCCTATATTCCTGTTTGATGTTGGAAAACTTTCAAATCTGACGAATGTATTTGTTGGCCCACTATCAGAAAATGTGTTGATAGGTGTTTGAGAAGTTATTTTTTACTTTAGATAAAAAAATATTTCTTGTACCTCCTATATTCATTAGGTTCCGATTGTAGAAGAAATTAAACTACTGTGCAGGAAAGTCATCTCTTCTTTTGACCATCTCAACGTGCTAAATTTACTTTGGGAAATATTGGTGTGAGGCGTTATGAAACAGATTAACGATCTACGTTTAAAGTAGGCCCCACACTCCCAAATGCCCACTCTGCGCATGTGTGTACTCATGATACTGTGTGGTGAGACAACCCTCCTCTGGGACTGGGGAAGTAACTATGCAAATCAGGTGAAACCGTCATCATGAACCCTTTTCTCAAAGAGCAGGTCCCTCGTTTGCGCATGTTCAAACTAAGACTAAACTTTCAGGGATCATTTCTATAGTTCTTGACTTGAGGAATGTGTTTCTAAAGTGTTTGGTCTCGCTACCCACAATGATGAGTTGTGATGTTCCTTTCTGGGTGTGAAACGGGCTTTGAGTAGTGACTTGAGTCATATGCTCATTGTCATTGATGACCGTTCTTTACTTTCTTGGACAGTATTGAGGAAGGGAATGTGTTCAGAGTGGGAAGCCTATATATCTGTTTGATGTTGGAAAACTTTCAAATCTGACAAATGTATTTGTTGTCCATCTATCAGAAAATGTGTTGATAGGTGTTTGAGAAGTTATTTTTTACTTTAGATAAAAAAATATTTCTTGTACCTCCTATATTCATTAGGTTCCGATTGTAGAAGAAATTAAACTACTGTGCAGGAAAGTCATCTCTTCTTTTGACCATCTCAACGTGCTAAATTTACTTTGGGAAATATTGGTGTGAGGCGTTATGAAACAGATTAACGATCTACGTTTAAAGTAGGCCCCACACTCCCAAATGCCCACTCTGCGCATGTGTGTACTCATGATACTGTGTGGTGAGACAACCCTCCTCTGGGACTGGGGAAGTAACTATGCAAATCAGGTGAAACCGTCATCATGAACCCTTTTCTCAAAGAGCAGGTCCTTCGTTTGCGCATGTTCAAACTAAGACTATACTTTCAGGGATCATTTCTATAGTTCTTGACTTGAGGAATGTGTTTCTAAAGTGTTTGGTCTCGCTACCCACAATGATGAGTTGTGATGTTCCTTTCTGGGCGTGAAACGGGCTTTGAGTAATGACTTGAGTCATATGCTCATTGTCATTGATGACCGTTCTTTACTTTCTTGGACAGTATTGAGGAAGGGAATGTGTTCAGAGTGGAAAGCCTATATTTCTGTTTGATGTTGGAAAACTTTCAAATCTGACGAATGTATTTGTTGTCCATCTATCAGAAAATGTGTTGATAGGTGTTTGAGAAGTTATTTTTTACTTTAGATAAAAAAATATTTCTTGTACCTCCTATATTCATTAGGTTCCGATTGTAGAAGAAATTAAACTACTGTGCAGGAAAGTCATCTCTTCTTTTGACCATCTCAACGTGCTAAATTTACTTTGGGAAATATTGGTGTGAGGCGTTATGAAACAGATTAACGATCTACGTTTAAAGTAGGCCCCACACTCCCAAATGCCCACTCTGCGCATGTGTGTACTCATGATACTGTGTGGTGAGACAACCCTCCTCTGGGACTGGGGAAGTAACTATGCAAATCAGGTGAAACCGTCATCATGAACCCTTTTCTCAAAGAGCAGGTCCCTCGTTTGCGCATGTTCAAACTAAGACTAAACTTTCAGGGATCATTTCTATAGTTCTTGACTTGAGGAATGTGTTTCTAAAGTGTTTGGTCTCGCTACCCACAATGATGAGTTGTGATGTTCCTTTCTGGGCGTGAAACGGGCTTTGAGTAATGACTTGAGTCATATGCTCATTGTCATTGATGACCGTGCTTTACTTTCTTGGACAGTATTGAGGAAGGGAATGTGTTCAGAGTGGAAAGCCTATATTTCTGTTTGATGTTGGAAAACTTTCAAATCTGACGAATGTATTTGTTGTCCATCTATCAGAAAATGTGTTGATAGGTGTTTGAGAAGTTATTTTTTACTTTAGATAAAAAAATATTTCTTGTACCTCCTATATTCATTAGGTTCCGATTGTAGAAGAAATTAAACTACTGTGCAGGAAAGTCATCTCTTCTTTTGACCATCTCAACGTGCTAAATTTACTTTGGGAAATATTGGTGTGAGGCGTTATGAAACAGATTAACGATCTACGTTTAAAGTAGGCCCCACACTCCCAAATGCCCACTCTGCGCATGTGTGTACTCATGATACTGTGTGGTGAGACAACCCCCCTCTGGGACTGGGGAAGTAACTATGCAAATCAGGTGAAACCGTCATCATGAACCCTTTTCTCAAAGAGCAGGTCCCTCGTTTGCGCATGTTCAAACTAAGACTATACTTTCAGGGATCATTTCTATAGTTCTTGACTTGAGGAATGTGTTTCTAAAGTGTTTGGTCTTGCTACCCACGATGATGAGTTGTGATGTTCCCTTCTGGGCGTGAAACGGGCTTTGAGTAATGACTTGAGTCATATGCTCATTGTCATTGATGACCGTTCTTTACTTTCTTGGACAGTATTGAGGAAGGGAATGTGTTCAGAGTGGGTAGCCTATATTCCTGTTTGATGTTGGAAAACTTTCAAATCTGACGAATGTATTTGTTGGCCCACTTTCAGAAAATGTGTTGATAGGTGTTTGAGAAGTTATTTTTTACTTTAGATAAAAAAATATTTCTTGTACCTCCTATATTCATTAGGTTCCGATTGTAGAAGAAATTAAACTACTGTGCAGGAAAGTCATCTCTTCTTTTGACCATCTCAACGTGCTAAATTTACTTTGGGAAATATTGGTGTGAGGCGTTATGAAACAGATTAACGATCTACGTTTAAAGTAGGCCCCACACTCCCAAATGCCCACTCTGCGCATGTGTGTACTCATGATACTGTGTGGTGAGACAACCCCCCTCTGGGACTGGGGAAGTAACTATGCAAATCAGGTGAAACCGTCATCATGAACCCTTTTCTCAAAGAGCAGGTCCCTCGTTTGCGCATGTTCAAACTAAGACTATACTTTCAGGGATCATTTCTATAGTTCTTGACTTGAGGAATGTGTTTCTAAAGTGTTTGGTCTCGCTACCCACAATGATGAGTTGTGATGTTCCTTTCTGGGTGTGAAACGGGCTTTGAGTAATGACTTGAGTCATATGCTCATTGTCATTGATGACTGTTCTTTACTTTCTTGGACAGTATTGAGGAAGGGAATGTGTTCAGAGTGGAAAGCCTATATTTCTGTTTGATGTTGGAAAACTTTCAAATCTGACGAATGTATTTGTTGTCCATCTATCAGAAAATGTGTTGATAGGTGTTTGAGAAGTTATTTTTTACTTTAGATAAAAAAATATTTCTTGTACCTCCTATATTCATTAGGTTCCGATTGTAGAAGAAATTAAACTACTGTGCAGGAAAGTCATCTCTTCTTTTGACCATCTCAACGTGCTAAATTTACTTTGGGAAATATTGGTGTGAGGCGTTATGAAACAGATTAACGATCTACGTTTAAAGTAGGCCCCACACTCCCAAATGCCCACTCTGCGCATGTGTGTACTCATGATACTGTGTGGTGAGACAACCCCCCTCTGGGACTGGGGAAGTAACTATGCAAATCAGGTGAAACCGTCATCATGAACCCTTTTCTCAAAGAGCAGGTCCCTCGTTTGCGCATGTTCAAACTAAGACTATACTTTCAGGGATCATTTCTATAGTTCTTGACTTGAGGAATGTGTTTCTAAAGTGTTTGGTCTCGCTACCCACGATGATGAGTTGTGATGTTCCCTTCTGGGCGTGAAACGGGCTTTGAGTAATGACTTGAGTCATATGCTCGTTGTCATTGATGACCGTTCTTTACTTTCTTGGACAGTATTGAGGAAGGGAATGTGTTCAGAGTGGGTAGCCTATATTCCTGTTTGATGTTGGAAGACTTTCAAATCTGACGAATGTATTTGTTGTCCCTCTATCACAAAATGTGTTGATAGGTGTTTGAGAAGTTATTTTCTACTTTAGATAAAAAAATATTTCTTGTACCTCCTATATTCATTAGGTTCCGATTGTAGAAGAAATTAAACTACTGTGCAGGAAAGTCATCTCTTCTTTTGACCATCTCAACGTGCTAAATTTACTTTGGGAAATATTGGTGTGAGGCGTTATGAAACAGATTAACGATCTACGTTTAAAGTAGGCCCCACACTCCCAAATGCCCACTCTGCGCATGTGTGTACTCATGATACTGTGTGGTGAGACAACCCCCCTCTGGGACTGGGGAATTAACTATGCAAATCAGGTGAAACCGTCATCATGAACCCTTTTCTCAAAGAGCAGGTCCCTCGTTTGCGCATGTTCAAACTAAGACTATACTTTCAGGGATCATTTCTATAGTTCTTGACTTGAGGAATGTATTTCTAAAGTGTTTGGTCTCGCTACCCACGATGATGAGTTGTGATGTTCCCTTCTGGGCGTGAAACGGGCTTTAAGTAATGACTTGAGTCATATGCTCATTGTCATTGATGACCGTTCTTTACTTTCTTGGACAGTATTGAGGAAGGGAATGTGTTCAGAGTGGGTAGCCTATATTCCTGTTTGATGTTGGAAAACTTTCAAATCTGACGAATGTATTTGTTGTCCCTCTATCACAAAATGTGTTGATAGGTGTTTGAGAAGTTATTTTCTACTTAAGATAAAAAAATATTTCTTGTACCTCCTATATTCATTAGGTTCCGATTGTAGAAGAAATTAAACTACTGTGCAGGAAAGTCATCTCTTCTTTTGACCATCTCAACGTGCTAAATTTACTTTGGGAAATATTGGTGTGAGGCGTTATGAAACAGATTAACGATCTACGTTTAAAGTAGGCCCCACACTCCCAAATGCCCACTCTGCGCATGTGTGTACTCATGATACTGTGTGGTGAGACAACCCTCCTCTGGGACTGGGGAAGTAACTATGCAAATCAGGTGAAACCGTCATCATGAACCCTTTTCTCAAAGAGCAGGTCCCTCGTTTGCGCATGTTCAAACTAAGACTAAACTTTCAGGGATCATTTCTATAGTTCTTGACTTGAGGAATGTGTTTCTAAAGTGTTTGGTCTCGCTACCCACAATGATGAGTTGTGATGTTCCTTTCTGGGCGTGAAACGGGCTTTGAGTAGTGACTTGAGTCATATGCTCATTGTCATTGATGACCGTTCTTTACTTTCTTGGACAGTATTGAGGAAGGGAATGTGTTCAGAGTGGGAAGCCTATATATCTGTTTGATGTTGGAAAACTTTCAAATCTGACAAATGTATTTGTTGTCCATCTATCAGAAAATGTGTTGATAGGTGTTTGAGAAGTTATTTTTTACTTTAGATAAAAAAATATTTATTGTACCTCCTATATTCATTAGGTTCCGATTGTAGAAGAAATTAAACTACTGTGCAGGAAAGTCATCTCTTCTTTTGACCATCTCAAAGTGCTAAATTTACTTTGGGAAATATTGGTGTGAGGCGTTATGAAACAGATTAACGATCTACGTTTAAAGTAGGCCCCACACTCCCAAATGCCCACTCTGCGCATGTGTGTACTCATGATACTGTGTGGTGAGACAACCCTCCTCTGGGACTGGGGAAGTAACTATGCAAATCAGGTGAAACCGTCATCATGAACCCTTTTCTCAAAGAGCAGGTCCTTCGTTTGCGCATGTTCAAACTAAGACTATACTTTCAGGGATCATTTCTATAGTTCTTGACTTGAGGAATGTGTTTCTAAAGTGTTTGGTCTCGCTACCCACAATGATGAGTTGTGATGTTCCTTTCTGGGTGTGAAACGGGCTTTGAGTAATGACTTGAGTCATATGCTCATTGTCATTGATGACCGTTCTTTACTTTCTTGGACAGTATTGAGGAAGGGAATGTGTTCAGAGTGGAAAGCCTATATTTCTGTTTGATGTTGGAAAACTTTCAAATCTGACGAATGTATTTGTTGTCCATCTATCAGAAAATGTGTTGATAGGTGTTTGAGAAGTTATTTTTTACTTTAGATAAAAAAATATTTCTTGTACCTCCTATATTCATTAGGTTCCGATTGTAGAAGAAATTAAACTACTGTGCAGGAAAGTCATCTCTTCTTTTGACCATCTCAACGTGCTAAATTTACTTTGGGAAATATTGGTGTGAGGCGTTATGAAACAGATTAACGATCTACGTTTAAAGTAGGCCCCACACTCCCAAATGCCCACTCTGCGCATGTGTGTTGAGACGATACTGTGTGGTGAGACAACCCTCTCTGGGACTGGGGAAGTAACTATGCAAATCAGGTGAAACCGTCAGCATGAACCCTTTTCTCAAAGAGCAGGTCCCTCGTTTGCGCATGTTCAAACTAAGACTATACTTTCAGGGATCATTTCTATAGTTCTTGACTTGAGGAATGTGTTTCTAAAGTGTTTGTTCTCGCTACCCACGATGATGAGTTGTGATGTTCCCTTCTGGGCGTGAAACGGGCTTTGAGTAATGACTTGAGTCATATGCTCATTGTCATTGATGACCGTTCTTTCCTTTCTTGGACAGTATTGAGGAAGGGAATGTGTTCAGAGTGGGTAGCCTATGTTCCTGTTTGATGTTGGAAAACTTTCAAATCTGACGAATGTATTTGTTGTCCCTCTATCACAAAATGTGTTGATAGGTGTTTGAGAAGTTATTTTCTACTTTAGATAAAAAAATATTTCTTGTACCTCCTATATTCATTAGGTTCCGATTGTAGAAGAAATTAAACTACTGTGCAGGAAAGTCATCTCTTCTTTTGACCATCTCAACGTGCTAAATTTACTTTGGGAAATATTGGTGTGAGGCGTTATGAAACAGATTAACGATCTACGTTTAAAGTAGGCCCCACACTCCCAAATGCCCACTCTGCGCATGTGTGTACTCATGATACTGTGTGGTGAGACAACCCTCCTCTGGGACTGGGGAAGTAACTATGCAAATCAGGTGAAACCGTCATCATGAACCCTTTTCTCAAAGAGCAGGTCCTTCGTTTGCGCATGTTCAAACTAAGACTATACTTTCAGGGATCATTTCTATAGTTCTTGACTTGAGGAATGTGTTTCTAAAGTGTTTGGTCTCGCTACCCACAATGATGAGTTGTGATGTTCCTTTCTGGGCGTGAAACGGGCTTTGAGTAATGACTTGAGTCATATGCTCATTGTCATTGATGACCGTTCTTTACTTTCTTGGACAGTATTGAGGAAGGGAATGTGTTCAGAGTGGAAAGCCTATATTTCTGTTTGATGTTGGAAAACTTTCAAATCTGACGAATGTATTTGTTGTCCATCTATCAGAAAATGTGTTGATAGGTGTTTGAGAAGTTATTTTTTACTTTAGATAAAAAAATATTTCTTGTACCTCCTATATTCATTAGGTTCCGATTGTAGAAGAAATTAAACTACTGTGCAGGAAAGTCATCTCTTCTTTTGACCATCTCAACGTGCTAAATTTACTTTGGGAAATATTGGTGTGAGGCGTTATGAAACAGATTAACGATCTACGTTTAAAGTAGGTCCCACACTCCTAAATGCCCACTCTGCGCATGTGTGTTGAGACGATACTGTGTGGTGAGACAACCCTCCTCTGGGACTGGGGAAGTAACTATGCAAATCAGGTGAAACCGTCATCATGAACCCTTTTCTCAAAGAGCAGGTCCCTCGTTTGCGCATGTTCAAACTAAGACTATACTTTCAGGGATCATTTCTATAGTTTTTGACTTGAGGAATGTGTTTCTAAAGTGTTTGGTCTCGCTACCCACGATGATGAGTTGTGATGTTCCCTTCTGGGCGTGAAACGGGCTTTGAGTAATGACTTGAGTCATATGCTCATTGTCATTGATGACCGTACTTTACTTTCTTGGACAGTATTGAGGAAGGGAATGTGTTCAGAGTGGGTAGCCTATATTCCTGTTTGATGTTGGAAAACTTTCAAATCTGACGAATGTATTTGTTGTCCCTCTATCACAAAATGTGTTGATAGGTGTTTGAGAAGTTATTTTCTACTTTAGATAAAAAAATATTTCTTCTACCTCCTATATTCATTAGGTTCCGATTGTAGAAGAAATTAAACTACTGTGCAGGAAAGTCATCTCTTCTTTTGACCATCTCAACGTGCTAAATTTACTTTGGGAAATATTGGTGTGAGGCGTTATGAAACAGATTAACGATCTACGTTTAAAGTAGGCCCCACACTCCCAAATGCCCACTCTGCGCATGTGTGTACTCATGATACTGTGTGGTGAGACAACCCCCCTCTGGGACTGGGGAAGTAACTATGCAAATCAGGTGAAACCGTCATCATGAACCCTTTTCTCAAAGAGCAGGTCCCTCGTTTGCGCATGTTCAAACTAAGACTATACTTTCAGGGATCATTTCTATAGTTCTTGACTTGAGGAATGTGTTTCTAAAGTGTTTGGTCTCGCTACCCACAATGATGAGTTGTGATGTTCCTTTCTGGGCGTGAAACGGGCTTTGAGTAATGACTTGAGTCATATGCTCATTGTCATTGATGACCGTTCTTTACTTTCTTGGACAGTATTGAGGAAGGGAATGTGTTCAGAGTGGAAAGCCTATATTTCTGTTTGATGTTGGAAAACTTTCAAATCTGACGAATGTATTTGTTGTCCATCTATCAGAAAATGTGTTGATAGGTGTTTGAGAAGTTATTTTTTACTTTAGATAAAAATATATTTCTTGTACCTCCTATATTCATTAGGTTCCGATTGTAGAAGAAATTAAACTACTGTGCAGGAAAGTCATCTCTTCTTTTGACCATCTCAACGTGCTAAATTTACTTTGGGAAATATTGGTCTGAGGCGTTATGAAACAGATTAACGATCTACGTTTAAAGTAGGCCCCACACTCCTAAATGCCCACTCTGCGCATGTGTGTTGAGACGATACTGTGTGGTGAGACAACCCTCCTCTGGGACTGGGGAAGTAACTATGCAAATCAGGTGAAACCGTCATCATGAACCCTTTTCTCAAAGAGCAGGTCCCTCGTTTGCGCATGTTCAAACTAAGACTATACTTTCAGGGATCATTTCTATAGTTTTTGACTTGAGGAATGTGTTTCTAAAGTGTTTGGTCTCGCTACCCACGATGATGAGTTGTGATGTTCCCTTCTGGGCGTGAAACGGGCTTTGAGTAATGACTTGAGTCATATGCTCATTGTCATTGATGACCGTACTTTACTTTCTTGGACAGTATTGAGGAAGGGAATGTGTTCAGAGTGGGTAGCCTATATTCCTGTTTGATGTTGGAAAACTTTCAAATCTGACGAATGTATTTGTTGTCCCTCTATCACAAAATGTGTTGATAGGTGTTTGAGAAGTTATTTTCTACTTTAGATAAAAAAATATTTCTTCTACCTCCTATATTCATTAGGTTCCGATTGTAGAAGAAATTAAACTACTGTGCAGGAAAGTCATCTCTTCTTTTGACCATCTCAACGTGCTAAATTTACTTTGGGAAATATTGGTGTGAGGCGTTATGAAACAGATTAACGATCTACGTTTAAAGTAGGCCCCACACTCCCAAATGCCCACTCTGCGCATGTGTGTACTCATGATACTGTGTGGTGAGACAACCCCCCTCTGGGACTGGGGAAGTAACTATGCAAATCAGGTGAAACCGTCATCATGAACCCTTTTCTCAAAGAGCAGGTCCCTCGTTTGCGCATGTTCAAACTAAGACTATACTTTCAGGGATCATTTCTATAGTTCTTGACTTGAGGAATGTGTTTCTAAAGTGTTTGGTCTCGCTACCCACAATGATGAGTTGTGATGTTCCTTTCTGGGCGTGAAACGGGCTTTGAGTAATGACTTGAGTCATATGCTCATTGTCATTGATGACCGTTCTTTACTTTCTTGGACAGTATTGAGGAAGGGAATGTGTTCAGAGTGGAAAGCCTATATTTCTGTTTGATGTTGGAAAACTTTCAAATCTGACGAATGTATTTGTTGTCCATCTATCAGAAAATGTGTTGATAGGTGTTTGAGAAGTTATTTTTTACTTTAGATAAAAATATATTTCTTGTACCTCCTATATTCATTAGGTTCCGATTGTAGAAGAAATTAAACTACTGTGCAGGAAAGTCATCTCTTCTTTTGACCATCTCAACGTGCTAAATTTACTTTGGGAAATATTGGTCTGAGGCGTTATGAAACAGATTAACGATCTACGTTTAAAGTAGGCCCCACACTCCCAAATGCCCACTCTGCGCATGTGTGTACTCATGATACTGTGTGGTGAGACAACCCTCCTCTGGGACTGGGGAAGTAACTATGCAAATCAGGTGAAACCGTCATCATGAACCCTTTTCTCAAAGAGCAGGTCCCTCGTTTGCGCATGTTCAAACTAAGACTAAACTTTCAGGGATCATTTCTATAGTTCTTGACTTGAGGAATGTGTTTCTAAAGTGTTTGGTCTCGCTACCCACAATGATGAGTTGTGATGTTCCTTTCTGGGCGTGAAACGGGCTTTGAGTAGTGACTTGAGTCATATGCTCATTGTCATTGATGACCGTTCTTTACTTTCTTGGACAGTATTGAGGAAGGGAATGTGTTCAGAGTGGGAAGCCTATATATCTGTTTGATGTTGGAAAACTTTCAAATCTGACAAATGTATTTGTTGTCCATCTATCAGAAAATGTGTTGATAGGTGTTTGAGAAGTTATTTTTTACTTTAGATAAAAAAATATTTATTGTACCTCCTATATTCATTAGGTTCCGATTGTAGAAGAAATTAAACTACTGTGCAGGAAAGTCATCTCTTCTTTTGACCATCTCAACGTGCTAAATTTACTTTGGGAAATATTGGTGTGAGGCGTTATGAAACAGATTAACGATCTACGTTTAAAGTAGGCCCCACACTCCCAAATGCCCACTCTGCGCATGTGTGTACTCATGATACTGTGTGGTGAGACAACCCTCCTCTGGGACTGGGGAAGTAACTATGCAAATCAGGTGAAACCGTCATCATGAACCCTTTTCTCAAAGAGCAGGTCCTTCGTTTGCGCATGTTCAAACTAAGACTATACTTTCAGGGATCATTTCTATAGTTCTTGACTTGAGGAATGTGTTTCTAAAGTGTTTGGTCTCGCTACCCACAATGATGAGTTGTGATGTTCCTTTCTGGGCGTGAAACGGGCTTTGAGTAATGACTTGAGTCATATGCTCATTGTCATTGATGACCGTTCTTTACTTTTTTGGACAGTATTGAGGAAGGGAATGTGTTCAGAGTGGAAAGCCTATATTTCTGTTTGATGTTGGAAAACTTTCAAATCTGACGAATGTATTTGTTGTCCATCTATCAGAAAATGTGTTGATAGGTGTTTGAGAAGTTATTTTTTACTTTAGATAAAAAAATATTTCTTGTACCTCCTATATTCATTAGGTTCCGATTGTAGAAGAAATTAAACTACTGTGCAGGAAAGTCATCTCTTCTTTTGACCATCTCAACGTGCTAAATTTACTTTGGGAAATATTGGTGTGAGGCGTTATGAAACAGATTAACGATCTACGTTTAAAGTAGGCCCCACACTCCCAAATGCCCACTCTGCGCATGTGTGTACTCATGATACTGTGTGGTGAGACAACCCTCCTCTGGGACTGGGGAAGTAACTATGCAAATCAGGTGAAACCGTCATCATGAACCCTTTTCTCAAAGAGCAGGTCCTTCGTTTGCGCATGTTCAAACTAAGACTATACTTTCAGGGATCATTTCTATAGTTCTTGACTTGAGGAATGTGTTTCTAAAGTGTTTGGTCTCGCTACCCACAATGATGAGTTGTGATGTTCCTTTCTGGGTGTGAAACGGGCTTTGAGTAATGACTTGAGTCATATGCTCATTGTCATTGATGACCGTTCTTTACTTTCTTGGACAGTATTGAGGAAGGGAATGTGTTCAGAGTGGAAAGCCTATATTTCTGTTTGATGTTGGAAAACTTTCAAATCTGACGAATGTATTTGTTGTCCATCTATCAGAAAATGTGTTGATAGGTGTTTGAGAAGTTATTTTTTACTTTAGATAAAAAAATATTTCTTGTACCTCCTATATTCATTAGGTTCCGATTGTAGAAGAAATTAAACTACTGTGCAGGAAAGTCATCTCTTCTTTTGACCATCTCAACGTGCTAAATTTACTTTGGGAAATATTGGTGTGAGGCGTTATGAAACAGATTAACGATCTACGTTTAAAGTAGGCCCCACACTCCCAAATGCCCACTCTGCGCATGTGTGTTGAGACGATACTGTGTGGTGAGACAACCCTCTCTGGGACTGGGGAAGTAACTATGCAAATCAGGTGAAACCGTCAGCATGAACCCTTTTCTCAAAGAGCAGGTCCCTCGTTTGCGCATGTTCAAACTAAGACTATACTTTCAGGGATCATTTCTATAGTTCTTGACTTGAGGAATGTGTTTCTAAAGTGTTTGTTCTCGCTACCCACGATGATGAGTTGTGATGTTCCCTTCTGGGCGTGAAACGGGCTTTGAGTAATGACTTGAGTCATATGCTCATTGTCATTGATGACCGTTCTTTCCTTTCTTGGACAGTATTGAGGAAGGGAATGTGTTCAGAGTGGGTAGCCTATGTTCCTGTTTGATGTTGGAAAACTTTCAAATCTGACGAATGTATTTGTTGTCCCTCTATCACAAAATGTGTTGATAGGTGTTTGAGAAGTTATTTTCTACTTTAGATAAAAAAATATTTCTTGTACCTCCTATATTCATTAGGTTCCGATTGTAGAAGAAATTAAACTACTGTGCAGGAAAGTCATCTCTTCTTTTGACCATCTCAACGTGCTAAATTTACTTTGGGAAATATTGGTGTGAGGCGTTATGAAACAGATTAACGATCTACGTTTAAAGTAGGCCCCACACTCCCAAATGCCCACTCTGCGCATGTGTGTACTCATGATACTGTGTGGTGAGACAACCCTCCTCTGGGACTGGGGAAGTAACTATGCAAATCAGGTGAAACCGTCATCATGAACCCTTTTCTCAAAGAGCAGGTCCTTCGTTTGCGCATGTTCAAACTAAGACTATACTTTCAGGGATCATTTCTATAGTTCTTGACTTGAGGAATGTGTTTCTAAAGTGTTTGGTCTCGCTACCCACAATGATGAGTTGTGATGTTCCTTTCTGGGCGTGAAACGGGCTTTGAGTAATGACTTGAGTCATATGCTCATTGTCATTGATGACCGTTCTTTACTTTCTTGGACAGTATTGAGGAAGGGAATGTGTTCAGAGTGGAAAGCCTATATTTCTGTTTGATGTTGGAAAACTTTCAAATCTGACGAATGTATTTGTTGTCCATCTATCAGAAAATGTGTTGATAGGTGTTTGAGAAGTTATTTTTTACTTTAGATAAAAAAATATTTCTTGTACCTCCTATATTCATTAGGTTCCGATTGTAGAAGAAATTAAACTACTGTGCAGGAAAGTCATCTCTTCTTTTGACCATCTCAACGTGCTAAATTTACTTTGGGAAATATTGGTGTGAGGCGTTATGAAACAGATTAACGATCTACGTTTAAAGTAGGTCCCACACTCCTAAATGCCCACTCTGCGCATGTGTGTTGAGACGATACTGTGTGGTGAGACAACCCTCCTCTGGGACTGGGGAAGTAACTATGCAAATCAGGTGAAACCGTCATCATGAACCCTTTTCTCAAAGAGCAGGTCCCTCGTTTGCGCATGTTCAAACTAAGACTATACTTTCAGGGATCATTTCTATAGTTTTTGACTTGAGGAATGTGTTTCTAAAGTGTTTGGTCTCGCTACCCACGATGATGAGTTGTGATGTTCCCTTCTGGGCGTGAAACGGGCTTTGAGTAATGACTTGAGTCATATGCTCATTGTCATTGATGACCGTACTTTACTTTCTTGGACAGTATTGAGGAAGGGAATGTGTTCAGAGTGGGTAGCCTATATTCCTGTTTGATGTTGGAAAACTTTCAAATCTGACGAATGTATTTGTTGTCCCTCTATCACAAAATGTGTTGATAGGTGTTTGAGAAGTTATTTTCTACTTTAGATAAAAAAATATTTCTTCTACCTCCTATATTCATTAGGTTCCGATTGTAGAAGAAATTAAACTACTGTGCAGGAAAGTCATCTCTTCTTTTGACCATCTCAACGTGCTAAATTTACTTTGGGAAATATTGGTGTGAGGCGTTATGAAACAGATTAACGATCTACGTTTAAAGTAGGCCCCACACTCCCAAATGCCCACTCTGCGCATGTGTGTACTCATGATACTGTGTGGTGAGACAACCCCCCTCTGGGACTGGGGAAGTAACTATGCAAATCAGGTGAAACCGTCATCATGAACCCTTTTCTCAAAGAGCAGGTCCCTCGTTTGCGCATGTTCAAACTAAGACTATACTTTCAGGGATCATTTCTATAGTTCTTGACTTGAGGAATGTGTTTCTAAAGTGTTTGGTCTCGCTACCCACAATGATGAGTTGTGATGTTCCTTTCTGGGCGTGAAACGGGCTTTGAGTAATGACTTGAGTCATATGCTCATTGTCATTGATGACCGTTCTTTACTTTCTTGGACAGTATTGAGGAAGGGAATGTGTTCAGAGTGGAAAGCCTATATTTCTGTTTGATGTTGGAAAACTTTCAAATCTGACGAATGTATTTGTTGTCCATCTATCAGAAAATGTGTTGATAGGTGTTTGAGAAGTTATTTTTTACTTTAGATAAAAATATATTTCTTGTACCTCCTATATTCATTAGGTTCCGATTGTAGAAGAAATTAAACTACTGTGCAGGAAAGTCATCTCTTCTTTTGACCATCTCAACGTGCTAAATTTACTTTGGGAAATATTGGTCTGAGGCGTTATGAAACAGATTAACGATCTACGTTTAAAGTAGGCCCCACACTCCCAAATGCCCACTCTGCGCATGTGTGTACTCATGATACTGTGTGGTGAGACAACCCTCCTCTGGGACTGGGGAAGTAACTATGCAAATCAGGTGAAACCGTCATCATGAACCCTTTTCTCAAAGAGCAGGTCCCTCGTTTGCGCATGTTCAAACTAAGACTAAACTTTCAGGGATCATTTCTATAGTTCTTGACTTGAGGAATGTGTTTCTAAAGTGTTTGGTCTCGCTACCCACAATGATGAGTTGTGATGTTCCTTTCTGGGCGTGAAACGGGCTTTGAGTAGTGACTTGAGTCATATGCTCATTGTCATTGATGACTGTTCTTTACTTTCTTGGACAGTATTGAGGAAGGGAATGTGTTCAGAGTGGGAAGCCTATATATCTGTTTGATGTTGGAAAACTTTCAAATCTGACAAATGTATTTGTTGTCCATCTATCAGAAAATGTGTTGATAGGTGTTTGAGAAGTTATTTTTTACTTTAGATAAAAAAATATTTATTGTACCTCCTATATTCATTAGGTTCCGATTGTAGAAGAAATTAAACTACTGTGCAGGAAAGTCATCTCTTCTTTTGACCATCTCAACGTGCTAAATTTACTTTGGGAAATATTGGTGTGAGGCGTTATGAAACAGATTAACGATCTACGTTTAAAGTAGGCCCCACACTCCCAAATGCCCACTCTGCGCATGTGTGTACTCATGATACTGTGTGGTGAGACAACCCTCCTCTGGGACTGGGGAAGTAACTATGCAAATCAGGTGAAACCGTCATCATGAACCCTTTTCTCAAAGAGCAGGTCCCTCGTTTGCGCATGTTCAAACTAAGACTATACTTTCAGGGATCATTTCTATAGTTCTTGACTTGAGGAATGTGTTTCTAAAGTGTTTGGTCTCGCTACCCACAATGATGAGTTGTGATGTTCCTTTCTGGGCGTGAAACGGGCTTTGAGTAATGACTTGAGTCATATGCTCATTGTCATTGATGACCGTTCTTTACTTTTTTGGACAGTATTGAGGAAGGGAATGTGTTCAGAGTGGAAAGCCTATATTTCTGTTTGATGTTGGAAAACTTTCAAATCTGACGAATGTATTTGTTGTCCATCTATCAGAAAATGTGTTGATAGGTGTTTGAGAAGTTATTTTTTACTTTAGATAAAAAAATATTTCTTGTACCTCCTATATTCATTAGGTTCCGATTGTAGAAGAAATTAAACTACTGTGCAGGAAAGTCATCTCTTCTTTTGACCATCTCAACGTGCTAAATTTACTTTGGGAAATATTGGTGTGAGGCGTTATGAAACAGATTAACGATCTACGTTTAAAGTAGGCCCCACACTCCCAAATGCCCACTCTGCGCATGTGTGTACTCATGATACTGTGTGGTGAGACAACCCCCCTCTGGGACTGGGGAAGTAACTATGCAAATCAGGTGAAACCGTCATCATGAACCCTTTTCTCAAAGAGCAGGTCCCTCGTTTGCGCATGTTCAAACTAAGACTATACTTTCAGGGATCATTTCTATAGTTCTTGACTTGAGGAATGTGTTTCTAAAGTGTTTGGTCTTGCTACCCACGATGATGAGTTGTGATGTTCCCTTCTGGGCGTGAAACGGGCTTTGAGTAATGACTTGAGTCATATGCTCATTGTCATTGATGACCGTTCTTTACTTTCTTGGACAGTATTGAGGAAGGGAATGTGTTCAGAGTGGGTAGCCTATATTCCTGTTTGATGTTGGAAAACTTTCAAATCTGACGAATGTATTTGTTGTCCCTCTATCAGAAAATGTGTTGATAGGTGTTTGAGAAGTTATTTTTTACTTTAGATAAAAAAATATTTCTTGTACCTCCTATATTCATTAGGTTCCGATTGTAGAAGAAATTAAACTACTGTGCAGGAAAGTCATCTCTTCTTTTGACCATCTCAACGTGCTAAATTTACTTTGGGAAATATTGGTGTGAGGCGTTATGAAACAGATTAACGATCTACGTTTAAAGTAGGCCCCACACTCCCAAATGCCCACTCTGCGCATGTGTGTACTCATGATACTGTGTGGTGAGACAACCCCCCTCTGGGACTGGGGAAGTAACTATGCAAATCAGGTGAAACCGTCATCATGAACCCTTTTCTCAAAGAGCAGGTCCCTCGTTTGCGCATGTTCAAACTAAGACTATACTTTCAGGGATCATTTCTATAGTTCTTGACTTGAGGAATGTGTTTCTAAAGTGTTTGGTCTCGCTACCCACAATGATGAGTTGTGATGTTCCTTTCTGGGTGTGAAACGGGCTTTGAGTAATGACTTGAGTCATATGCTCATTGTCATTGATGACTGTTCTTTACTTTCTTGGACAGTATTGAGGAAGGGAATGTGTTCAGAGTGGAAAGCCTATATTTCTGTTTGATGTTGGAAAACTTTCAAATCTGACGAATGTATTTGTTGTCCATCTATCAGAAAATGTGTTGATAGGTGTTTGAGAAGTTATTTTTTACTTTAGATAAAAAAATATTTCTTGTACCTCCTATATTCATTAGGTTCCGATTGTAGAAGAAATTAAACTACTGTGCAGGAAAGTCATCTCTTCTTTTGACCATCTCAACGTGCTAAATTTACTTTGGGAAATATTGGTGTGAGGCGTTATGAAACAGATTAACGATCTACGTTTAAAGTAGGCCCCACACTCCCAAATGCCCACTCTGCGCATGTGTGTACTCATGATACTGTGTGGTGAGACAACCCCCCTCTGGGACTGGGGAAGTAACTATGCAAATCAGGTGAAACCGTCATCATGAACCCTTTTCTCAAAGAGCAGGTCCCTCGTTTGCGCATGTTCAAACTAAGACTATACTTTCAGGGATCATTTCTATAGTTCTTGACTTGAGGAATGTGTTTCTAAAGTGTTTGGTCTCGCTACCCACGATGATGAGTTGTGATGTTCCCTTCTGGGCGTGAAACGGGCTTTGAGTAATGACTTGAGTCATATGCTCGTTGTCATTGATGACCGTTCTTTACTTTCTTGGACAGTATTGAGGAAGGGAATGTGTTCAGAGTGGGTAGCCTATATTCCTGTTTGATGTTGGAAAACTTTCAAATCTGACGAATGTATTTGTTGTCCCTCTATCACAAAATGTGTTGATAGGTGTTTGAGAAGTTATTTTCTACTTTAGATAAAAAAATATTTCTTGTACCTCCTATATTCATTAGGTTCCGATTGTAGAAGAAATTAAACTACTGTGCAGGAAAGTCATCTCTTCTTTTGACCATCTCAACGTGCTAAATTTACTTTGGGAAATATTGGTGTGAGGCGTTATGAAACAGATTAACGATCTACGTTTAAAGTAGGCCCCACACTCCCAAATGCCCACTCTGCGCATGTGTGTACTCATGATACTGTGTGGTGAGACAACCCCCCTCTGGGACTGGGGAAGTAACTATGCAAATCAGGTGAAACCGTCATCATGAACCCTTTTCTCAAAGAGCAGGTCCCTCGTTTGCGCATGTTCAAACTAAGACTATACTTTCAGGGATCATTTCTATAGTTCTTGACTTGAGGAATGTGTTTCTAAAGTGTTTGGTCTCGCTACCCACAATGATGAGTTGTGATGTTCCTTTCTGGGTGTGAAACGGGCTTTGAGTAATGACTTGAGTCATATGCTCATTGTCATTGATGACTGTTCTTTACTTTCTTGGACAGTATTGAGGAAGGGAATGTGTTCAGAGTGGAAAGCCTATATTTCTGTTTGATGTTGGAAAACTTTCAAATCTGACGAATGTATTTGTTGTCCATCTATCAGAAAATGTGTTGATAGGTGTTTGAGAAGTTATTTTTTACTTTAGATAAAAAAATATTTCTTGTACCTCCTATATTCATTAGGTTCCGATTGTAGAAGAAATTAAACTACTGTGCAGGAAAGTCATCTCTTCTTTTGACCATCTCAACGTGCTAAATTTACTTTGGGAAATATTGGTGTGAGGCGTTATGAAACAGATTAACGATCTACGTTTAAAGTAGGCCCCACACTCCCAAATGCCCACTCTGCGCATGTGTGTACTCATGATACTGTGTGGTGAGACAACCCCCCTCTGGGACTGGGGAAGTAACTATGCAAATCAGGTGAAACCGTCATCATGAACCCTTTTCTCAAAGAGCAGGTCCCTCGTTTGCGCATGTTCAAACTAAGACTATACTTTCAGGGATCATTTCTATAGTTCTTGACTTGAGGAATGTGTTTCTAAAGTGTTTGGTCTCGCTACCCACGATGATGAGTTGTGATGTTCCCTTCTGGGCGTGAAACGGGCTTTGAGTAATGACTTGAGTCATATGCTCGTTGTCATTGATGACCGTTCTTTACTTTCTTGGACAGTATTGAGGAAGGGAATGTGTTCAGAGTGGGTAGCCTATATTCCTGTTTGATGTTGGAAAACTTTCAAATCTGACGAATGTATTTGTTGTCCCTCTATCACAAAATGTGTTGATAGGTGTTTGAGAAGTTATTTTCTACTTTAGATAAAAAAATATTTCTTGTACCTCCTATATTCATTAGGTTCCGATTGTAGAAGAAATTAAACTACTGTGCAGGAAAGTCATCTCTTCTTTTGACCATCTCAACGTGCTAAATTTACTTTGGGAAATATTGGTGTGAGGCGTTATGAAACAGATTAACGATCTACGTTTAAAGTAGGCCCCACACTCCCAAATGCCCACTCTGCGCATGTGTGTACTCATGATACTGTGTGGTGAGACAACCCCCCTCTGGGACTGGGGAAGTAACTATGCAAATCAGGTGAAACCGTCATCATGAACCCTTTTCTCAAAGAGCAGGTCCCTCGTTTGCGCATGTTCAAACTAAGACTATACTTTCAGGGATCATTTCTATAGTTCTTGACTTGAGGAATGTATTTCTAAAGTGTTTGTTCTCGCTACCCACGATGATGAGTTGTGATGTTCCCTTCTGGGCGTGAAACGGGCTTTAAGTAATGACTTGAGTCATATGCTCATTGTCATTGATGACCGTTCTTTACTTTCTTGGACAGTATTGAGGAAGAGAATGTGTTCAGAGTGGGTAGCCTATATTCCTGTTTGATGTTGGAAAACTTTCAAATCTGACGAATGTATTTGTTGTCCCTCTATCACAAAATGTGTTGATAGGTGTTTGAGAAGTTATTTTCTAATTAAGATAAAAAAATATTTCTTGTACCTCCTATATTCATTAGGTTCCGATTGTAGAAGAAATTAAACTACTGTGCAGGAAAGTCATCTCTTCTTTTGACCATCTCAACGTGCTAAATTTACTTTGGGAAATATTGGTGTGAGGCGTTATGAAACAGATTAACGATCTACGTTTAAAGTAGGCCCCACACTCCCAAATGCCCACTCTGCGCATGTGTGTACTCATGATACTGTGTGGTGAGACAACCCTCCTCTGGGACTGGGGAAGTAACTATGCAAATCAGGTGAAACCGTCATCATGAACCCTTTTCTCAAAGAGCAGGTCCCTCGTTTGCGCATGTTCAAACTAAGACTAAACTTTCAGGGATCATTTCTATAGTTCTTGACTTGAGGAATGTGTTTCTAAAGTGTTTGGTCTCGCTACCCACAATGATGAGTTGTGATGTTCCTTTCTGGGCGTGAAACGGGCTTTGAGTAGTGACTTGAGTCATATGCTCATTGTCATTGATGACCGTTCTTTACTTTCTTGGACAGTATTGAGGAAGGGAATGTGTTCAGAGTGGGAAGCCTATATATCTGTTTGATGTTGGAAAACTTTCAAATCTGACAAATGTATTTGTTGTCCATCTATCAGAAAATGTGTTGATAGGTGTTTGAGAAGTTATTTTTTACTTTAGATAAAAAAATATTTATTGTACCTCCTATATTCATTAGGTTCCGATTGTAGAAGAAATTAAACTACTGTGCAGGAAAGTCATCTCTTCTTTTGACCATCTCAACGTGCTAAATTTACTTTGGGAAATATTGGTGTGAGGCGTTATGAAACAGATTAACGATCTACGTTTAAAGTAGGCCCCACACTCCCAAATGCCCACTCTGCGCATGTGTGTACTCATGATACTGTGTGGTGAGACAACCCTCCTCTGGGACTGGGGAAGTAACTATGCAAATCAGGTGAAACCGTCATCATGAACCCTTTTCTCAAAGAGCAGGTCCTTCGTTTGCGCATGTTCAAACTAAGACTATACTTTCAGGGATCATTTCTATAGTTCTTGACTTGAGGAATGTGTTTCTAAAGTGTTTGGTCTCGCTACCCACAATGATGAGTTGTGATGTTCCTTTCTGGGTGTGAAACGGGCTTTGAGTAATGACTTGAGTCATATGCTCATTGTCATTGATGACCGTTCTTTACTTTCTTGGACAGTATTGAGGAAGGGAATGTGTTCAGAGTGGAAAGCCTATATTTCTGTTTGATGTTGGAAAACTTTCAAATCTGACGAATGTATTTGTTGTCCATCTATCAGAAAATGTGTTGATAGGTGTTTGAGAAGTTATTTTTTACTTTAGATAAAAAAATATTTCTTGTACCTCCTATATTCATTAGGTTCCGATTGTAGAAGAAATTAAACTACTGTGCCGGAAAGTCATCTCTTCTTTTGACCATCTCAACGTGCTAAATTTACTTTGGGAAATATTGGTGTGAGGCGTTATGAAACAGATTAACGATCTACGTTTAAAGTAGGCCCCACACTCCCAAATGCCCACTCTGCGCATGTGTGTTGAGACGATACTGTGTGGTGAGACAACCCTCTCTGGGACTGGGGAAGTAACTATGCAAATCAGGTGAAACCGTCAGCATGAACCCTTTTCTCAAAGAGCAGGTCCCTCGTTTGCGCATGTTCAAACTAAGACTATACTTTCAGGGATCATTTCTATAGTTCTTGACTTGAGGAATGTGTTTCTAAAGTGTTTGGTCTCGCTACCCACGATGATGAGTTGTGATGTTCCCTTCTGGGCGTGAAACGGGCTTTGAGTAATGACTTGAGTCATATGCTCATTGTCATTGATGACCGTACTTTACTTTCTTGGACAGTATTGAGGAAGGGAATGTGTTCAGAGTGGGTAGCCTATATTCCTGTTTGATGTTGGAAAACTTTCAAATCTGACGAATGTATTTGTTGTCCCTCTATCACAAAATGTGTTGATAGGTGTTTGAGAAGTTATTTTCTACTTTAGATAAAAAAATATTTCTTCTACCTCCTATATTCATTAGGTTCCGATTGTAGAAGAAATTAAACTACTGTGCAGGAAAGTCATCTCTTCTTTTGACCATCTCAACGTGCTAAATTTACTTTGGGAAATATTGGTGTGAGGCGTTATGAAACAGATTAACGATCTACGTTTAAAGTAGGCCCCACACTCCCAAATGCCCACTCTGCGCATGTGTGTACTCATGATACTGTGTGGTGAGACAACCCCCCTCTGGGACTGGGGAAGTAACTATGCAAATCAGGTGAAACCGCCATCATGAACCCTTTTCTCAAAGAGCAGGTCCCTCGTTTGCGCATGTTCAAACTAAGACTATACTTTCAGGGATCATTTCTATAGTTCTTGACTTGAGGAATGTGTTTCTAAAGTGTTTGGTCTCGCTACCCACAATGATGAGTTGTGATGTTCCTTTCTGGGCGTGAAACGGGCTTTGAGTAATGACTTGAGTCATATGCTCATTGTCATTGATGACCGTTCTTTACTTTCTTGGACAGTATTGAGGAAGGGAATGTGTTCAGAGTGGAAAGCCTATATTTCTGTTTGATGTTGGAAAACTTTCAAATCTGACGAATGTATTTGTTGTCCATCTATCAGAAAATGTGTTGATAGGTGTTTGAGAAGTTATTTTTTACTTTAGATAAAAAAATATTTCTTGTACCTCCTATATTCATTAGGTTCCGATTGTAGAAGAAATTAAACTACTGTGCAGGAAAGTCATCTCTTCTTTTGACCATCTCAACGTGCTAAATTTACTTTGGGAAATATTGGTGTGAGGCGTTATGAAACAGATTAACGATCTACGTTTAAAGTAGGCCCCACACTCCCAAATGCCCACTCTGCGCATGTGTGTACTCATGATACTGTGTGGTGAGACAACCCCCCTCTGGGACTGGGGAAGTAACTATGCAAATCAGGTGAAACCGTCATCATGAACCCTTTTCTCAAAGAGCAGGTCCCTCGTTTGCGCATGTTCAAACTAAGACTATACTTTCAGGGATCATTTCTATAGTTCTTGACTTGAGGAATGTGTTTCTAAAGTGTTTGGTCTCGCTACCCACAATGATGAGTTGTGATGTTCCTTTCTGGGCGTGAAACGGGCTTTGAGTAATGACTTGAGTCATATGCTCATTGTCATTGATGACCGTTCTTTACTTTCTTGGACAGTATTGAGGAAGGGAATGTGTTCAGAGTGGAAAGCCTATATTTCTGTTTGATGTTGGAAAACTTTCAAATCTGACGAATGTATTTGTTGTCCATCTATCAGAAAATGTGTTGATAGGTGTTTGAGAAGTTATTTTTTACTTTAGATAAAATATTTCTTGTACCTCCTATATTCATTAGGTTCCGATTGTAGAAGAAATTAAACTACTGTGCAGGAAAGTCATCTCTTCTTTTGACCATCTCAACGTGCTAAATTTACTTTGGGAAATATTGGTGTGAGGCGTTATGAAACAGATTAACGATCCACGTTTAAAGTAGGCCCCACACTCCCAAATGCCCACTCTGCGCATGTGTGTACTCATGATACTGTGTGGTGAGACAACCCCCCTCTGGGACTGGGGAAGTAACTATGCAAATCAGGTGAAACCGTCATCATGAACCCTTTTCTCAAAGAGCAGGTCCTTCGTTTGCGCATGTTCAAACTAAGACTATACTTTCAGGGATCATTTCTATAGTTCTTGACTTGAGGAATGTGTTTCTAAAATGTTTGGTCTCGCTACCCACAATGATGAGTTGTGATGTTCCTTTCTGGGCGTGAAACGGGCTTTGAGTAATGACTTGAGTCATATGCTCATTGTCATTGATGACCGTTCTTTACTTTCTTGGACAGTATTGAGGAAGGGAATGTGTTCAGAGTGGAAAGCCTATATTTCTGTTTGATGTTGGAAAACTTTCAAATCTGACGAATGTATTTGTTGTCCATCTATCAGAAAATGTGTTGATAGGTGTTTGAGAAGTTATTTTTTACTTTAGATAAAAACATATTTCTTGTACCTCCTATATTCATTAGGTTCCGATTGTAGAAGAAATTAAACTACTGTGCAGGAAAGTCATCTCTTCTTTTGACCATCTCAACGTGCTAAATTTACTTTGGGAAATATTGGTGTGAGGCGTTATGAAACAGATTAACGATCTACGTTTAAAGTAGGCCCCACACTCCCAAATGCCCACTCTGCGCATGTGTGTACTCATGATACTGTGTGGTGAGACAACCCTCCTCTGGGACTGGGGAAGTAACTATGCAAATCAGGTGAAACCGTCATCATGAACCCTTTTCTCAAAGAGCAGGTCCCTCGTTTGCGCATGTTCAAACTAAGACTATACTTTCAGGGATCATTTCTATAGTTTTTGACTTGAGGAATGTGTTTCTAAAGTGTTTGGTCTCGCTACCCACGATGATGAGTTGTGATGTTCCCTTCTGGGCGTGAAACGGGCTTTGAGTAATGACTTGAGTCATATGCTCATTGTCATTAATGACCGTACTTTACTTTCTTGGACAGTATTGAGGAAGGGAATGTGTTCAGAGTGGGTAGCCTATATTCCTGTTTGATGTTGGAAAACTTTCAAATCTGACGAATGTATTTGTTGTCCCTCTATCACAAAATGTGTTGATAGGTGTTTGAGAAGTTATTTTCTACTTTAGATAAAAAAATATTTCTTCTACCTCCTATATTCATTAGGTTCCGATTGTAGAAGAAATTAAACTACTGTGCAGGAAAGTCATCTCTTCTTTTGACCATCTCAACGTGCTAAATTTACTTTGGGAAATATTGGTGTGAGGCGTTATGAAACAGATTAACGATCTACGTTTAAAGTAGGCCCCACACTCCCAAATGCCCACTCTGCGCATGTGTGTACTCATGATACTGTGTGGTGAGACAACCCCCCTCTGGGACTGGGGAAGTAACTATGCAAATCAGGTGAAACCGTCATCATGAACCCTTTTCTCAAAGAGCAGGTCCCTCGTTTGCGCATGTTCAAACTAAGACTATACTTTCAGGGATCATTTCTATAGTTCTTGACTTGAGGAATGTGTTTCTAAAGTGTTTGGTCTCGCTACCCACAATGATGAGTTGTGATGTTCCTTTCTGGGCGTGAAACGGGCTTTGAGTAATGACTTGAGTCATATGCTCATTGTCATTGATGACCGTTCTTTACTTTCTTGGACAGTATTGAGGAAGGGAATGTGTTCAGAGTGGAAAGCCTATATTTCTGTTTGATGTTGGAAAACTTTCAAATCTGACGAATGTATTTGTTGTCCATCTATCAAAAAATGTGTTGATAGGTGTTTGAGAAGTTATTTTTTACTTTAGATAAAAAAATATTTCTTGTACCTCCTATATTCATTAGGTTCCGATTGTAGAAGAAATTAAACTACTGTGCAGGAAAGTCATCTCTTCTTTTGACCATCTCAACGTGCTAAATTTACTTTGGGAAATATTGGTGTGAGGCGTTATGAAACAGATTAACGATCCACGTTTAAAGTAGGCCCCACACTCCCAAATGCCCACTCTGCGCATGTGTGTACTCATGATACTGTGTGGTGAGACAACCCCCCTTTGGGACTGGGGAAGTTACTATGCAAATCAGGTGAAACCGTCATCATGAACCCTTTTCTCAAAGAGCAGGTCCTTCGTTTGCGCATGTTCAAACTAAGACTATACTTTCAGGGATCATTTCTATAGTTCTTGACTTGAGGAATGTG
The DNA here is from genome assembly GCF_949987555.1 of Borostomias antarcticus. Lineage (NCBI taxonomy): Eukaryota > Metazoa > Chordata > Actinopteri > Stomiiformes > Stomiidae > Borostomias > Borostomias antarcticus. The sequence goes on from NC_140235.1 coordinate 22,763,014, forward strand.
TTTCTAAAGTGTTTGGTCTCGCTACCCACAATGATGAGTTGTGATGTTCCTTTCTGGGCGTGAAACGGGCTTTGAGTAATGACTTGAGTCATATGCTCATTGTCATTGATGACCATTCTTTACTTTCTTGGACAGTATTGAGGAAGGGAATGTGTTCAGAGTGGAAAGCCTATATTTCTGTTTGATGTTGGAAAACTTTCAAATCTGACGAATGTATTTGTTGTCCATCTATCAGAAAATGTGTTGATAGGTGTTTGAGAAGTTATTTTTTACTTTAGATAAAAAAATATTTCTTGTACCTCCTATATTCATTAGGTTCCGATTGTAGAAGAAATTAAACTACTGTGCAGGAAAGTCATCTCTTCTTTTGACCATCTCAACGTGCTAAATTTACTTTGGGAAATATTGGTGTGAGGCGTTATGAAACAGATTAACGATCTACGTTTAAAGTAGGCCCCACACTCCCAAATGCCCACTCTGCGCATGTGTGTACTCATGATACTGTGTGGTGAGACAACCCCCCTCTGGGACTGGGGAAGTAACTATGCAAATCAGGTGAAACCGTCATCATGAACCCTTTTCTCAAAGAGCAGGTCCCTCGTTTGCGCATGTTCAAACTAAGACTATACTTTCAGGGATCATTTCTATAGTTCTTGACTTGAGGAATGTGTTTCTAAAGTGTTTGTTCTTGCTACCCACGATGATGAGTTGTGATGTTCCCTTCTGGGTGTGAAACGGGCTTTGAGTAATGACTTGAGTCATATGCTCATTGTCATTGATGACCGTTCTTTACTTTCTTGGACAGTATTGAGGAAGGGAATGTGTTCAGAGTGGGTAGCCTATATTCCTGTTTGATGTTGGAAAACTTTCAAATCTGACGAATGTATTTGTTGTCCCTCTATCAGAAAATGTGTTGATAGGTGTTTGAGAAGTTATTTTTTACTTTAGATAAAAAAATATTTCTTGTACCTCCTATATTCATTAGGTTCCGATTGTAGAAGAAATTAAACTACTGTGCAGGAAAGTCATCTCTTCTTTTGACCATCTCAACGTGCTAAATTTACTTTGGGAAATATTGGTGTGAGGCGTTATGAAACAGATTAACGATCTACGTTTAAAGTAGGCCCCACACTCCCAAATGCCCACTCTGCGCATGTGTGTACTCATGATACTGTGTGGTGAGACAACCCCCCTCTGGGACTGGGGAAGTAACTATGCAAATCAGGTGAAACCGTCATCATGAACCCTTTTCTCAAAGAGCAGGTCCCTCGTTTGCGCATGTTCAAACTAAGACTATACTTTCAGGGATCATTTCTATAGTTCTTGACTTGAGGAATGTGTTTCTAAAGTGTTTGGTCTCGCTACCCACGATGATGAGTTGTGATGTTCCCTTCTGGGTGTGAAACGGGCTTTGAGTAATGACTTGAGTCATATGCTCATTGTCATTGATGACCGTTCTTTACTTTCTTGGACAGTATTGAGGAAGGGAATGTGTTCAGAGTGGGTAGCCTATATTCCTGTTTGATGTTGGAAAACGTTCAAATCTGACGAATGTATTTGTTGTCCCTCTATCACAAAATGTGTTGATAGGTGTTTGAGAAGTTATTTTCTACTTTAGATAAAAAAATATTTCTTGTACCTCCTATATTCATTAGGTTCCGATTGTAGAAGAAATTAAACTACTGTGCAGGAAAGTCATCTCTTCTTTTGACCATCTCAACGTGCTAAATTTACTTTGGGAAATATTGGTGTGAGGCGTTATGAAACAGATTAACGATCTACGTTTAAAGTAGGCCCCACACTCCCAAATGCCCACTCTGCGCATGTGTGTACTCATGATACTGTGTGGTGAGACAACCCCCCTCTGGGACTGGGGAAGTAACTATGCAAATCAGGTGAAACCGTCATCATGAACCCTTTTCTCAAAGAGCAGGTCCCTCGTTTGCGCATGTTCAAACTAAGACTATACTTTCAGGGATCATTTCTATAGTTCTTGACTTGAGGAATGTGTTTCTAAAGTGTTTGGTCTTGCTACCCACGATGATGAGTTGTGATGTTCCCTTCTGGGCGTGAAACGGGCTTTGAGTAATGACTTGAGTCATATGCTCATTGTCATTGATGACCGTTCTTTACTTTCTTGGACAGTATTGAGGAAGGGAATGTGTTCAGAGTGGGTAGCCTATATTCCTGTTTGATGTTGGAAAACTTTCAAATCTGACGAATGTATTTGTTGTCCCTCTATCACAAAATGTGTTGATAGGTGTTTGAGAAGTTATTTTCTACTTTAGATAAAAACATATTTCTTGTACCTCCTATATTCATTAGGTTCCGATTGTAGAAGAAATTAAACTACTGTGCAGGAAAGTCATCTCTTCTTTTGACCATCTCAACGTGCTAAATTTACTTTGGGAAATATTGGTGTGAGGCGTTATGAAACAGATTAACGATCTACGTTTAAAGTAGGCCCCACACTCCCAAATGCCCACTCTGCGCATGTGTGTACTCATGATACTGTGTGGTGAGACAACCCCCCTCTGGGACTGGGGAAGTAACTATGCAAATCATGTGAAACCGTCATCATGAACCCTTTTCTCAAAGAGCAGGTCCCTCGTTTGCGCATGTTCAAACTAAGACTATACTTTCAGGGATCATTTCTATAGTTCTTGACTTGAGGAATGTGTTTCTAAAGTGTTTGGTATTGCTACCCACGATGATGAGTTGTGATGTTCCCTTCTGGGCGTGAAACGGGCTTTGAGTAATGACTTGAGTCATATGCTCATTGTCATTGATGACCGTTCTTTACTTTCTTGGACAGTATTGAGGAAGGGAATGTGTTCAGAGTGGGTAGCCTATATTCCTGTTTGATGTTGGAAAACTTTCAAATCTGACAAATGTATTTGTTGTCCCTCTATCAGAAAATGTGTTGATAGGTGTTTGAGAAGTTATTTTTTACTTTAGATAAAAAAAATATTTCTTGTACCTCCTATATTCATTAGGTTCCGATTGTAGAAGAAATTAAACTACTGTGCAGGAAAGTCATCTCTTCTTTTGACCATCTCAACGTGCTAAATTTACTTTGGGAAATATTGGTGTGAGGCGTTATGAAACAGATTAACGATCTACGTTTAAAGTAGGCCCCACACTCCCAAATGCCCACTCTGCGCATGTGTGTACTCATGATACTGTGTGGTGAGACAACCCCCCTCTGGGACTGGGGAAGTAACTATGCAAATCAGGTGAAACCGTCATCATGAACCCTTTTCTCAAAGAGCAGGTCCCTCGTTTGCACATGTTCAAACTAAGACTATACTTTCAGGGATAATTTCTATAGTTCTTGACTTGAGGAATGTGTTTCTAAAGTGTTTGGTCTTGCTACCCACGATGATGAGTTGTGATGTTCCCTTCTGGGCGTGAAACGGGCTTTGAGTAATGACTTGAGTCATATGCTCATTGTCATTGATGACCGTTCTTTACTTTCTTGGACAGTATTGAGGAAGGGAATGTGTTCAGAGTGGGTAGCCTATATTCCTGTTTGATGTTGGAAAACTTTCAAATCTGACGAATGTATTTGTTGTCCCTCTATCACAAAATGTGTTGATAGGTGTTTGAGAAGTTATTTTCTACTTTAGATAAAAACATATTTCTTGTACCTCCTATATTCATTAGGTTCCGATTGTAGAAGAAATTAAACTACTGTGCAGGAAAGTCATCTCTTCTTTTGACCATCTCAACGTGCTAAATTTACTTTGGGAAATATTGGTGTGAGGCGTTATGAAACAGATTAACGATCTACGTTTAAAGTAGGCCCCACACTCCCAAATGCCCACTCTGCGCATGTGTGTACTCATGATACTGTGTGGTGAGACAACCCCCCTCTGGGACTGGGGAAGTAACTATGCAAATCAGGTGAAACCGTCATCATGAACCCTTTTCTCAAAGAGCAGGTCCCTCGTTTGCGCATGTTCAAACTAAGACTATACTTTCAGGGATCATTTCTATAGTTCTTGACTTGAGGAATGTGTTTCTAAAGTGTTTGGTCTTGCTACCCACGATGATGAGTTGTGATGTTCCCTTCTGGGCGTGAAACGGGCTTTGAGTAATGACTTGAGTCATATGCTCATTGTCGTTGATGACCGTTCTTTACTTTCTTGGACAGTATTGAGGAAGGGAATGTGTTCAGAGTGGGTAGCCTATATTCCTGTTTGATGTTGGAAAACTTTCAAATCTGACGAATGTATTTGTTGTCCCTCTATCAGAAAATGTGTTGATAGGTGTTTGAGAAGTTATTTTTTACTTTAGATAAAAAAATATTTCTTGTACCTCCTATATTCATTAGGTTCCGATTGTAGAAGAAATTAAACTACTGTGCAGGAAAGTCATCTCTTCTTTTGACCATCTCAACGTGCTAAATTTACTTTGGGAAATATTGGTGTGAGGCGTTATGAAACAGATTAACGATCTACGTTTAAAGTAGGCCCCACACTCCCAAATGCCCACTCTGCGCATGTGTGTACTCATGATACTGTGTGGTGAGACAACCCCCCTCTGGGACTGGGGAAGTAACTATGCAAATCAGGTGAAACCGTCATCATGAACCCTTTTCTCAAAGAGCAGGTCCCTCGTTTGCGCATGTTCAAACTAAGACTATACTTTCAGGGATCATTTCTATAGTTCTTGACTTGAGGAATGTGTTTCTAAAGTGTTTGGTCTCGCTACCCATGATGATGAGTTGTGATGTTCCCTTCTGGGCGTGAAACGGGCTTTGAGTAATGACTTGAGTCATATGCTCATTGTCATTGATGACCGTTCTTTACTTTCTTGGACAGTATTGAGGAAGGGAATGTGTTCAGAGTGGGTAGCCTATATTCCTGTTTGATGTTGGAAAACTTTCAAATCTGACGAATGTATTTGTTGTCCCTCTATCACAAAATGTGTTGATAGGTGTTTGAGAAGTTATTTTCTACTTTAGATAAAAAAATATTTCTTGTACCTCCTATATTCATTAGGTTCCGATTGTAGAAGAAATTAAACTACTGTGCAGGAAAGTCATCTCTTCTTTTGACCATCTCAACGTGCTAAATTTACTTTGGGAAATATTGGTGTGAGGCGTTATGAAACAGATTAACGATCTACGTTTAAAGTAGGCCCCACACTCCCAAATGCCCACTCTGCGCATGTGTGTACTCATGATACTGTGTGGTGAGACAACCCCCCTCTGGGACTGGGGAAGTAACTATGCAAATCAGGTGAAACCGTCATCATGAACCCTTTTCTCAAAGAGCAGGTCCCTCGTTTGCGCATGTTCAAACTAAGACTATACTTTCAGGGATCATTTCTATAGTTCTTGACTTGAGGAATGTGTTTCTAAAGTGTTTGGTCTCGCTGCCCACGATGATGAGTTGTGATGTTCCCTTCTGGGCGTGAAACGGGCTTTGAGTAATGACTTGAGTCATATGCTCATTGTCATTGATGACCGTTCTTTACTTTCTTGGACAGTATTGAGGAAGGGAATGTGTTCAGAGTGGGTAGCCTATATTCCTGTTTGATGTTGGAAAACTTTCAAATCTGACGAATGTATTTGTTGTCCCTCTATCACAAAATGTGTTGATAGGTGTTTGAGAAGTTATTTTCTACTTTAGATAAAAAAATATTTCTTGTACCTCCTATATTCATTAGGTTCCGATTGTAGAAGAAATTAAACTACTGTGCAGGAAAGTCATCTCTTCTTTTGACCATCTCAACGTGCTAAATTTACTTTGGGAAATATTGGTGTGAGGCGTTATGAAACAGATTAACGATCTACGTTTAAAGTAGGCCCCACACTCCCAAATGCCCACTCTGCGCATGTGTGTACTCATGATACTGTGTGGTGAGACAACCCCCCTCTGGGACTGGGGAAGTAACTATGCAAATCAGGTGAAACCGTCATCATGAACCCTTTTCTCAAAGAGCAGGTCCCTCGTTTGCGCATGTTCAAACTAAGACTATACTTTCAGGGATCATTTCTATAGTTCTTGACTTGAGGAATGTGTTTCTAAAGTGTTTGGTCTCGCTACCCACGATGATGAGTTGTGATGTTCCCTTCTGGGCGTGAAACGGGCTTTGAGTAATGACTTGAGTCATATGCTCATTGTCATTGATGACCGTTCTTTACTTTCTTGGACAGTATTGAGGAAGGGAATGTGTTCAGAGTGGGTAGCCTATATTCCTGTTTGATGTTGGAAAACTTTCAAATCTGACGAATGTATTTGTTGTCCCTCTATCACAAAATGTGTTGATAGGTGTTTGAGAAGTTATTTTCTACTTTAGATAAAAAAATATTTCTTGTACCTCCTATATTCATTAGGTTCCGATTGTAGAAGAAATTAAACTACTGTGCAGGAAAGTCATCTCTTCTTTTGACCATCTCAACGTGCTAAATTTACTTTGGGAAATATTGGTGTGAGGTGTTATGAAACAGATTAACGATCTACGTTTAAAGTAGGCCCCACACTCCCAAATGCCCACTCTGCGCATGTGTGTACTCATGATACTGTGTGGTGAGACAACCCCCCTCTGGGACTGGGGAAGTAACTATGCAAATCAGGTGAAACCGTCATCATGAACCCTTTTCTCAAAGAGCAGGTCCCTCGTTTGCGCATGTTCAAACTAAGACTATACTTTCAGGGATCATTTCTATAGTTCTTGACTTGAGGAATGTGTTTCTAAAGTGTTTGGTCTTGCTACCCATGATGATGAGTTGTGATGTTCCCTTCTGGGCGTGAAACGGGCTTTGAGTAATGACTTGAGTCATATGCTCATTGTCGTTGATGACCGTTCTTTACTTTCTTGGACAGTATTGAGGAAGGGAATGTGTTCAGAGTGGGTAGCCTATATTCCTGTTTGATGTTGGAAAACTTTCAAATCTGACGAATGTATTTGTTGTCCCTCTATCAGAAAATGTGTTGATAGGTGTTTGAGAAGTTATTTTTTACTTTAGATAAAAAAATATTTCTTGTACCTCCTATATTCATTAGGTTCCGATTGTAGAAGAAATTAAACTACTGTGCAGGAAAGTCATCTCTTCTTTTGACCATCTCAACGTGCTAAATTTACTTTGGGAAATATTGGTGTGAGGCGTTATGAAACAGATTAACGATCTACGTTTAAAGTAGGCCCCACACTCCCAAATGCCCACTCTGCGCATGTGTGTACTCATGATACTGTGTGGTGAGACAACCCCCCTCTGGGACTGGGGAAGTAACTATGCAAATCAGGTGAAACCGTCATCATGAACCCTTTTCTCAAAGAGCAGGTCCCTCGTTTGCGCATGTTCAAACTAAGACTATACTTTCAGGGATCATTTCTATAGTTCTTGACTTGAGGAATGTGTTTCTAAAGTGTTTGGTCTCGCTACCCATGATGATGAGTTGTGATGTTCCCTTCTGGGCGTGAAACGGGCATTGAGTAATGACTTGAGTCATATGCTCATTGTCATTGATGACCGTTCTTTACTTTCTTGGACAGTATTGAGGAAGGGAATGTGTTCAGAGTGGGTAGCCTATATTCCTGTTTGATGTTGGAAAACTTTCAAATCTGACGAATGTATTTGTTGTCCCTCTATCACAAAATGTGTTGATAGGTGTTTGAGAAGTTATTTTCTACTTTAGATAAAAAAATATTTCTTGTACCTCCTATATTCATTAGGTTCCGATTGTAGAAGAAATTAAACTACTGTGCAGGAAAGTCATCTCTTCTTTTGACCATCTCAACGTGCTAAATTTACTTTGGGAAATATTGGTGTGAGGCGTTATGAAACAGATTAACGATCTACGTTTAAAGTAGGCCCCACACTCCCAAATGCCCACTCTGCGCATGTGTGTACTCATGATACTGTGTGGTGAGACAACCCCCCTCTGGGACTGGGGAAGTAACTATGCAAATCAGGTGAAACCGTCATCATGAACCCTTTTCTCAAAGAGCAGGTCCCTCGTTTGCGCATGTTCAAACTAAGACTATACTTTCAGGGATCATTTCTATAGTTCTTGACTTGAGGAATGTGTTTCTAAAGTGTTTGGTCTCGCTGCCCACGATGATGAGTTGTGATGTTCCCTTCTGGGCGTGAAACGGGCTTTGAGTAATGACTTGAGTCATATGCTCATTGTCATTGATGACCGTTCTTTACTTTCTTGGACAGTATTGAGGAAGGGAATGTGTTCAGAGTGGGTAGCCTATATTCCTGTTTGATGTTGGAAAACTTTCAAATCTGACGAATGTATTTGTTGTCCCTCTATCACAAAATGTGTTGATAGGTGTTTGAGAAGTTATTTTCTACTTTAGATAAAAAAATATTTCCTGTACCTCCTATATTCATTAGGTTCCGATTGTAGAAGAAATTAAACTACTGTGCAGGAAAGTCATCTCTTCTTTTGACCATCTCAACGTGCTAAATTTACTTTGGGAAATATTTGTGTGAGGCGTTATGAAACAGATTAACGATCTACGTTTAAAGTAGGCCCCACACTCCCAAATGCCCACTCTGCGCATGTGTGTACTCATGATACTGTGTGGTGAGACAACCCCCCTCTGGGACTGGGGAAGTAACTATGCAAATCAGGTGAAACCGTCATCATGAACCCTTTTCTCAAAGAGCAGGTCCCTCGTTTGCGCATGTTCAAACTAAGACTATACTTTCAGGGATCATTTCTATAGTTCTTGACTTGAGGAATGTGTTTCTAAAGTGTTTGGTCTCGCTACCCACGATGATGAGTTGTGATGTTCCCTTCTGGGCGTGAAACGGGCTTTGAGTAATGACTTGAGTCATATGCTCATTGTCATTGATGACCGTTCTTTACTTTCTTGGACAGTATTGAGGAAGGGAATGTGTTCAGAGTGGGTAGCCTATATTCCTGTTTGATGTTGGAAAACTTTCAAATCTGACGAATGTATTTGTTGTCCCTCTATCACAAAATGTGTTGATAGGTGTTTGAGAAGTTATTTTCTACTTTAGATAAAAAAATATTTCTTGTACCTCCTATATTCATTAGGTTCCGATTGTAGAAGAAATTAAACTACTGTGCAGGAAAGTCATCTCTTCTTTTGACCATCTCAACGTGCTAAATTTACTTTGGGAAATATTGGTGTGAGGTGTTATGAAACAGATTAACGATCTACGTTTAAAGTAGGCCCCACACTCCCAAATGCCCACTCTGCGCATGTGTGTACTCATGATACTGTGTGGTGAGACAACCCCCCTCTGGGACTGGGGAAGTAACTATGCAAATCAGGTGAAACCGTCATCATGAACCCTTTTCTCAAAGAGCAGGTCCCTCGTTTGCGCATGTTCAAACTAAGACTATACTTTCAGGGATCATTTCTATAGTTCTTGACTTGAGGAATGTGTTTCTAAAGTGTTTGGTCTTGCTACCCACGATGATGAGTTGTGATGTTCCCTTCTGGGCGTGAAACGGGCTTTGAGTAATGACTTGAGTCATATGCTCATTGTCATTGATGACCGTTCTTTACTTTCTTGGACAGTATTGAGGAAGGGAATGTGTTCAGAGTGGGTAGCCTATATTCCTGTTTGATGTTGGAAAACTTTCAAATCTGACGAATGTATTTGTTGTCCCTCTATCAGAAAATGTGTTGATAGGTGTTTGAGAAGTTATTTTTTACTTTAGATAAAAAAATATTTCTTGTACCTCCTATATTCATTAGGTTCCGATTGTAGAAGAAATTAAACTACTGTGCAGGAAAGTCATCTCTTCTTTTGACCATCTCAACGTGCTAAATTTACTTTGGGAAATATTGGTGTGAGGCGTTATGAAACAGATTAACGATCTACGTTTAAAGTAGGCCCCACACTCCCAAATGCCCACTCTGCGCATGTGTGTACTCATGATACTGTGTGGTGAGACAACCCCCCTCTGGGACTGGGGAAGTAACTATGCAAATCAGGTGAAACCGTCATCATGAACCCTTTTCTCAAAGAGCAGGTCCCTCGTTTGCGCATGTTCAAACTAAGACTATACTTTCAGGGATCATTTCTATAGTTCTTGACTTGAGGAATGTGTTTCTAAAGTGTTTGGTCTCGCTACCCACGATGATGAGTTGTGATGTTCCCTTCTGGGCGTGAAACGGGCTTTGAGTAATGACTTGAGTCATATGCTCATTGTCATTGATGACCGTTCTTTACTTTCTTGGACAGTATTGAGGAAGGGAATGTGTTCAGAGTGGGTAGCCTATATTCCTGTTTGATGTTGGAAAACTTTCAAATCTGACGAATGTATTTGTTGTCCCTCTATCACAAAATGTGTTGATAGGTGTTTGAGAAGTTATTTTCTACTTTAGATAAAAAAATATTTCTTGTACCTCCTATATTCATTAGGTTCCGATTGTAGAAGAAATTAAACTACTGTGCAGGAAAGTCATCTCTTCTTTTGACCATCTCAACGTGCTAAATTTACTTTGGGAAATATTGGTGTGAGGCGTTATGAAACAGATTAACGATCTACGTTTAAAGTAGGCCCCACACTCCCAAATGCCCACTCTGCGCATGTGTGTACTCATGATACTGTGTGGTGAGACAACCCCCCTCTGGGACTGGGGAAGTAACTATGCAAATCAGGTGAAACCGTCATCATGAACCCTTTTCTCAAAGAGCAGGTCCCTCGTTTGCGCATGTTCAAACTAAGACTATACTTTCAGGGATCATTTCTATATTTCTTGACTTGAGGAATGTGTTTCTAAAGTGTTTGGTCTCGCTACCCACGATGATGAGTTGTGATGTTCCCTTCTGGGCGTGAAACGGGCTTTGAGTAATGACTTGAGTCATATGCTCATTGTCATTGATGACCGTTCTTTACTTTCTTGGACAGTATTGAGGAAGGGAATGTGTTCAGAGTGGGTAGCCTATATTCCTGTTTGATGTTGGAAAACTTTCAAATCTGACGAATGTATTTGTTGTCCCTCTATCACAAAATGTGTTGATAGGTGTTTGAGAAGTTATTTTCTACTTTAGATAAAAAAATATTTCTTGTACCTCCTATATTCATTAGGTTCCGATTGTAGAAGAAATTAAACTACTGTGCAGGAAAGTCATCTCTTCTTTTGACCATCTCAACGTGCTAAATTTACTTTGGGAAATATTGGTGTGAGGCGTTATGAAACAGATTAACGATCTACGTTTAAAGTAGGCCCCACACTCCCAAATGCCCACTCTGCGCATGTGTGTACTCATGATACTGTGTGGTGAGACAACCCCCCTCTGGGACTGGGGAAGTAACTATGCAAATCAGGTGAAACCGTCATCATGAACCCTTTTCTCAAAGAGCAGGTCCCTCGTTTGCGCATGTTCAAACTAAGACTATACTTTCAGGGATCATTTCTATAGTTCTTGACTTGAGGAATGTGTTTCTAAAGTGTTTGGTCTCGCTACCCATGATGATGAGTTGTGATGTTCCCTTCTGGGCGTGAAACGGGCTTTGAGTAATGACTTGAGTCATATGCTCATTGTCATTGATGACCGTTCTTTACTTTCTTGGACAGTATTGAGGAAGGGAATGTGTTCAGAGTGGGTAGCCTATATTCCTGTTTGATGTTGGAAAACTTTCAAATCTGACGAATGTATTTGTTGTCCCTCTATCACAAAATGTGTTGATAGGTGTTTGAGAAGTTATTTTCTACTTTAGATAAAAAAATATTTCTTGTACCTCCTATATTCATTAGGTTCCGATTGTAGAAGAAATTAAACTACTGTGCAGGAAAGTCATCTCTTCTTTTGACCATCTCAACGTGCTAAATTTACTTTGGGAAATATTGGTGTGAGGCGTTATGAAACAGATTAACGATCTACGTTTAAAGTAGGCCCCACACTCCCAAATGCCCACTCTGCGCATGTGTGTACTCATGATACTGTGTGGTGAGACAACCCCCCTCTGGGACTGGGGAAGTAACTATGCAAATCAGGTGAAACCGTCATCATGAACCCTTTTCTCAAAGAGCAGGTCCCTCGTTTGCGCATGTTCAAACTAAGACTATACTTTCAGGGATCATTTCTATAGTTCTTGACTTGAGGAATGTGTTTCTAAAGTGTTTGGTCTCGCTGCCCACGATGATGAGTTGTGATGTTCCCTTCTGGGCGTGAAACGGGCTTTGAGTAATGACTTGAGTCATATGCTCATTGTCATTGATGACCGTTCTTTACTTTCTTGGACAGTATTGAGGAAGGGAATGTGTTCAGAGTGGGTAGCCTATATTCCTGTTTGATGTTGGAAAACTTTCAAATCTGACGAATGTATTTGTTGTCCCTCTATCACAAAATGTGTTGATAGGTGTTTGAGAAGTTATTTTCTACTTTAGATAAAAAAATATTTCTTGTACCTCCTATATTCATTAGGTTCCGATTGTAGAAGAAATTAAACTACTGTGCAGGAAAGTCATCTCTTCTTTTGACCATCTCAACGTGCTAAATTTACTTTGGGAAATATTGGTGTGAGGCGTTATGAAACAGATTAACGATCTACGTTTAAAGTAGGCCCCACACTCCCAAATGCCCACTCTGCGCATGTGTGTACTCATGATACTGTGTGGTGAGACAACCCCCCTCTGGGACTGGGGAAGTAACTATGCAAATCAGGTGAAACCGTCATCATGAACCCTTTTCTCAAAGAGCAGGTCCCTCGTTTGCGCATGTTCAAACTAAGACTATACTTTCAGGGATCATTTCTATAGTTCTTGACTTGAGGAATGTGTTTCTAAAGTGTTTGGTCTCGCTACCCACGATGATGAGTTGTGATGTTCCCTTCTGGGCGTGAAACGGGCTTTGAGTAATGACTTGAGTCATATGCTCATTGTCATTGATGACCGTTCTTTACTTTCTTGGACAGTATTGAGGAAGGGAATGTGTTCAGAGTGGGTAGCCTATATTCCTGTTTGATGTTGGAAAACTTTCAAATCTGACGAATGTATTTGTTGTCCCTCTATCACAAAATGTGTTGATAGGTGTTTGAGAAGTTATTTTCTACTTTAGATAAAAAAATATTTCTTGTACCTCCTATATTCATTAGGTTCCGATTGTAGAAGAAATTAAACTACTGTGCAGGAAAGTCATCTCTTCTTTTGACCATCTCAACGTGCTAAATTTACTTTGGGAAATATTGGTGTGAGGTGTTATGAAACAGATTAACGATCTACGTTTAAAGTAGGCCCCACACTCCCAAATGCCCACTCTGCGCATGTGTGTACTCATGATACTGTGTGGTGAGACAACCCCCCTCTGGGACTGGGGAAGTAACTATGCAAATCAGGTGAAACCGTCATCATGAACCCTTTTCTCAAAGAGCAGGTCCCTCGTTTGCGCATGTTCAAACTAAGACTATACTTTCAGGGATCATTTCTATAGTTCTTGACTTGAGGAATGTGTTTCTAAAGTGTTTGGTCTTGCTACCCATGATGATGAGTTGTGATGTTCCCTTCTGGGCGTGAAACGGGCTTTGAGTAATGACTTGAGTCATATGCTCATTGTCGTTGATGACCGTTCTTTACTTTCTTGGACAGTATTGAGGAAGGGAATGTGTTCAGAGTGGGTAGCCTATATTCCTGTTTGATGTTGGAAAACTTTCAAATCTGACGAATGTATTTGTTGTCCCTCTATCAGAAAATGTGTTGATAGGTGTTTGAGAAGTTATTTTTTACTTTAGATAAAAAAATATTTCTTGTACCTCCTATATTCATTAGGTTCCGATTGTAGAAGAAATTAAACTACTGTGCAGGAAAGTCATCTCTTCTTTTGACCATCTCAACGTGCTAAATTTACTTTGGGAAATATTGGTGTGAGGCGTTATGAAACAGATTAACGATCTACGTTTAAAGTAGGCCCCACACTCCCAAATGCCCACTCTGCGCATGTGTGTACTCATGATACTGTGTGGTGAGACAACCCCCCTCTGGGACTGGGGAAGTAACTATGCAAATCAGGTGAAACCGTCATCATGAACCCTTTTCTCAAAGAGCAGGTCCCTCGTTTGCGCATGTTCAAACTAAGACTATACTTTCAGGGATCATTTCTATAGTTCTTGACTTGAGGAATGTGTTTCTAAAGTGTTTGGTCTCGCTACCCATGATGATGAGTTGTGATGTTCCCTTCTGGGCGTGAAACGGGCTTTGAGTAATGACTTGAGTCATATGCTCATTGTCATTGATGACCGTTCTTTACTTTCTTGGACAGTATTGAGGAAGGGAATGTGTTCAGAGTGGGTAGCCTATATTCCTGTTTGATGTTGGAAAACTTTCAAATCTGACGAATGTATTTGTTGTCCCTCTATCACAAAATGTGTTGATAGGTGTTTGAGAAGTTATTTTCTACTTTAGATAAAAAAATATTTCTTGTACCTCCTATATTCATTAGGTTCCGATTGTAGAAGAAATTAAACTACTGTGCAGGAAAGTCATCTCTTCTTTTGACCATCTCAACGTGCTAAATTTACTTTGGGAAATATTGGTGTGAGGCGTTATGAAACAGATTAACGATCTACGTTTAAAGTAGGCCCCACACTCCCAAATGCCCACTCTGCGCATGTGTGTACTCATGATACTGTGTGGTGAGACAACCCCCCTCTGGGACTGGGGAAGTAACTATGCAAATCAGGTGAAACCGTCATCATGAACCCTTTTCTCAAAGAGCAGGTCCCTCGTTTGCGCATGTTCAAACTAAGACTATACTTTCAGGGATCATTTCTATAGTTCTTGACTTGAGGAATGTGTTTCTAAAGTGTTTGGTCTCGCTGCCCACGATGATGAGTTGTGATGTTCCCTTCTGGGCGTGAAACGGGCTTTGAGTAATGACTTGAGTCATATGCTCATTGTCATTGATGACCGTTCTTTACTTTCTTGGACAGTATTGAGGAAGGGAATGTGTTCAGAGTGGGTAGCCTATATTCCTGTTTGATGTTGGAAAACTTTCAAATCTGACGAATGTATTTGTTGTCCCTCTATCACAAAATGTGTTGATAGGTGTTTGAGAAGTTATTTTCTACTTTAGATAAAAAAATATTTCCTGTACCTCCTATATTCATTAGGTTCCGATTGTAGAAGAAATTAAACTACTGTGCAGGAAAGTCATCTCTTCTTTTGACCATCTCAACGTGCTAAATTTACTTTGGGAAATATTTGTGTGAGGCGTTATGAAACAGATTAACGATCTACGTTTAAAGTAGGCCCCACACTCCCAAATGCCCACTCTGCGCATGTGTGTACTCATGATACTGTGTGGTGAGACAACCCCCCTCTGGGACTGGGGAAGTAACTATGCAAATCAGGTGAAACCGTCATCATGAACCCTTTTCTCAAAGAGCAGGTCCCTCGTTTGCGCATGTTCAAACTAAGACTATACTTTCAGGGATCATTTCTATAGTTCTTGACTTGAGGAATGTGTTTCTAAAGTGTTTGGTCTCGCTACCCACGATGATGAGTTGTGATGTTCCCTTCTGGGCGTGAAACGGGCTTTGAGTAATGACTTGAGTCATATGCTCATTGTCATTGATGACCGTTCTTTACTTTCTTGGACAGTATTGAGGAAGGGAATGTGTTCAGAGTGGGTAGCCTATATTCCTGTTTGATGTTGGAAAACTTTCAAATCTGACGAATGTATTTGTTGTCCCTCTATCACAAAATGTGTTGATAGGTGTTTGAGAAGTTATTTTCTACTTTAGATAAAAAAATATTTCTTGTACCTCCTATATTCATTAGGTTCCGATTGTAGAAGAAATTAAACTACTGTGCAGGAAAGTCATCTCTTCTTTTGACCATCTCAACGTGCTAAATTTACTTTGGGAAATATTGGTGTGAGGTGTTATGAAACAGATTAACGATCTACGTTTAAAGTAGGCCCCACACTCCCAAATGCCCACTCTGCGCATGTGTGTACTCATGATACTGTGTGGTGAGACAACCCCCCTCTGGGACTGGGGAAGTAACTATGCAAATCAGGTGAAACCGTCATCATGAACCCTTTTCTCAAAGAGCAGGTCCCTCGTTTGCGCATGTTCAAACTAAGACTATACTTTCAGGGATCATTTCTATAGTTCTTGACTTGAGGAATGTGTTTCTAAAGTGTTTGGTCTTGCTACCCACGATGATGAGTTGTGATGTTCCCTTCTGGGCGTGAAACGGGCTTTGAGTAATGACTTGAGTCATATGCTCATTGTCATTGATGACCGTTCTTTACTTTCTTGGACAGTATTGAGGAAGGGAATGTGTTCAGAGTGGGTAGCCTATATTCCTGTTTGATGTTGGAAAACTTTCAAATCTGACGAATGTATTTGTTGTCCCTCTATCAGAAAATGTGTTGATAGGTGTTTGAGAAGTTATTTTTTACTTTAGATAAAAAAATATTTCTTGTACCTCCTATATTCATTAGGTTCCGATTGTAGAAGAAATTAAACTACTGTGCAGGAAAGTCATCTCTTCTTTTGACCATCTCAACGTGCTAAATTTACTTTGGGAAATATTGGTGTGAGGCGTTATGAAACAGATTAACGATCTACGTTTAAAGTAGGCCCCACACTCCCAAATGCCCACTCTGCGCATGTGTGTACTCATGATACTGTGTGGTGAGACAACCCCCCTCTGGGACTGGGGAAGTAACTATGCAAATCAGGTGAAACCGTCATCATGAACCCTTTTCTCAAAGAGCAGGTCCCTCGTTTGCGCATGTTCAAACTAAGACTATACTTTCAGGGATCATTTCTATAGTTCTTGACTTGAGGAATGTGTTTCTAAAGTGTTTGGTCTCGCTACCCACGATGATGAGTTGTGATGTTCCCTTCTGGGCGTGAAACGGGCTTTGAGTAATGACTTGAGTCATATGCTCATTGTCATTGATGACCGTTCTTTACTTTCTTGGACAGTATTGAGGAAGGGAATGTGTTCAGAGTGGGTAGCCTATATTCCTGTTTGATGTTGGAAAACTTTCAAATCTGACGAATGTATTTGTTGTCCCTCTATCACAAAATGTGTTGATAGGTGTTTGAGAAGTTATTTTCTACTTTAGATAAAAAAATATTTCTTGTACCTCCTATATTCATTAGGTTCCGATTGTAGAAGAAATTAAACTACTGTGCAGGAAAGTCATCTCTTCTTTTGACCATCTCAACGTGCTAAATTTACTTTGGGAAATATTGGTGTGAGGCGTTATGAAACAGATTAACGATCTACGTTTAAAGTAGGCCCCACACTCCCAAATGCCCACTCTGCGCATGTGTGTACTCATGATACTGTGTGGTGAGACAACCCCCCTCTGGGACTGGGGAAGTAACTATGCAAATCAGGTGAAACCGTCATCATGAACCCTTTTCTCAAAGAGCAGGTCCCTCGTTTGCGCATGTTCAAACTAAGACTATACTTTCAGGGATCATTTCTATATTTCTTGACTTGAGGAATGTGTTTCTAAAGTGTTTGGTCTCGCTACCCACGATGATGAGTTGTGATGTTCCCTTCTGGGCGTGAAACGGGCTTTGAGTAATGACTTGAGTCATATGCTCATTGTCATTGATGACCGTTCTTTACTTTCTTGGACAGTATTGAGGAAGGGAATGTGTTCAGAGTGGGTAGCCTATATTCCTGTTTGATGTTGGAAAACTTTCAAATCTGACGAATGTATTTGTTGTCCCTCTATCACAAAATGTGTTGATAGGTGTTTGAGAAGTTATTTTCTACTTTAGATAAAAAAATATTTCTTGTACCTCCTATATTCATTAGGTTCCGATTGTAGAAGAAATTAAACTACTGTGCAGGAAAGTCATCTCTTCTTTTGACCATCTCAACGTGCTAAATTTACTTTGGGAAATATTGGTGTGAGGCGTTATGAAACAGATTAACGATCTACGTTTAAAGTAGGCCCCACACTCCCAAATGCCCACTCTGCGCATGTGTGTACTCATGATACTGTGTGGTGAGACAACCCCCCTCTGGGACTGGGGAAGTAACTATGCAAATCAGGTGAAACCGTCATCATGAACCCTTTTCTCAAAGAGCAGGTCCCTTGTTTGCGCATGTTCAAACTAAGACTATACTTTCAGGGATCATTTCTATAGTTCTTGACTTGAGGAATGTGTTTCTAAAGTGTTTGGTCTCGCTACCCACGATGATGAGTTGTGATGTTCCCTTCTGGGTGTGAAACGGGCTTTGAGTAATGACTTGAGTCATATGCTCATTGTCATTGATGACCGTTCTTTACTTTCTTGGACAGTATTGAGGAAGGGAATGTGTTCAGAGTGGGTAGCCTATATTCCTGTTTGATGTTGGAAAACTTTCAAATCTGACGAATGTATTTGTTGTCCCTCTATCACAAAATGTGTTGATAGGTGTTTGAGAAGTTATTTTCTACTTTAGATAAAAAAATATTTCTTGTACCTCCTATATTCATTAGGTTCCGATTGTAGAAGAAATTAAACTACTGTGCAGGAAAGTCATCTCTTCTTTTGACCATCTCAACGTGCTAAATTTACTTTGGGAAATATTGGTGTGAGGCGTTATGAAACAGATTAACGATCTACGTTTAAAGTAGGCCCCACACTCCCAAATGCCCACTCTGCGCATGTGTGTACTCATGATACTGTGTGGTGAGACAACCCCCCTCTGGGACTGGGGAAGTAACTATGCAAATCAGGTGAAACCGTCATCATGAACCCTTTTCTCAAAGAGCCGGTCCCTCGTTTGCGCATGTTCAAACTAAGACTATACTTTCAGGGATCATTTCTATAGTTCTTGACTTGAGGAATGTGTTTCTAAAGTGTTTGGTCTTGCTACCCACGATGATGAGTTGTGATGTTCCCTTCTGGGCGTGAAACGGGCTTTGAGTAATGACTTGAGTCATATGCTCATTGTCATTGATGACCGTTCTTTACTTTCTTGGACAGTATTGAGGAAGGGAATGTGTTCAGAGTGGGTAGCCTATATTCCTGTTTGATGTTGGAAAACTTTCAAATCTGACGAATGTATTTGTTGTCCCTCTATCAGAAAATGTGTTGATAGGTGTTTGAGAAGTTATTTTTTACTTTAGATAAAAAAATATTTCTTGTACCTCCTATATTCATTAGGTTCCGATTGTAGAAGAAATTAAACTACTGTGCAGGAAAGTCATCTCTTCTTTTGACCATCTCAACGTGCTAAATTTACTTTGGGAAATATTGGTGTGAGGCGTTATGAAACAGATTAACGATCTACGTTTAAAGTAGGCCCCACACTCCCAAATGCCCACTCTGCGCATGTGTGTACTCATGATACTGTGTGGTGAGACAACCCCCCTCTGGGACTGGGGAAGTAACTATGCAAATCAGGTGAAACCGTCATCATGAACCCTTTTCTCAAAGAGCAGGTCCCTCGTTTGCGCATGTTCAAACTAAGACTATACTTTCAGGGATCATTTCTATAGTTCTTGACTTGAGGAATGTGTTTCTAAAGTGTTTGGTCTCGCTACCCACGATGATGAGTTGTGATGTTCCCTTCTGGGCGTGAAACGGGCTTTGAGTAATGACTTGAGTCATATGATCATTGTCATTGATGACCGTTCTTTACTTTCTTGGACAGTATTGAGGAAGGGAATGTGTTCAGAGTGGGTAGCCTATATTCCTGTTTGATGTTGGAAAACTTTCAAATCTGACGAATGTATTTGTTGTCCCTCTATCACAAAATGTGTTGATAGGTGTTTGAGAAGTTATTTTCTACTTTAGATAAAAAAATATTTCTTGTACCTCCTATATTCATTAGGTTCCGATTGTAGAAGAAATTAAACTACTGTGCAGGAAAGTCATCTCTTCTTTTGACCATCTCAACGTGCTAAATTTACTTTGGGAAATATTGGTGTGAGGCGTTATGAAACAGATTAACGATCTACGTTTAAAGTAGGCCCCACACTCCCAAATGCCCACTCTGCGCATGTGTGTACTCATGATACTGTGTGGTGAGACAACCCCCCTCTGGGACTGGGGAAGTAACTATGCAAATCAGGTGAAACCGTCATCATGAACCCTTTTCTCAAAGAGCAGGTCCCTCGTTTGCGCATGTTCAAACTAAGACTATACTTTCAGGGATCATTTCTATATTTCTTGACTTGAGGAATGTGTTTCTAAAGTGTTTGGTCTCGCTACCCACGATGATGAGTTGTGATGTTCCCTTCTGGGCGTGAAACGGGCTTTGAGTAATGACTTGAGTCATATGCTCATTGTCATTGATGACCGTTCTTTACTTTCTTGGACAGTATTGAGGAAGGGAATGTGTTCAGAGTGGGTAGCCTATATTCCTGTTTGATGTTGGAAAACTTTCAAATCTGACGAATGTATTTGTTGTCCCTCTATCACAAAATGTGTTGATAGGTGTTTGAGAAGTTATTTTCTACTTTAGATAAAAAAATATTTCTTGTACCTCCTATATTCATTAGGTTCCGATTGTAGAAGAAATTAAACTACTGTGCAGGAAAGTCATCTCTTCTTTTGACCATCTCAACGTGCTAAATTTACTTTGGGAAATATTGGTGTGAGGCGTTATGAAACAGATTAACGATCTACGTTTAAAGTAGGCCCCACACTCCCAAATGCCCACTCTGCGCATGTGTGTACTCATGATACTGTGTGGTGAGACAACCCCCCTCTGGGACTGGGGAAGTAACTATGCAAATCAGGTGAAACCGTCATCATGAACCCTTTTCTCAAAGAGCAGGTCCCTTGTTTGCGCATGTTCAAACTAAGACTATACTTTCAGGGATCATTTCTATAGTTCTTGACTTGAGGAATGTGTTTCTAAAGTGTTTGGTCTCGCTACCCACGATGATGAGTTGTGATGTTCCCTTCTGGGTGTGAAACGGGCTTTGAGTAATGACTTGAGTCATATGCTCATTGTCATTGATGACCGTTCTTTACTTTCTTGGACAGTATTGAGGAAGGGAATGTGTTCAGAGTGGGTAGCCTATATTCCTGTTTGATGTTGGAAAACTTTCAAATCTGACGAATGTATTTGTTGTCCCTCTATCACAAAATGTGTTGATAGGTGTTTGAGAAGTTATTTTCTACTTTAGATAAAAAAATATTTCTTGTACCTCCTATATTCATTAGGTTCCGATTGTAGAAGAAATTAAACTACTGTGCAGGAAAGTCATCTCTTCTTTTGACCATCTCAACGTGCTAAATTTACTTTGGGAAATATTGGTGTGAGGCGTTATGAAACAGATTAACGATCTACGTTTAAAGTAGGCCCCACACTCCCAAATGCCCACTCTGCGCATGTGTGTACTCATGATACTGTGTGGTGAGACAACCCCCCTCTGGGACTGGGGAAGTAACTATGCAAATCAGGTGAAACCGTCATCATGAACCCTTTTCTCAAAGAGCCGGTCCCTCGTTTGCGCATGTTCAAACTAAGACTATACTTTCAGGGATCATTTCTATAGTTCTTGACTTGAGGAATGTGTTTCTAAAGTGTTTGGTCTTGCTACCCACGATGATGAGTTGTGATGTTCCCTTCTGGGCGTGAAACGGGCTTTGAGTAATGACTTGAGTCATATGCTCATTGTCATTGATGACCGTTCTTTATTTTCTTGGACAGTATTGAGGAAGGGAATGTGTTCAGAGTGGGTAGCCTATATTCCTGTTTGATGTTGGAAAACTTTCAAATCTGACGAATGTATTTGTTGTCGCTCTATCAGAAAATGTGTTGATAGGTGTTTGAGAAGTTATTTTTTACTTTAGATAAAAAAATATTTCTTGTACCTCCTATATTCATTAGGTTCCGATTGTAGAAGAAATTAAACTACTGTGCAGGAAAGTCATCTCTTCTTTTGACCATCTCAACGTGCTAAATTTACTTTGGGAAATATTGGTGTGAGGCGTTATGAAACAGATTAACGATCTACGTTTAAAGTAGGCCCCACACTCCCAAATGCCCACTCTGCGCATGTGTGTACTCATGATACTGTGTGGTGAGACAACCCCCCTCTGGGACTGGGGAAGTAACTATGCAAATCAGGTGGAACTGTCATCATGAACCCTTTTCTCAAAGAGCAGGTCCCTCGTTTGCGCATGTTCAAACTAAGACTATACTTTCAGGGATCATTTCTATAGTTCTTGACTTGAGGAATGTGTTTCTAAAGTGTTTGGTCTTGCTACCCACGATGATGAGTTGTGATGTTCCCTTCTGGGTGTGAAACGGGCTTTGAGTAATGACTTGAGTCATATGCTCATTGTCATTGATGACCGTTCTTTACTTTCTTGGACAGTATTGAGGAAGGGAATGTGTTCAGAGTGGGTAGCCTATATTCCTGTTTGATGTTGGAAAACTTTCAAATCAGACGAATGTATTTGTTGTCCCTCTATCAGAAAATGTGTTGATAGGTGTTTGAGAAGTTATTTTTTACTTTAGATAAAAAAATATTTCTTGTACCTCCTATATTCATTAGGTTCCGATTGTAGAAGAAATTAAACTACTGTGCAGGAAAGTCATCTCTTCTTTTGACCATCTCAACGTGCTAAATTTACTTTGGGAAATATTGGTGTGAGGCGTTATGAAACAGATTAACGATCTACGTTTAAAGTAGGCCCCACACTCCCAAATGCCCACTCTGCGCATGTGTGTACTCATGATACTGTGTGGTGAGACAACCCCCCTCTGGGACTGGGGAAGTAACTATGCAAATCAGGTGAAACCGTCATCATGAACCCTTTTCTCAAAGAGCAGGTCCCTCGTTTGCGCATGTTCAAACTAAGACTATACTTTCAGGGATCATTTCTATAGTTCTTGACTTGAGGAATGTGTTTCTAAAGTGTTTGGTCTCGCTACCCACGATGATGAGTTGTGATGTTCCCTTCTGGGTGTGAAACGGGCTTTGAGTAATGACTTGAGTCATATGCTCATTGTCATTGATGACCGTTCTTTACTTTCTTGGACAGTATTGAGGAAGGGAATGTGTTCAGAGTGGGTAGCCTATATTCCTGTTTGATGTTGGAAAACTTTCAAATCTGACGAATGTATTTGTTGTCCCTCTATCACAAAATGTGTTGATAGGTGTTTGAGAAGTTATTTTCTACTTTAGATAAAAACATATTTCTTGTACCTCCTATATTCATTAGGTTCCGATTGTAGAAGAAATTAAACTACTGTGCAGGAAAGTCATCTCTTCTTTTGACCATCTCAACGTGCTAAATTTACTTTGGGAAATATTGGTGTGAGGCGTTATGAAACAGATTAACGATCTACGTTTAAAGTAGGCCCCACACTCCCAAATGCCCACTCTGCGCATGTGTGTACTCATGATACTGTGTGGTGAGACAACCCCCCTCTGGGACTGGGGAAGTAACTATGCAAATCAGGTGAAACCGTCATCATGAACCCTTTTCTCAAAGAGCAGGTCCCTCGTTTGCGCATGTTCAAACTAAGACTATACTTTCAGGGATCATTTCTATAGTTCTTGACTTGAGGAATGTGTTTCTAAAGTGTTTGGTCTTGCTACCCACGATGATGAGTTGTGATGTTCCCTTCTGGGCGTGAAACGGGCTTTGAGTAATGACTTGAGTCATATGCTCATTGTCATTGATGACCGTTCTTTACTTTCTTGGACAGTATTGAGGAAGGGAATGTGTTCAGAGTGGGTAGCCTATATTCCTGTTTGATGTTGGAAAACTTTCAAATCTGACGAATGTATTTGTTGTCCCTCTATCAGAAAATGTGTTGATAGGTGTTTGAGAAGTTATTTTTTACTTTAGATAAAAAAATATTTCTTGTACCTCCTATATTCATTAGGTTCCGATTGTAGAAGAAATTAAACTACTGTGCAGGAAAGTCATCTCTTCTTTTGACCATCTCAACGTGCTAAATTTACTTTGGGAAATATTGGTGTGAGGCGTTATGAAACAGATTAACGATCTACGTTTAAAGTAGGCCCCACACTCCCAAATGCCCACTCTGCGCATGTGTGTACTCATGATACTGTGTGGTGAGACAACCCCCCTCTGGGACTGGGGAAGTAACTATGCAAATCAGGTGAAACCGTCATCATGAACCCTTTTCTCAAAGAGCAGGTCCCTCGTTTGCGCATGTTCAAACTAAGACTATACTTTCAGGGATCATTTCTATAGTTCTTGACTTGAGGAATGTGTTTCTAAAGTGTTTGGTCTCGCTACCCACGATGATGAGTTGTGATGTTCCCTTCTGGGCGTGAAACGGGCTTTGAGTAATGACTTGAGTCATATGCTCATTGTCATTGATGACCGTTCTTTACTTTCTTGGACAGTATTGAGGAAGGGAATGTGTTCAGAGTGGGTAGCCTATATTCCTGTTTGATGTTGGAAAACTTTCAAATCTGACGAATGTATTTGTTGTCCCTCTATCACAAAATGTGTTGATAGGTGTTTGAGAAGTTATTTTCTACTTTAGATAAAAAAATATTTCTTGTACCTCCTATATTCATTAGGTTCCGATTGTAGAAGAAATTAAACTACTGTGCAGGAAAGTCATCTCTTCTTTTGACCATCTCAACGTGCTAAATTTACTTTGGGAAATATTGGTGTGAGGCGTTATGAAACAGATTAACGATCTACGTTTAAAGTAGGCCCCACACTCCCAAATGCCCACTCTGCGCATGTGTGTACTCATGATACTGTGTGGTGAGACAACCCCCCTCTGGGACTGGGGAAGTAACTATGCAAATCAGGTGAAACCGTCATCATGAACCCTTTTCTCAAAGAGCAGGTCCCTCGTTTGCGCATGTTCAAACTAAGACTATACTTTCAGAGATCATTTCTATAGTTCTTGACTTGAGGAATGTGTTTCTAAAGTGTTTGGTCTTGCTACCCACGATGATGAGTTGTGATGTTCCCTTCTGGGCGTGAAATGGGCTTTGAGTAATGACTTGAGTCATATGCTCATTGTCATTGATGACCGTTCTTTACTTTCTTGGACAGTATTGAGGAAGGGAATGTGTTCAGAGTGGGTAGCCTATATTCCTGTTTGATGTTGGAAAACTTTCAAATCTGACGAATGTATTTGTTGTCCCTCTATCACAAAATGTGTTGATAGGTGTTTGAGAAGTTATTTTCTACTTTAGATAAAAACATATTTCTTGTACCTCCTATATTCATTAGGTTCCGATTGTAGAAGAAATTAAACTACTGTGCAGGAAAGTCATCTCTTCTTTTGACCATCTCAACGTGCTAAATTTACTTTGGGAAATATTGGTGTGAGGCGTTATGAAACAGATTAACGATCTACGTTTAAAGTAGGCCCCACACTCCCAAATGCCCACTCTGCGCATGTGTGTACTCATGATACTGTGTGGTGAGACAACCCCCCTCTGGGACTGGGGAAGTAACTATGCAAATCAGGTGAAACCGTCATCATGAACCCTTTTCTCAAAGAGCAGGTCCCTCGTTTGCGCATGTTCAAACTAAGACTATACTTTCAGGGATCATTTCTATAGTTCTTGACTTGAGGAATGTGTTTCTAAAGTGTTTGGTCTTGCTACCCACGATGATGAGTTGTGATGTTCCCTTCTGGGCGTGAAACGGGCTTTGAGTAATGACTTGAGTCATATGCTCATTGTCATTGATGACCGTTCTTTACTTTCTTGGACAGTATTGAGGAAGGGAATGTGTTCAGAGTGGGTAGCCTATATTCCTGTTTGATGTTGGAAAACTTTCAAATCTGACGAATGTATTTGTTGTCCCTCTATCAGAAAATGTGTTGATAGGTGTTTGAGAAGTTATTTTTTACTTTAGATAAAAAAATATTTCTTGTACCTCCTATATTCATTAGGTTCCGATTGTAGAAGAAATTAAACTACTGTGCAGGAAAGTCATCTCTTCTTTTGACCATCTCAACGTGCTAAATTTACTTTGGGAAATATTGGTGTGAGGCGTTATGAAACAGATTAACGATCTACGTTTAAAGTAGGCCCCACACTCCCAAATGCCCACTCTGCGCATGTGTGTACTCATGATACTGTGTGGTGAGACAACCCCCATCTGGGACTGGGGAAGTAACTATGCAAATCAGGTGAAACCGTCATCATGAACCCTTTTCTCAAAGAGCAGGTCCCTCGTTTGCGCATGTTCAAACTAAGACTATACTTTCAGGGATCATTTCTATAGTTCTTGACTTGAGGAATGTGTTTCTAAAGTGTTTGGTCTCGCTACCCACGATGATGAGTTGTGATGTTCCCTTCTGGGCGTGAAACGGGCTTTGAGTAATGACTTGAGTCATATGCTCATTGTCATTGATGACCGTTCTTTACTTTCTTGGACAGTATTGAGGAAGGGAATGTGTTCAGAGTGGGTAGCCTATATTCCTGTTTGATGTTGGAAAACTTTCAAATCTGACGAATGTATTTGTTGTCCCTCTATCACAAAATGTGTTGATAGGTGTTTGAGAAGTTATTTTCTACTTTAGATAAAAAAATATTTCTTGTACCTCCTATATTCATTAGGTTCCGATTGTAGAAGAAATTAAACTACTGTGCAGGAAAGTCATCTCTTCTTTTGACCATCTCAACGTGCTAAATTTACTTTGGGAAATATTGGTGTGAGGCGTTATGAAACAGATTAACGATCTACGTTTAAAGTAGGCCCCACACTCCCAAATGCCCACTCTGCGCATGTGTGTACTCATGATACTGTGTGGTGAGACAACCCCCCTCTGGGACTGGGGAAGTAACTATGCAAATCAGGTGAAACCGTCATCATGAACCCTTTTCTCAAAGAGCAGGTCCCTCGTTTGCGCATGTTCAAACTAAGACTATACTTTCAGGGATCATTTCTATAGTTCTTGACTTGAGGAATGTGTTTCTAAAGTGTTTGGTCTCGCTACCCACGATGATGAGTTGTGATGTTCCCTTCTGGGCGTGAAACGGGCTTTGAGTAATGACTTGAGTCATATGCTCATTGTCATTGATGACCGTTCTTTACTTTCTTGGACAGTATTGAGGAAGGGAATGTGTTCAGAGTGGGTAGCCTATATTCCTGTTTGATGTTGGAAAACTTTCAAATCTGACGAATGTATTTGTTGTCCCTCTATCACAAAATGTGTTGATAGGTGTTTGAGAAGTTATTTTCTACTTTAGATAAAAAAATATTTCTTGTACCTCCTATATTCATTAGGTTCCGATTGTAGAAGAAATTAAACTACTGTGCAGGAAAGTCATCTCTTCTTTTGACCATCTCAACGTGCTAAATTTACTTTGGGAAATATTGGTGTGAGGCGTTATGAAACAGATTAACGATCTACGTTTAAAGTAGGCCCCACACTCCCAAATGCCCACTCTGCGCATGTGTGTACTCATGATACTGTGTGGTGAGACAACCCCCCTCTGGGACTGGGGAAGTAACTATGCAAATCAGGTGAAACCGTCATCATGAACCCTTTTCTCAAAGAGCAGGTCCCTCGTTTGCGCATGTTCAAACTAAGACTATACTTTCAGGGATCATTTCTATAGTTCTTGACTTGAGGAATGTGTTTCTAAAGTGTTTGGTCTTGCTACCCACGATGATGAGTTGTGATGTTCCCTTCTGGGTGTGAAATGGGCTTTGAGTAATGACTTGAGTCATATGCTCATTGTCATTGATGACCGTTCTTTACTTTCTTGGACAGTATTGAGGAAGGGAATGTGTTCAGAGTGGGTAGCCTATATTCCTGTTTGATGTTGGAAAACTTTCAAATCTGACGAATGTATTTGTTGTCCCTCTATCACAAAATGTGTTGATAGGTGTTTGAGAAGTTATTTTCTACTTTAGATAAAAACATATTTCTTGTACCTCCTATATTCATTAGGTTCCGATTGTAGAAGAAATTAAACTACTGTGCAGGAAAGTCATCTCTTCTTTTGACCATCTCAACGTGCTAAATTTACTTTGGGAAATATTGGTGTGAGGCGTTATGAAACAGATTAACGATCTACGTTTAAAGTAGGCCCCACACTCCCAAATGCCCACTCTGCGCATGTGTGTACTCATGATACTGTGTGGTGAGACAACCCCCCTCTGGGACTGGGGAAGTAACTATGCAAATCAGGTGAAACCGTCATCATGAACCCTTTTCTCAAAGAGCAGGTCCCTCGTTTGCGCATGTTCAAACTAAGACTATACTTTCAGGGATCATTTCTATAGTTCTTGACTTGAGGAATGTGTTTCTAAAGTGTTTCGTCTTGCTACCCACGATGATGAGTTGTGATGTTCCCTTCTGGGCGTGAAACGGGCTTTGAGTAATGACTTGAGTCATATGCTCATTGTCATTGATGACCGTTCTTTACTTTCTTGGACAGTATTGAGGAAGGGAATGTGTTCAGAGTGGGTAGCCTATATTCCTGTTTGATGTTGGAAAACTTTCAAATCTGACGAATGTATTTGTTGTCCCTCTATCAGAAAATGTGTTGATAGGTGTTTGAGAAGTTATTTTTTACTTTAGATAAAAAAAATATTTCTTGTACCTCCTATATTCATTAGGTTCCGATTGTAGAAGAAATTAAACTACTGTGCAGGAAAGTCATCTCTTCTTTTGACCATCTCAACGTGCTAAATTTACTTTGGGAAATATTGGTGTGAGGCGTAATGAAACAGATTAACGATCTACGTTTAAAGTAGGCCCCACACTCCCAAATGCCCACTCTGCGCATGTGTGTACTCATGATACTGTGTGGTGAGACAACCCCCCTCTGGGACTGGGGAAGTAACTATGCAAATCAGGTGAAACCGTCATCATGAACCCTTTTCTCAAAGAGCAGGTCCCTCGTTTGCGCATGTTCAAACTAAGACTATACTTTCAGGGATCATTTCTATAGTTCTTGACTTGAGGAATGTGTTTCTAAAGTGTTTGGTCTCGCTACCAACGATGATGAGTTGTGATGTTCCCTTCTGGGCGTGAAACGGGCTTTGAGTAATGACTTGAGTCATATGCTCATTGTCATTGATGACCGTTCTTTACTTTCTTGGACAGTATTGAGGAAGGGAATGTGTTCAGAGTGGGTAGCCTATATTCCTGTTTGATGTTGGAAAACTTTCAAATCTGACGAATGTATTTGTTGTCGCTCTATCAGAAAATGTGTTGATAGGTGTTTGAGAAGTTATTTTTTACTTTAGTTAAAAAAATATTTCTTGTACCTCCTATATTCATTAGGTTCCGATTGTAGAAGAAATTAAACTACTGTGCAGGAAAGTCATCTCTTCTTTTGACCATCTCAACGTGCTAAATTTACTTTGGGAAATATTGGTGTGAGGCGTTATGAAACAGATTAACGATCTACGTTTAAAGTAGGCCCCACACTCCCAAATGCCCACTCTGCGCATGTGTGTACTCATGATACTGTGTGGTGAGACAACCCCCCTCTGGGACTGGGGAAGTAACTATGCAAATCAGGTGAAACCGTCATCATGAACCCTTTTCTCAAAGAGCAGGTCCCTCGTTTGCGCATGTTCAAACTAAGACTATACTTTCAGGGATCATTTCTATAGTTCTTGACTTGAGGAATGTGTTTCTAAAGTGTTTGGTCTCGCTACCCACGATGATGAGTTGTGATGTTCCCTTCTGGGCGTGAAACGGGCTTTGAGTAATGACTTGAGTCATATGCTCATTGTCATTGATGACCGTTCTTTACTTTCTTGGACAGTATTGAGGAAGGGAATGTGTTCAGAGTGGGTAGCCTATATTCCTGTTTGATGTTGGAAAACTTTCAAGTCTGACGAATGTATTTGTTGTCCCTCTATCACAAAATGTGTTGATAGGTGTTTGAGAAGTTATTTTCTACTTTAGATAAAAAAATATTTCTTGTACCTCCTATATTCATTAGGTTCCGATTGTAGAAGAAATTAAACTACTGTGCAGGAAAGTCATCTCTTCTTTTGACCATCTCAACGTGCTAAATTTACTTTGGGAAATATTGGTGTGAGGCGTTATGAAACAGATTAACGATCTACGTTTAAAGTAGGCCCCACACTCCCAAATGCCCACTCTGCGCATGTGTGTACTCATGATACTGTGTGGTGAGACAACCCCCCTCTGGGACTGGGGAAGTAACTATGCAAATCAGGTGAAACCGTCATCATGAACCCTTTTCTCAAAGAGCAGGTCCCTCGTTTGCGCATGTTCCAACTAAGACTATACTTTCAGGGATCATTTCTATAGTTCTTGACTTGAGGAATGTGTTTCTAAAGTGTTTCGTCTTGCTACCCACGATGATGAGTTGTGATGTTCCCTTCTGGGCGTGAAACGGGCTTTGAGTAATGACTTGAGTCATATGCTCATTGTCATTGATGACCGTTCTTTACTTTCTTGGACAGTATTGAGGAAGGGAATGTGTTCAGAGTGGGTAGCCTATATTCCTGTTTGATGTTGGAAAACTTTCAAATCTGACGAATGTATTTGTTGTCCCTCTATCAGAAAATGTGTTGATAGGTGTTTGAGAAGTTATTTTTTACTTTAGATAAAAAAAATATTTCTTGTACCTCCTATATTCATTATGTTCCGATTGTAGAAGAAATTAAACTACTGTGCAGGAAAGTCATCTCTTCTTTTGACCATCTCAACGTGCTAAATTTACTTTGGGAAATATTGGTGTGAGGCGTTATGAAACAGATTAACGATCTACGTTTAAAGTAGGCCCCACACTCCCAAATGCCCACTCTGCGCATGTGTGTACTCATGATACTGTGTGGTGAGACAACCCCCCTCTGGGACTGGGGAAGTAACTATGCAAATCAGGTGAAACCGTCATCATGAACCCTTTTCTCAAAGAGCAGGTCCCTCGTTTGCGCATGTTCAAACTAAGACTATACTTTCAGGGATCATTTCTATAGTTCTTGACTTGAGGAATGTGTTTCTAAAGTGTTTGGTCTCGCTACCCACGATGATGAGTTGTGATGTTCCCTTCTGGGCGTGAAACGGGCTTTGAGTAATGACTTGAGTCATATGCTCATTGTCATTGATGACCGTTCTTTACTTTCTTGGACAGTATTGAGGAAGGGAATGTGTTCAGAGTGGGTAGCCTATATTCCTGTTTGATGTTGGAAAACTTTCAAATCTGACGAATGTATTTGTTGTCCCTCTATCACAAAATGTGTTGATAGGTGTTTGAGAAGTTATTTTCTACTTTAGATAAAAAAATATTTCTTGTACCTCCTATATTCATTAGGTTCCGATTGTAGAAGAAATTAAACTACTGTGCAGGAAAGTCATCTCTTCTTTTGACCATCTCAACGTGCTAAATTTACTTTGGGAAATATTGGTGTGAGGCGTTATGAAACAGATTAACGATCTACGTTTAAAGTAGGCCCCACACTCCCAAATGCCCACTCTGCGCATGTGTGTACTCATGATACTGTGTGGTGAGACAACCCCCCTCTGGGACTGGGGAAGTAACTATGCAAATCAGGTGAAACCGTCATCATGAACCCTTTTCTCAAAGAGCAGGTCCCTCGTTTGCGCATGTTCAAACTAAGACTATACTTTCAGGGATCATTTCTATAGTTCTTGACTTGAGGAATGTGTTTCTAAAGTGTTTGGTCTTGCTACCCACGATGATGAGTTGTGATGTTCCCTTCTGGGCGTGAAACGGGCTTTGAGTAATGACTTGAGTCATATGCTCATTGTCATTGATGACCGTTCTTTATTTTCTTGGACAGTATTGAGGAAGGGAATGTGTTCAGAGTGGGTAGCCTATATTCCTGTTTGATGTTGGAAAACTTTCAAATCTGACGAATGTATTTGTTGTCGCTCTATCAGAAAATGTGTTGATAGGTGTTTGAGAAGTTATTTTTTACTTTAGATAAAAAAATATTTCTTGTACCTCCTATATTCATTAGGTTCCGATTGTAGAAGAAATTAAACTACTGTGCAGGAAAGTCATCTCTTCTTTTGACCATCTCAACGTGCTAAATTTACTTTGGGAAATATTGGTGTGAGGCGTTATGAAACAGATTAACGATCTACGTTTAAAGTAGGCCCCACACTCCCAAATGCCCACTCTGCGCATGTGTGTACTCATGATACTGTGTGGTGAGACAACCCCCCTCTGGGACTGGGGAAGTAACTATGCAAATCAGGTGAAACCGTCATCATGAACCCTTTTCTCAAAGAGCAGGTCCCTCGTTTGCGCATGTTCAAACTAAGACTATACTTTCAGGGATCATTTCTATAGTTCTTGACTTGAGGAATGTGTTTCTAAAGTGTTTCGTCTTGCTACCCACGATGATGAGTTGTGATGTTCCCTTCTGGGCGTGAAACGGGCTTTGAGTAATGACTTGAGTCATATGCTCATTGTCATTGATGACCGTTCTTTACTTTCTTGGACAGTATTGAGGAAGGGAATGTGTTCAGAGTGGGTAGCCTATATTCCTGTTTGATGTTGGAAAACTTTCAAATCTGACGAATGTATTTGTTGTCCCTCTATCACAAAATGTGTTGATAGGTGTTTGATAAGTTATTTTCTACTTTAGATAAAAAAATATTTCTTGTACCTCCTATATTCATTAGGTTCCGATTGTAGAAGAAATTAAACTACTGTGCAGGAAAGTCATCTCTTCTTTTGACCATCTCAACGTGCTAAATTTACTTTGGGAAATATTGGTGTTAGGCGTTATGAAACAGATTAACGATCTACGTTTAAAGTAGGCCCCACACTCCCAAATGCCCACTCTGCGCATGTGTGTACTCATGATACTGTGTGGTGAGACAACCCCCTCTGGGACTGGGGAAGTAACTATGCAAATCAGGTGAAACCGTCATCATGAACCCTTTTCTCAAAGAGCAGGTCCCTCGTTTGCGCATGTTCAAACTAAGACTATACTTTCAGGGATCATTTCTATAGTTCTTGACTTGAGGAATGTGTTTCTAAAGTGTTTGGTCTTGCTACCCACGATGATGAGTTGTGATGTTCCCTTCTGGGCGTGAAACGGGCTTTGAGTAATGACTTGAGTCATATGCTCATTGTCATTGATGACCGTTCTTTATTTTCTTGGACAGTATTGAGGAAGGGAATGTGTTCAGAGTGGGTAGCCTATATTCCTGTTTGATGTTGGAAAACTTTCAAATCTGACGAATGTATTTGTTGTCGCTCTATCAGAAAATGTGTTGATAGGTGTTTGAGAAGTTATTTTTTACTTTAGTTAAAAAAATATTTCTTGTACCTCCTATATTCATTAGGTTCCGATTGTAGAAGAAATTAAACTACTGTGCAGGAAAGTCATCTCTTCTTTTGACCATCTCAACGTGCTAAATTTACTTTGGGAAATATTGGTGTGAGGCGTTATGAAACAGATTAACGATCTACGTTTAAAGTAGGCCCCACACTCCCAAATGCCCACTCTGCGCATGTGTGTACTCATGATACTGTGTGGTGAGACAACCCCCCTCTGGGACTGGGGAAGTAACTATGCAAATCAGGTGAAACCGTCATCATGAACCCTTTTCTCAAAGAGCAGGTCCCTCGTTTGCGCATGTTCAAACTAAGACTATACTTTCAGGGATCATTTCTATAGTTCTTGACTTGAGGAATGTGTTTCTAAAGTGTTTGGTCTCGCTACCCACGATGATGAGTTGTGATGTTCCCTTCTGGGCGTGAAACGGGCTTTGAGTAATGACTTGAGTCATATGCTCATTGTCATTGATGACCGTTCTTTACTTTCTTGGACAGTATTGAGGAAGGGAATGTGTTCAGAGTGGGTAGCCTATATTCCTGTTTGATGTTGGAAAACTTTCAAGTCTGACGAATGTATTTGTTGTCCCTCTATCACAAAATGTGTTGATAGGTGTTTGAGAAGTTATTTTCTACTTTAGATAAAAAAATATTTCTTGTACCTCCTATATTCATTAGGTTCCGATTGTAGAAGAAATTAAACTACTGTGCAGGAAAGTCATCTCTTCTTTTGACCATCTCAACGTGCTAAATTTACTTTGGGAAATATTGGTGTGAGGCGTTATGAAACAGATTAACGATCTACGTTTAAAGTAGGCCCCACACTCCCAAATGCCCACTCTGCGCATGTGTGTACTCATGATACTGTGTGGTGAGACAACCCCCCTCTGGGACTGGGGAAGTAACTATGCAAATCAGGTGAAACCGTCATCATGAACCCTTTTCTCAAAGAGCAGGTCCCTCGTTTGCGCATGTTCAAACTAAGACTATACTTTCAGGGATCATTTCTATAGTTCTTGACTTGAGGAATGTGTTTCTAAAGTGTTTGGTCTTGCTACCCACGATGATGAGTTGTGATGTTCCCTTCTGGGCGTGAAATGGGCTTTGAGTAATGACTTGAGTCATATGCTCATTGTCATTGATGACCGTTCTTTACTTTCTTGGACAGTATTGAGGAAGGGAA
Source organism: Borostomias antarcticus (assembly GCF_949987555.1). Taxonomy (NCBI): domain Eukaryota; kingdom Metazoa; phylum Chordata; class Actinopteri; order Stomiiformes; family Stomiidae; genus Borostomias; species Borostomias antarcticus. The sequence goes on from NC_140235.1 coordinate 22,797,336, forward strand.
TGTGTTCAGAGTGGGTAGCCTATATTCCTGTTTGATGTTGGAAAACTTTCAAATCTGACGAATGTGTTTGTTGTCCCTCTATCACAAAATGTGTTGATAGGTGTTTGAGAAGTTATTTTCTACTTTAGATAAAAACATATTTCTTGTACCTCCTATATTCATTAGGTTCCGATTGTAGAAGAAATTAAACTACTGTGCAGGAAAGTCATCTCTTCTTTTGACCATCTCAACGTGCTAAATTTACTTTGGGAAATATTGGTGTGAGGCGTTATGAAACAGATTAACGATCTACGTTTAAAGTAGGCCCCACACTCCCAAATGCCCACTCTGCGCATGTGTGTACTCATGATACTGTGTGGTGAGACAACCCCCCTCTGGGACTGGGGAAGTAACTATGCAAATCAGGTGAAACCGTCATCATGAACCCTTTTCTCAAAGAGCAGGTCCCTCGTTTGCGCATGTTCAAACTAAGACTATACTTTCAGGGATCATTTCTATAGTTCTTGACTTGAGGAATGTGTTTCTAAAGTGTTTCGTCTTGCTACCCACGATGATGAGTTGTGATGTTCCCTTCTGGGTGTGAAACGGGCTTTGAGTAATGACTTGAGTCATATGCTCATTGTCATTGATGACCGTTCTTTACTTTCTTGGACAGTATTGAGGAAGGGAATGTGTTCAGAGTGGGTAGCCTATATTCCTGTTTGATGTTGGAAAACTTTCAAATCTGACGAATGTATTTGTTGTCCCTCTATCAGAAAATGTGTTGATAGGTGTTTGAGAAGTTATTTTTTACTTTAGATAAAAAAAATATTTCTTGTACCTCCTATATTCATTAGGTTCCGATTGTAGAAGAAATTAAACTACTGTGCAGGAAAGTCATCTCTTCTTTTGACCATCTCAACGTGCTAAATTTACTTTGGGAAATATTGGTGTGAGGCGTTATGAAACAGATTAACGATCTACGTTTAAAGTAGGCCCCACACTCCCAAATGCCCACTCTGCGCATGTGTGTACTCATGATACTGTGTGGTGAGACAACCCCCCTCTGGGACTGGGGAAGTAACTATGCAAATCAGGTGAAACCGTCATCATGAACCCTTTTCTCAAAGAGCAGGTCCCTCGTTTGCGCATGTTCAAACTAAGACTATACTTTCAGGGATCATTTCTATAGTTCTTGACTTGAGGAATGTGTTTCTAAAGTGTTTGGTCTCGCTACCCACGATGATGAGTTGTGATGTTCCCTTCTGGGCGTGAAACGGGCTTTGAGTAATGACTTGAGTCATATGCTCATTGTCATTGATGACCGTTCTTTACTTTCTTGGACAGTATTGAGGAAGGGAATGTGTTCAGAGTGGGTAGCCTATATTCCTGTTTGATGTTGGAAAACTTTCAAATCTGACGAATGTATTTGTTGTCCCTCTATCACAAAATGTGTTGATAGGTGTTTGAGAAGTTATTTTCTACTTTAGATAAAAAAATATTTCTTGTACCTCCTATATTCATTAGGTTCCGATTGTAGAAGAAATTAAACTACTGTGCAGGAAAGTCATCTCTTCTTTTGACCATCTCAACGTGCTAAATTTACTTTGGGAAATATTGGTGTGAGGCGTTATGAAACAGATTAACGATCTACGTTTAAAGTAGGCCCCACACTCCCAAATGCCCACTCTGCGCATGTGTGTACTCATGATACTGTGTGGTGAGACAACCCCCCTCTGGGACTGGGGAAGTAACTATGCAAATCAGGTGAAACCGTCATCATGAACCCTTTTCTCAAAGAGCAGGTCCCTCGTTTGCGCATGTTCAAACTAAGACTATACTTTCAGGGATCATTTCTATAGTTCTTGACTTGAGGAATGTGTTTCTAAAGTGTTTGGTCTTGCTACCCACGATGATGAGTTGTGATGTTCCCTTCTGGGCGTGAAACGGGCTTTGAGTAATGACTTGAGTCATATGCTCATTGTCATTGATGACCGTTCTTTATTTTCTTGGACAGTATTGAGGAAGGGAATGTGTTCAGAGTGGGTAGCCTATATTCCTGTTTGATGTTGGAAAACTTTCAAATCTGACGAATGTATTTGTTGTCGCTCTATCAGAAAATGTGTTGATAGGTGTTTGAGAAGTTATTTTTTACTTTAGATAAAAAAATATTTCTTGTACCTCCTATATTCATTAGGTTCCGATTGTAGAAGAAATTAAACTACTGTGCAGGAAAGTCATCTCTTCTTTTGACCATCTCAACGTGCTAAATTTACTTTGGGAAATATTGGTGTGAGGCGTTATGAAACAGATTAACGATCTACGTTTAAAGTAGGCCCCACACTCCCAAATGCCCACTCTGCGCATGTGTGTACTCATGATACTGTGTGGTGAGACAACCCCCCTCTGGGACTGGGGAAGTAACTATGCAAATCAGGTGAAACCGTCATCATGAACCCTTTTCTCAAAGAGCAGGTCCCTCGTTTGCGCATGTTCAAACTAAGACTATACTTTCAGGGATCATTTCTATAGTTCTTGACTTGAGGAATGTGTTTCTAAAGTGTTTCGTCTTGCTACCCACGATGATGAGTTGTGATGTTCCCTTCTGGGCGTGAAACGGGCTTTGAGTAATGACTTGAGTCATATGCTCATTGTCATTGATGACCGTTCTTTACTTTCTTGGACAGTATTGAGGAAGGGAATGTGTTCAGAGTGGGTAGCCTATATTCCTGTTTGATGTTGGAAAACTTTCAAATCTGACGAATGTATTTGTTGTCCCTCTATCAGAAAATGTGTTGATAGGTGTTTGAGAAGTTATTTTTTACTTTAGATAAAAAAAATATTTCTTGTACCTCCTATATTCATTAGGTTCCGATTGTAGAAGAAATTAAACTACTGTGCAGGAAAGTCATCTCTTCTTTTGACCATCTCAACGTGCTAAATTTACTTTGGGAAATATTGGTGTGAGGCGTTATGAAACAGATTAACGATCTACGTTTAAAGTAGGCCCCACACTCCCAAATGCCCACTCTGCGCATGTGTGTACTCATGATACTGTGTGGTGAGACAACCCCCCTCTGGGACTGGGGAAGTAACTATGCAAATCAGGTGAAACCGTCATCATGAACCCTTTTCTCAAAGAGCAGGTCCCTCGTTTGCGCATGTTCAAACTAAGACTATACTTTCAGGGATCATTTCTATAGTTCTTGACTTGAGGAATGTGTTTCTAAAGTGTTTGGTCTCGCTACCCACGATGATGAGTTGTGATGTTCCCTTCTGGGCGTGAAACGGGCTTTGAGTAATGACTTGAGTCATATGCTCATTGTCATTGATGACCGTTCTTTACTTTCTTGGACAGTATTGAGGAAGGGAATGTGTTCAGAGTGGGTAGCCTATATTCCTGTTTGATGTTGGAAAACTTTCAAATCTGACGAATGTATTTGTTGTCCCTCTATCACAAAATGTGTTGATAGGTGTTTGAGAAGTTATTTTCTACTTAAGATAAAAAAATATTTCTTGTACCTCCTATATTCATTAGGTTCCGATTGTAGAAGAAATTAAACTACTGTGCAGGAAAGTCATCTCTTCTTTTGACCATCTCAACGTGCTAAATTTACTTTGGGAAATATTGGTGTGAGGCGTTATGAAACAGATTAACGATCTACGTTTAAAGTAGGCCCCACACTCCCAAATGCCCACTCTGCGCATGTGTGTACTCATGATACTGTGTGGTGAGACAACCCCCCTCTGGGACTGGGGAAGTAACTATGCAAATCAGGTGAAACCGTCATCATGAACCCTTTTCTCAAAGAGCAGGTCCCTCGTTTGCGCATGTTCAAACTAAGACTATACTTTCAGGGATCATTTCTATAGTTCTTGACTTGAGGAATGTGTTTCTAAAGTGTTTGGTCTTGCTACCCACGATGATGAGTTGTGATGTTCCCTTCTGGGCGTGAAACGGGCTTTGAGTAATGACTTGAGTCATATGCTCATTGTCATTGATGACCGTTCTTTATTTTCTTGGACAGTATTGAGGAAGGGAATGTGTTCAGAGTGGGTAGCCTATATTCCTGTTTGATGTTGGAAAACTTTCAAATCTGACGAATGTATTTGTTGTCGCTCTATCAGAAAATGTGTTGATAGGTGTTTGAGAAGTTATTTTTTACTTTAGATAAAAAAATATTTCTTGTACCTCCTATATTCATTAGGTTCCGATTGTAGAAGAAATTAAACTACTGTGCAGGAAAGTCATCTCTTCTTTTGACCATCTCAACGTGCTAAATTTACTTTGGGAAATATTGGTGTGAGGCGTTATGAAACAGATTAACGATCTACGTTTAAAGTAGGCCCCACACTCCCAAATGCCCACTCTGCGCATGTGTGTACTCATGATACTGTGTGGTGAGACAACCCCCCTCTGGGACTGGGGAAGTAACTATGCAAATCAGGTGAAACCGTCATCATGAACCCTTTTCTCAAAGAGCAGGTCCCTCGTTTGCGCATGTTCAAACTAAGACTATACTTTCAGGGATCATTTCTATAGTTCTTGACTTGAGGAATGTGTTTCTAAAGTGTTTGGTCTCGCTACCCACGATGATGAGTTGTGATGTTCCCTTCTGGGCGTGAAACGGGCTTTGAGTAATGACTTGAGTCATATGCTCATTGTCATTGATGACCGTTCTTTACTTTCTTGGACAGTATTGAGGAAGGGAATGTGTTCAGAGTGGGTAGCCTATATTCCTGTTTGATGTTGGAAAACTTTCAAATCAGACGAATGTATTTGTTGTCCCTCTATCAGAAAATGTGTTGATAGGTGTTTGAGAAGTTATTTTTTACTTTAGATAAAAAAATATTTCTTGTACCTCCTATATTCATTAGGTTCCGATTGTAGAATAAATTAAACTACTGTGCAGGAAAGTCATCTCTTCTTTTGACCATCTCAACGTGCTAAATTTACTTTGGGAAATATTGGTGTGAGGCGTTATGAAACAGATTAACGATCTACGTTTAAAGTAGGCCCCACACTCCCAAATGCCCACTCTGCGCATGTGTGTACTCATGATACTGTGTGGTGAGACAACCCCCCTCTGGGACTGGGGAAGTAACTATGCAAATCAGGTGAAACCGTCATCATGAACCCTTTTCTCAAAGAGCAGGTCCCTCGTTTGCGCATGTTCAAACTAAGACTATACTTTCAGGGATCATTTCTATAGTTCTTGACTTGAGGAATGTGTTTCTAAAGTGTTTGGTCTCGCTACTCACGATGATGAGTTGTGATGTTCCCTTCTGGGCGTGAAACGGGCTTTGAGTAATGACTTGAGTCATATGCTCATTGTCATTGATGACCGTTCTTTACTTTCTTGGACAGTATTGAGGAAGGGAATGTGTTCAGAGTGGGTAGCCTATATTCCTGTTTGATGTTGGAAAACTTTCAAATCTGACGAATGTATTTGTTGTCCCTCTATCACAAAATGTGTTGATAGGTGTTTGAGAAGTTATTTTCTACTTTAGATAAAAACATATTTCTTGTACCTCCTATATTCATTAGGTTCCGATTGTAGAAGAAATTAAACTACTGTGCAGGAAAGTCATCTCTTCTTTTGACCATCTCAACGTGCTAAATTTACTTTGGGAAATATTGGTGTGAGGCGTTATGAAACAGATTAACGATCTACGTTTAAAGTAGGCCCCACACTCCCAAATGCCCACTCTGCGCATGTGTGTACTCATGATACTGTGTGGTGAGACAACCCCCCTCTGGGACTGGGGAAGTAACTATGCAAATCAGGTGAAACCGTCATCATGAACCCTTTTCTCAAAGAGCAGGTCCCTCGTTTGCGCATGTTCAAACTAAGACTATACTTTCAGGGATCATTTCTATAGTTCTTGACTTGAGGAATGTGTTTCTAAAGTGTTTGGTCTCGCTACTCACGATGATGAGTTGTGATGTTCCCTTCTGGGCGTGAAACGGGCTTTGAGTAATGACTTGAGTCATATGCTCATTGTCATTGATGACCGTTCTTTACTTTCTTGGACAGTATTGAGGAAGGGAATGTGTTCAGAGTGGGTAGCCTATATTCCTGTTTGATGTTGGAAAACTTTCAAATCTGACGAATGTAGTTGTTGTCCCTCTATCACAAAATGTGTTGATAGGTGTTTGAGAAGTTATTTTCTACTTTAGATAAAAACATATTTCTTGTACCTCCTATATTCATTAGGTTCCGATTGTAGAAGAAATTAAACTACTGTGCAGGAAAGTCATCTCTTCTTTTGACCATCTCAACGTGCTAAATTTACTTTGGGAAATATTGGTGTGAGGCGTTATGAAACAGATTAACGATCTACGTTTAAAGTAGGCCCCACACTCCCAAATGCCCACTCTGCGCATGTGTGTACTCATGATACTGTGTGGTGAGACAACCCCCCTCTGGGACTGGGGAAGTAACTATGCAAATCAGGTGAAACCGTCATCATGAACCCTTTTCTCAAAGAGCAGGTCCCTCGTTTGCGCATGTTCAAACTAAGACTATACTTTCAGGGATCATTTCTATAGTTCTTGACTTGAGGAATGTGTTTCTAAAGTGTTTGGTCTCGCTACTCACGATGATGAGTTGTGATGTTCCCTTCTGGGCGTGAAACGGGCTTTGAGTAATGACTTGAGTCATATGCTCATTGTCATTGATGACCGTTCTTTACTTTCTTGGACAGTATTGAGGAAGGGAATGTGTTCAGAGTGGGTAGCCTATATTCCTGTTTGATGTTGGAAAACTTTCAAATCTGACGAATGTATTTGTTGTCCCTCTATCACAAAATGTGTTGATAGGTGTTTGAGAAGTTATTTTCTACTTTAGATAAAAAAATATTTCTTGTACCTCCTATATTCATTAGGTTCCGATTGTAGAAGAAATTAAACTACTGTGCAGGAAAGTCATCTCTTCTTTTGACCATCTCAACGTGCTAAATTTACTTTGGGAAATATTGGTGTGAGGCGTTATGAAACAGATTAACGATCTACGTTTAAAGTAGGCCCCACACTCCCAAATGCCCACTCTGCACATGTGTGTACTCATGATACTGTGTGGTGAGACAACCCCCCTCTGGGACTGGGGAAGTAACTATGCAAATCAGGTGAAACCGTCATCATGAACCCTTTTCTCAAAGAGCAGGTCCCTCGTTTGCGCATGTTCAAACTAAGACTATACTTTCAGGGATCATTTCTATAGTTCTTGACTTGAGGAATGTGTTTCTAAAGTGTTTGGTCTCGCTACCCACGATGATGAGTTGTGATGTTCCCTTCTGGGCGTGAAACGGGCTTTGAGTAATGACTTGAGTCATATGCTCATTGTCATTGATGACCGTTCTTTACTTTCTTGGACAGTATTGAGGAAGGGAATGTGTTCAGAGTGGGTAGCCTATATTCCTGTTTGATGTTGGAAAACTTTCAAATCTGACGAATGTATTTGTTGTCCCTCTATCACAAAATGTGTTGATAGGTGTTTGAGAAGTTATTTTCTACTTTAGATGAAAAAATATTTCTTGTACCTCCTATATTCATTAGGTTCCGATTGTAGAAGAAATTAAACTACTGTGCAGGAAAGTCATCTCTTCTTTTGACCATCTCAACGTGCTAAATTTACTTTGGGAAATATTGGTGTGAGGCGTTATGAAACAGATTAACGATCTACGTTTAAAGTAGGCCCCACACTCCCAAATGCCCACTCTGCGCATGTGTGTACTCATGATACTGTGTGGTGAGACAACCCCCCTCTGGGACTGGGGAAGTAACTATGCAAATCAGGTGAAACCGTCATCATGAACCCTTTTCTCAAAGAGCAGGTCCCTCGTTTGCGCATGTTCAAACTAAGACTATACTTTCAGGGATCATTTCTATAGTTCTTGACTTGAGGAATGTGTTTCTAAAGTGTTTGGTCTCGCTACCCACGATGATGAGTTGTGATGTTCCCTTCTGGGTGTGAAACGGGCTTTGAGTAATGACTTGAGTCATATGCTCATTGTCATTGATGACCGTTCTTTACTTTCTTGGACAGTATTGAGGAAGGGAATGTGTTCAGAGTGGGTAGCCTATATTCCTGTTTGATGTTGGAAAACTTTCAAATCTGACGAATGTATTTGTTGTCCCTCTATCACAAAATGTGTTGATAGGTGTTTTAGAAGTTATTTTCTACTTAAGATAAAAACATATTTCTTGTACCTCCTATATTCATTAGGTTCCGATTGTAGAAGAAATTAAACTACTGTGCAGGAAAGTCATCTCTTCTTTTGACCATCTCAACGTGCTAAATTTACTTTGGGAAATATTGGTGTGAGGCGTTATGAAACAGATTAACGATCTACGTTTAAAGTAGGCCCCACACTCCCAAATGCCCACTCTGCGCATGTGTGTACTCATGATACTGTGTGGTGAGACAACCCCCCTCTGGGACTGGGGAAGTAACTATGCAAATCAGGTGAAACCGTCATCATGAACCCTTTTCTCAAAGAGCAGGTCCCTCGTTTGCGCATGTTCAAACTAAGACTATACTTTCAGGGATCATTTCTATAGTTCTTGACTTGAGGAATGTGTTTCTAAAGTGTTTGGTCTCGCTACCCACGATGATGAGTTGTGATGTTCCCTTCTGGGTGTGAAACGGGCTTTGAGTAGTGACTTGAGTCATATGCTCATTGTTATTGATGACCGTTCTTTACTTTCTTGGACAGTATTGAGGAAGGGAATGTGTTCAGAGTGGGTAGCCTATCTTCCTGTTTGATGTTGGAAAACTTTCAAATCTGACGAATGTATTTGTTGTCCCTCTATCACAAAATGTGTTGATATGTGTTTGAGAAGTTATTTTCTACTTAAGATAAAAAAATATTTATTGTACCTCCTATATTCATTAGGTTCCGATTGTAGAAGAAATTAAACTACTGTGCAGGAAAGTCATCTCTTCTTTTGACCATCTCAACGTGCTAAATTTACTTTGGGAAATATTGGTGTGAGGCGTTATGAAACAGATTAACGATCTACGTTTAAAGTAGGCCCAACACTCCCAAATGCCCACTCTGCGCATGTGTGTACTCATGATACTGTGTGGTGAGACAACCCCCCTCTGGGACTGGGGAAGTAACTATGCAAATCAGGTGAAACCGTCATCATGAACCCTTTTCTCAAAGAGCAGGTCCCTCGTTTGCGCATGTTCAAACTAAGACTATACTTTCAGGGATCATTTCTATAGTTCTTGACTTGAGGAATGTATTTCTAAAGTGTTTGGTCTCGCTACCCACGATGATGAGTTGTGATGTTCCCTTCTGGGTGTGAAACGGGCTTTGAGTAATGACTTGAGTCATATGCTCATTGTCATTGATGACCGTTCTTTACTTTCTTGGACAGTATTGAGGAAGGGAATGTGTTCAGAGTGGGTAGCCTATATTCCTGTTTGATGTTGGAAAACATTCAAATCTGACGAATGTATTTGTTGTCCCTCTATCACAAAATGTGTTGATAGGTGTTTGAGAAGTTATTTTCTACTTAAGATAAAAAAATATTTATTGTACCTCCTATATTCATTAGGTTCCGATTGTAGAAGAAATTAAACTACTGTGCAGGAAAGTCATCTCTTCTTTTGACCATCTCAACGTGCTAAATTTACTTTGGGAAATATTGGTGTGAGGCGTTATGAAACAGATTAACGATCTACGTTTAAAGTAGGCCCCACACTCCCAAATGCCCACTCTGCGCATGTGTGTACTCATGATACTGTGTGGTGAGACAACCCTCCTCTGGGACTGGGGAAGTAACTATGCAAATCAGGTGAAACCGTCATCATGAACCCTTTTCTCAAAGAGCAGGTCCCTCGTTTGCGCATGTTCAAACTAAGACTATACTTTCAGGGATCATTTCTATAGTTCTTGACTTGAGGAATGTGTTTCTAAAGTGTTTGGTCTCGCTACCCACGATGATGAGTTGTGATGTTCCCTTCTGGGTGTGAAACGGGCTTTGAGTAATGACTTGAGTCATATGCTCATTGTCATTGATGACCGTTCTTTACTTTCTTGGACAGTATTGAGGAAGGGAATGTGTTCAGAGTGGGTAGCCTATATTCCTGTTTGATGTTGGAAAACTTTCAAATCTGACGAATGTATTTGTTGTCGCTCAATCACAAAATGTGTTGATAGGTGTTTGAGAAGTTATTTTCTACTTTAGATAAAAAAATATTTCTTGTACCTCCTATATTCATTAGGTTCCGATTGTAGAAGAAATTAAACTACTGTGCAGGAAAGTCATCTCTTCTTTTGACCATCTCAACGTGCTAAATTTACTTTGGGAAATATTGGTGTGAGGCGTTATGAAACAGATTAACGATCTACGTTTAAAGTAGGCCCCACACTCCCAAATGCCCACTCTGCGCATGTGTGTACTCATGATACTGTGTGGTGAGACAACCCCCTCTGGGACTGGGGAAGTAACTATGCAAATCAGGTGAAACCGTCATCATGAACCCTTTTCTCAAAGAGAAGGTCCCTCGTTTGCGCATGTTCAAACTAAGACTATACTTTCAGGGATCATTTCTATAGTTCTTGACTTGAGGAATGTGTTTCTAAAGTGTTTGGTCTCGCTACCCACGATGATGAGTTGTGATGTTCCCTTCTGGGTGTGAAACGGGCTTTGAGTAGTGACTTAAGTCATATGCTCATTGTCATTGATGACCGTTCTTTACTTTCTTGGACAGTATTGAGGAAGGGAATGTGTTCAGAGTGGGAAGCCTATATTTCTGTTTGATGTTGGAAAACTTTCAAATCTGATGAATGTATTTGTTGTCCATCTATCACAAAATGTGTTGATAGGTGTTTGAGAAGTTATTTTTTACTTTAGATAAAAAAATATTTCTTGTACCTCCTATATTCATTAGGTTCCGATTGTAGAATAAATTAAACTACTGTGCAGGAAAGTCATCTCTTCTTTTGACCATCTCAATGTGCTAAATTTACTTTGGGAAATATTGGTGTGAGGCGTTATGAAACAGATTAACGATCTACGTTTAAAGTAGGCCCCACACTCCCAAATGCCCACTCTGCGCATGTGTGTTGAGACGATACTGTGTGGTGAGACAACCCTCTCTGGGACTGGGGAAGTAACTATGCAAATCAGGTGAAACCGTCAGCATGAACCCTTTTCTCAAAGAGCAGGTCCCTTGTTTGCGCATGTTCAAACTAAGGCTATACTTTCAGGGATCATTTCTATAGTTCTTGACTTGAGGAATGTGTTTCTAAAGTGTTTGGTCTCGCTACCCACGATGATAAGTTGTGATGTTCCCTTCTGGGCGTGAAACGGGCTTTGAGTAATGACTTGAGTCATTTGCTCATTGTCATTGATGACCGTTCTTTACTTTCTTGGACAGTATTGAGGAAGGGAATGTGTTCAGAGTGGGTAGCCTATATTCCTGTTTGATGTTGGAAAACTTTCAAATCTGACGAATGTATTTGTTGTCCATCTATCAGAAAATGTGTTGATAGGTGTTTGAGAAGTTATTTTTTACTTTAGATAAAAAAATATTTCTTGTACCTCCTATATTCATTAGGTTCAGATTGTAGAAGAAATTAAACTACTGTGCAGGAAAGTCATCTCTTCTTTTGACCATCTCAACGTGCTAAATTTACTTTGGGAAATATTGGTGTGAGGCGTTATGAAACAGATTAACAATCTATGTTTAAAGTAGGCCCCACACTCCCAAATGCCCACTCTGCGCATGTGTGTACTCATGATACTGTGTGGTGAGACAACCCCCCTCTGGGACTGGGGAAGTAACTATGCAAATCAGGTGAAACCGTCATCATGAACCCTTTTCTCAAAGAGCAGGTCCCTCGTTTGCGCATGTTCAAACTAAGACTATACTTTCAGGGATCATTTCTATAGTTCTTGACTTGAGGAATGTGTTTCTAAAGTGTTTGGTCTCGCTACCCACAATGATGAGTTGTGATGTTCCTTTCTGGGTGTGAAACGGGCTTTGAGTAGTGACTTCAGTCATATGCTCATTGTCATTGATGACCGTTCTTTACTTTCTTGGACAGTATTGAGGAAGGGAATGTGTTCAGAGTGGGAAGCCTATATTTCTGTTTGATGTTGGAAAAATTTCAAATCTGACGAATGTATTTGTTGTCCATCTATCACAAAATGTGTTGATAGGTGTTTGAGAAGTGATGTTTTACTTTAGATAAAAAAATATTTCTTGTACCTCCTATATTCATTAGGTTCCGATTGTAGAAGAAATTAAACTACTGTGCAGGAAAGTCATCTCTTCTTTTGACCATCTCAATGTGCTAAATTTACTTTGGGAAATATTGGTGTGAGGCGTTATGAAACAGATTAACGATCTACGTTTAAAGTAGGCCCCACACTCCCAAATGCCCACTCTGCGCATGTGTGTACTCATGATACTGTGTGGTGAGACAACCCTCCTCTGGGACTGGGGAAGTAACTATGCAAATCAGGTGAAACCGTCATCATGAACCCTTTTCTCAAAGAGCAGGTCCCTCGTTTGCGCATGTTCAAACTAAGACTATACTTTCAGGGATCATTTCTATAGTTCTTGACTTGAGGAATGTGTTTCTAAAGTGTTTGGTCTCGCTACCCACGATGATGAGTTGTGATGTTCCCTTCTGGGCGTGAAACGGGCTTTGAGTAATGACTTGAGTCATATGCTCATCGTCATTGATGACCGTTCTTTACTTTCTTGGACAGTATTGAGGAAGGGAATGTGTTCAGAGTGGGAAGCCTATATTTCTGTTTGATGTTGGAAAACTTTCAAATCTGATGAATGTATTTGTTGTCCATCTATCACAAAATGTGTTGATAGGTGTTTGAGAAGTTATTTTTTACTTTAGATAAAAAAATATTTCTTGTACCTCCTATATTCATTAGGTTCCGATTGTAGAATAAATTAAACTACTGTGCAGGAAAGTCATCTCTTCTTTTGACCATCTCAATGTGCTAAATTTACTTTGGGAAATATTGGTGTGAGGCGTTATGAAACAGATTAACGATCTACGTTTAAAGTAGGCCCCACACTCCCAAATGCCCACTCTGCGCATGTGTGTTGAGACGATACTGTGTGGTGAGACAACCCTCTCTGGGACTGGGGAAGTAACTATGCAAATCAGGTGAAACCGTCAGCATGAACCCTTTTCTCAAAGAGCAGGTCCCTTGTTTGCGCATGTTCAAACTAAGACTATACTTTCAGGGATCATTTCTATAGTTCTTGACTTGAGGAATGTGTTTCTAAAGTGTTTGGTCTCGCTACCCACGATGATGAGTTGTGATGTTCCCTTCTGGGCGTGAAACGGGCTTTGAGTAATGACTTGAGTCATTTGCTCATTGTCATTGATGACCGTTCTTTACTTTCTTGGACAGTATTGAGGAAGGGAATGTGTTCAGAGTGGGTAGCCTATATTCCTGTTTGATGTTGGAAAACTTTCAAATCTGACGAATGTATTTGTTGTCCATCTATCAGAAAATGTGTTGATAGGTGTTTGAGAAGTTATTTTTTACTTTAGATAAAAAAATATTTCTTGTACCTCCTATATTCATTAGGTTCCGATTGTAGAAGAAATTAAACTACTGTGCAGGAAAGTCATCTCTTCTTTTGACCATCTCAACGTGCTAAATTTACTTTGGGAAATATTGGTGTGAGGCGTTATGAAACAGATTAACAATCTATGTTTAAAGTAGGCCCCACACTCCCAAATGCCCACTCTGCGCATGTGTGTACTCATGATACTGTGTGGTGAGACAACCCCCCTCTGGGACTGGGGAAGTAACTATGCAAATCAGGTGAAACCGTCATCATGAACCCTTTTCTCAAAGAGCAGGTCCCTCGTTTGCGCATGTTCAAACTAAGACTATACTTTCAGGGATCATTTCTATAGTTCTTGACTTGAGGAATGTGTTTCTAAAGTGTTTGGTCTCGCTACCCACGATGATGAGTTGTGATGTTCCCTTCTGGGCGTGAAACGGGCTTTGAGTAATGACTTGAGTCATATGCTCATCGTCATTGATGACCGTTCTTTACTTTCTTGGACAGTATTGAGGAAGGGAATGTGTTCAGAGTGGGAAGCCTATATTTCTGTTTGATGTTGGAAAACTTTCAAATCTGATGAATGTATTTGTTGTCCATCTATCACAAAATGTGTTGATAGGTGTTTGAGAAGTTATTTTTTACTTTAGATAAAAAAATATTTCTTGTACCTCCTATATTCATTAGGTTCCGATTGTAGAATAAATTAAACTACTGTGCAGGAAAGTCATCTCTTCTTTTGACCATCTCAATGTGCTAAATTTACTTTGGGAAATATTGGTGTGAGGCGTTATGAAACAGATTAACGATCTACGTTTAAAGTAGGCCCCACACTCCCAAATGCCCACTCTGCGCATGTGTGTTGAGACGATACTGTGTGGTGAGACAACCCTCTCTGGGACTGGGGAAGTAACTATGCAAATCAGGTGAAACCGTCAGCATGAACCCTTTTCTCAAAGAGCAGGTCCCTTGTTTGCGCATGTTCAAACTAAGACTATACTTTCAGGGATCATTTCTATAGTTCTTGACTTGAGGAATGTGTTTCTAAAGTGTTTGGTCTCGCTACCCACGATGATGAGTTGTGATGTTCCCTTCTGGGCGTGAAACGGGCTTTGAGTAATGACTTGAGTCATTTGCTCATTGTCATTGATGACCGTTCTTTACTTTCTTGGACAGTATTGAGGAAGGGAATGTGTTCAGAGTGGGTAGCCTATATTCCTGTTTGATGTTGGAAAACTTTCAAATCTGACGAATGTATTTGTTGTCCATCTATCAGAAAATGTGTTGATAGGTGTTTGAGAAGTTATTTTTTACTTTAGATAAAAAAATATTTCTTGTACCTCCTATATTCATTAGGTTCCGATTGTAGAAGAAATTAAACTACTGTGCAGGAAAGTCATCTCTTCTTTTGACCATCTCAACGTGCTAAATTTACTTTGGGAAATATTGGTGTGAGGCGTTATGAAACAGATTAACAATCTATGTTTAAAGTAGGCCCCACACTCCCAAATGCCCACTCTGCGCATGTGTGTACTCATGATACTGTGTGGTGAGACAACCCCCCTCTGGGACTGGGGAAGTAACTATGCAAATCAGGTGAAACCGTCATCATGAACCCTTTTCTCAAAGAGCAGGTCCCTCGTTTGCGCATGTTCAAACTAAGACTATACTTTCAGGGATCATTTCTATAGTTCTTGACTTGAGGAATGTGTTTCTAAAGTGTTTGGTCTCGCTACCCACAATGATGAGTTGTGATGTTCCTTTCTGGGTGTGAAACGGGCTTTGAGTAGTGACTTCAGTCATATGCTCATTGTCATTGATGACCGTTCTTTACTTTCTTGGACAGTATTGAGGAAGGGAATGTGTTCAGAGTGGGAAGCCTATATTTCTGTTTGATGTTGGAAAACTTTCAAATCTGACGAATGTATTTGTTGTCCATCTATCACAAAATGTGTTGATAGGTGTTTGAGAAGTTATGTTTTACTTTAGATAAAAAAATATTTCTTGTACCTCCTATATTCATTAGGTTCCGATTGTAGAAGAAATTAAACTACTGTGCAGGAAAGTCATCTCTTCTTTTGACCATCTCAACGTGCTAAATTTACTTTGGGAAATATTGGTGTGAGGCGTTATGAAACAGATTAACGATCTACGTTTAAAGTAGGCCCCACACTCCCAAATGCCCACTCTGCGCATGTGTGTACTCATGATACTGTGTGGTGAGACAACCCTCCTCTGGGACTGGGGAAGTAACTATGCAAATCAGGTGAAACCGTCATCATGAACCCTTTTCTCAAAGAGCAGGTCCCTCGTTTGCGCATGTTCAAACTAAGACTATACTTTCAGGGATCATTTCTATAGTTCTTGACTTGAGGAATGTGTTTCTAAAGTGTTTGGTCTCGCTACCCACAATGATGAGTTGTGATGTTCCTTTCTGGGCGTGAAACGGGCTTTGAGTAATGACTTGAGTCATATGCTCATTGTCATTGATGACCGTTCTTTACTTTCTTGGACAGTATTGAGGAAGGGAATGTGTTCAGAGTGGGAAGCCTATATTTCTGTTTGATGTTGGAAAACTTTCAAATCTGACGAATGTATTTGTTGTCCATCTATCAGATAATGTGTTGATAGGTGTTTGAGAAGTTATGTTTTACTTTAGATAAAAAAATATTTCTTGTACCTCCTATATTCATTAGGTTCCGATTGTAGAATAAATTAAACTACTGTGCAGGAAAGTCATCTCTTCTTTTGACCATCTCAACGTGCTAAATTTACTTTGGGAAATATTGGTGTGAGGCGTTATGAAACAGATTAACGATCTACGTTTAAAGTAGGCCCCACACTCCCAAATGCCCACTCTGCGCATGTGTGTACTCATGATACTGTGTGGTGAGACAACCCCCCTCTGGGACTGGGGAAGTAACTATGCAAATCAGGTGAAACCGTCATCATGAACCCTTTTCTCAAAGAGCAGGTCCCTCGTTTGCGCATGTTCAAACTAAGACTATACTTTCAGGGATCATTTCTATAGTTCTTGACTTGAGGAATGTGTTTCTAAAGTGTTTGGTCTCGCTACCCACAATGATGAGTTGTGATGTTCCTTTCTGGGTGTGAAACGGGCTTTGAGTAGTGACTTCAGTCATATGCTCATTGTCATTGATGACCGTTCTTTACTTTCTTGGACAGTATTGAGGAAGGGAATGTGTTCAGAGTGGGAAGCCTATATTTCTGTTTGATGTTGGAAAACTTTCAAATCTGACGAATGTATTTGTTGTCCATCTATCACAAAATGTGTTGATAGGTGTTTGAGAAGTTATGTTTTACTTTAGATAAAAAAATATTTCTTGTACCTCCTATATTCATTAGGTTCCGATTGTAGAAGAAATTAAACTACTGTGCAGGAAAGTCATCTCTTCTTTTGACCATCTCAATGTGCTAAATTTACTTTGGGAAATATTGGTGTGAGGCGTTATGAAACAGATTAACGATCTACGTTTAAAGTAGGCCCCACACTCCCAAATGCCCACTCTGCGCATGTGTGTTGAGACGATACTGTGTGGTGAGACAACCCTCTCTGGGACTGGGGAAGTAACTATGCAAATCAGGTGAAACCGTCAGCATGAACCCTTTTCTCAAAGAGCAGGTCCCTCGTTCGCGCATGTTCAAACTAAGACTATACTTTCAGGGATCAGTTCTATAGTTCTTGACTTGAGGAATGTGTTTCTAAAGTGTTTGGTCTCGCTACCCACGATGATGAGTTGTGATGTTCCCTTCTGGGCGTGAAACGGGCTTTGAGTAATGACTTGAGTCATATGCTCATCGTCATTGATGACCGTTCTTTACTTTCTTGGACAGTATTGAGGAAGGGAATGTGTTCAGAGTGGGTAGCCTATATTCCTGTTTGATGTTGGAAAACTTTCAAATCTGACGAATGTATTTGTTGTCCATCTATCAGAAAATGTGTTGATAGGTGTTTGAGAAGTTATTTTTTACTTTAGATAAAAAAATATTTCTTGTACCTCCTATATTCATTAGGTTCCGATTGTAGAAGAAATTAAACTACTGTGCAGGAAAGTCATCTCTTCTTTTGACCATCTCAACGTGCTAAATTTACTTTGGGAAATATTGGTGTGAGGCGTTATGAAACAGATTAACGATCTACGTTTAAAGTAGGCCCCACACTCCCAAATGCCCACTCTGCGCATGTGTGTACTCATGATACTGTGTGGTGAGACAACCCCCCTCTGGGACTGGGGAAGTAACTATGCAAATCAGGTGAAACCGTCATCATGAACCCTTTTCTCAAAGAGCAGGTCCCTCGTTTGCGCATGTTCAAACTAAGACTATACTTTCAGGGATCATTTCTATAGTTCTTGACTTGAGGAATGTGTTTCTAAAGTGTTTGGTCTCGCTACCCACAATGATGAGTTGTGATGTTCCTTTCTGGGTGTGAAACGGGCTTTGAGTAATGACTTGAGTCATATGCTCATTGTCATTGATGACTGTTCTTTACTTTCTTGGACAGTATTGAGGAAGGGAATGTGTTCAGAGTGGGTAGCCTATATTCCTGTTTGATGTTGGAAAACTTTCAAATCTGACGAATGTATTTGTTGTCCCTCTATCACAAAATGTGTTGATAGGTGTTTGAGAAGTTATTTTCTACTTTAGATAAAAAAATATTTCTTGTACCTCCTATATTCATTAGGTTCCGATTGTAGAAGAAATTAAACTACTGTGCAGGAAAGTCATCTCTTCTTTTGACCATCTCAACGTGCTAAATTTACTTTGGGAAATATTGGTGTGAGGCGTTATGAAACAGATTAACAATCTATGTTTAAAGTAGGCCCCACACTCCCAAATGCCCACTCTGCGCATGTGTGTACTCATGATACTGTGTGGTGAGACAACCCCCCTCTGGGACTGGGGAAGTAACTATGCAAATCATGTGAAACCGTCATCATGAACCCTTTTCTCAAAGAGCAGGTCCCTCGTTTGCGCATGTTCAAACTAAGACTATACTTTCAGGGATCATGTTCAAACTAAGACTATACTTTCAGGGATCATTTCTATAGTTCTTGACTTGAGGAATGTGTTTCTAAAGTGTTTGGTCTCGCTACCCACGATGATGAGTTGTGATGTTCCTTTCTGGGTGTGAAACGGGCTTTGAGTAGTGACTTCAGTCATATGCTCATTGTCATTGATGACCGTTCTTTACTTTCTTGGACAGTATTGAGGAAGGGAATGTGTTCAGAGTGGGAAGCCTATATTTCTGTTTGATGTTGGAAAACTTTCAAATCTGACGAATGTATTTGTTGTCCATCTATCACAAAATGTGTTGATAGGTGTTTGAGAAGTTATGTTTTACTTTAGATAAAAAAATATTTCTTGTACCTCCTATATTCATTAGGTTCCGATTGTAGAAGAAATTAAACTACTGTGCAGGAAAGTCATCTCTTCTTTTGACCATCTCAATGTGCTAAATTTACTTTGGGAAATATTGGTGTGAGGCGTTATGAAACAGATTAACGATCTACGTTTAAAGTAGGCCCCACACTCCCAAATGCCCACTCTGCGCATGTGTGTTGAGACGATACTGTGTGGTGAGACAACCCTCCTCTGGGACTGGGGAAGTAACTATGCAAATCAGGTGAAACCGTCAGCATGAACCCTTTTCTCAAAGAGCAGGTCCCTCGTTTGCGCATGTTCAAACTAAGACTATTCTTTCAGGGATCATTTCTATAGTTCTTGACTTGAGGAATGTGTTTCTAAAGTGTTTGGTCTCGCTACCCACGATGATGAGTTGTGATGTTCCCTTCTGGGCGTGAAACGGGCTTTGAGTAATGACTTGAGTCATATGCTCATTGTCATTGATGACCGTTCTTTACTTTCTTGGACAGTATTGAGGAAGGGAATGTGTTCAGAGTGGAAAGCCTATATTTCTGTTTGATGTTGGAAAACTTTCAAATCTGATGAATGTATTTGTTGTCCATCTATCAGAAAATGTGTTGATAGGTGTTTGAGAAGTTATTTTTTACTTTAGATAAAAAAATATTTCTTGTACCTCCTATATTCATTAGGTTCCGATTGTAGAATAAATTAAACTACTGTGCAGGAAAGTCATCTCTTCTTTTGACCATCTCAACGTGCTAAATTTACTTTGGGAAATATTGGTGTGAGGCGTTATGAAACAGATTAACGATCTACGTTTAAAGTAGGCCCCACACTCCCAAATGCCCACTCTGCGCATGTGTGTACTCATGATACTGTGTGGTGAGACAACCCTCCTCTGGGACTGGGGAAGTAACTATGCAAATCAGGTGAAACCGTCATCATGAACCCTTTTCTCAAAGAGCAGGTCCCTCGTTTGCGCATGTTCAAACTAAGACTATACTTTCAGGGATTATTTCTATAGTTCTTGACTTGAGGAATGTGTTTCTAAAGTGTTTGGTCTCGCTACCCACGATGATGAGTTGTGATGTTCCCTTCTGGGTGTGAAACGGGCTTTGAGTAGTGACTTGAGTCATATGCTCATTGTTATTGATGACCGTTCTTTACTTTCTTGGACAGTATTGAGGAAGGGAATGTGTTCAGAGTGGGTAGCCTATCTTCCTGTTTGATGTTGGAAAACTTTCAAATCTGACGAATGTATTTGTTGTCCCTCTATCACAAAATGTGTTGATATGTGTTTGAGAAGTTATTTTCTACTTAAGATAAAAAAATATTTATTGTACCTCCTATATTCATTAGGTTCCGATTGTAGAAGAAATTAAACTACTGTGCAGGAAAGTCATCTCTTCTTTGAACCATCTCAACGTGCTAAATTTACTTTGGGAAATATTGGTGTGAGGCGTTATGAAACAGATTAACGATCTACGTTTAAAGTAGGCCCCACACTCCCAAATGCCCACTCTGCGCATGTGTGTACTCATGATACTGTGTGGTGAGACAACCCCCCTCTGGGACTGGGGAAGTAACTATGCAAATCAGGTGAAACCGTCATCATGAACCCTTTTCTCAAAGAGCAGGTCCCTCATTTGCGCATGTTCAAACTAAGACTATACTTTCAGGGATCATTTCTATAGTTCTTGACTTGAGGAATGTATTTCTAAAGTGTTTGGTCTCGCTACCCACGATGATGAGTTGTGATGTTCCCTTCTGGGCGTGAAACGGGCTTTGAGTAATGACTTGAGTCATATGCTCATTGTCATTGATGACCGTTCTTTACTTTCTTGGACAGTATTGAGGAAGGGAATGTGTTCAGAGTGGGTAGCCTATATTCCTGTTTGATGTTGGAAAACTTTCAAATCTGACGAATGTATTTGTTGTCCCTCTATCACAAAATGTGTTGATAGGTGTTTGAGAAGTTATTTTCTACTTAAGATAAAAAAATATTTATTGTACCTCCTATATTCATTAGGTTCCGATTGTAGAAGAAATTAAACTACTGTGCAGGAAAGTCATCTCTTCTTTTGACCATCTCAACGTGCTAAATTTACTTTGGGAAATATTGGTGTGAGGCGTTATGAAACAGATTAACGATCTACGTTTAAAGTAGGCCCCACACTCCCAAATGCCCACTCTGCGCATGTGTGTACTCATGATACTGTGTGGTGAGACAACCCTCCTCTGGGACTGGGGAAGTAACTATGCAAATCAGGTGAAACCGTCATCATGAACCCTTTTCTCAAAGAGCAGGTCCCTCGTTTGCGCATGTTCAAACTAAGACTATACTTTCAGGGATCATTTCTATAGTTCTTGACTTGAGGAATGTGTTTCTAAAGTGTTTGGTCTCGCTACCCACGATGATGAGTTGTGATGTTCCCTTCTGGGTGTGAAACGGGCTTTGAGTAGTGACTTAAGTCATATGCTCATTGTCATTGATGACCGTTCTTTACTTTCTTGGACAGTATTGAGGAAGGGAATGTGTTCAGAGTGGGAAGCCTATATTTCTGTTTGATGTTGGAAAACTTTCAAATCTGATGAATGTATTTGTTGTCCATCTATCACAAAATGTGTTGATAGGTGTTTGAGAAGTTATTTTTTACTTTAGATAAAAAAATATTTCTTGTACCTCCTATATTCATTAGGTTCCGATTGTAGAATAAATTAAACTACTGTGCAGGAAAGTCATCTCTTCTTTTGACCATCTCAATGTGCTAAATTTACTTTGGGAAATATTGGTGTGAGGCGTTATGAAACAGATTAACGATCTACGTTTAAAGTAAGCCCCACACTCCCAAATGCCCACTCTGCGCATGTGTGTTGAGACGATACTGTGTGGTGAGACAACCCTCTCTGGGACTGGGGAAGTAACTATGCAAATCAGGTGAAACCGTCAGCATGAACCCTTTTCTCAAAGAGCAGGTCCCTTGTTTGCGCATGTTCAAACTAAGACTATACTTTCAGGGATCATTTCTATAGTTCTTGACTTGAGGAATGTGTTTCTAAAGTGTTTGGTCTCGCTACCCACGATGATGAGTTGTGATGTTCCCTTCTGGGTGTGAAACGGGCTTTGAGTAATGACTTGAGTCATATGCTCATTGTCATTGATGACTGTTCTTTACTTTCTTGGACAGTATTGAGGAAGGGAATGTGTTCAGAGTGGGTAGCCTATATTCCTGTTTGATGTTGGAAAACTTTCAAATCTGACGAATGTATTTGTTGTCCCTCTATCACAAAATGTGTTGATAGGTGTTTGAGAAGTTATTTTCTACTTTAGATAAAAAAATATTTCTTGTACCTCCTATATTCATTAGGTTCCGATTGTAGAAGAAATTAAACTACTGTGCAGGAAAGTCATCTCTTCTTTTGACCATCTCAACGTGCTAAATTTACTTTGGGAAATATTGGTGTGAGGCGTTATGAAACAGATTAACAATCTATGTTTAAAGTAGGCCCCACACTCCCAAATGCCCACTCTGCGCATGTGTGTACTCATGATACTGTGTGGTGAGACAACCCCCCTCTGGGACTGGGGAAGTAACTATGCAAATCATGTGAAACCGTCATCATGAACCCTTTTCTCAAAGAGCAGGTCCCTCGTTTGCGCATGTTCAAACTAAGACTATACTTTCAGGGATCATGTTCAAACTAAGACTATACTTTCAGGGATCATTTCTATAGTTCTTGACTTGAGGAATGTGTTTCTAAAGTGTTTGGTCTCGCTACCCACGATGATGAGTTGTGATGTTCCTTTCTGGGTGTGAAACGGGCTTTGAGTAGTGACTTCAGTCATATGCTCATTGTCATTGATGACCGTTCTTTACTTTCTTGGACAGTATTGAGGAAGGGAATGTGTTCAGAGTGGGAAGCCTATATTTCTGTTTGATGTTGGAAAACTTTCAAATCTGACGAATGTATTTGTTGTCCATCTATCACAAAATGTGTTGATAGGTGTTTGAGAAGTTATGTTTTACTTTAGATAAAAAAATATTTCTTGTACCTCCTATATTCATTAGGTTCCGATTGTAGAAGAAATTAAACTACTGTGCAGGAAAGTCATCTCTTCTTTTGACCATCTCAATGTGCTAAATTTACTTTGGGAAATATTGGTGTGAGGCGTTATGAAACAGATTAACGATCTACGTTTAAAGTAGGCCCCACACTCCCAAATGCCCACTCTGCGCATGTGTGTTGAGACGATACTGTGTGGTGAGACAACCCTCCTCTGGGACTGGGGAAGTAACTATGCAAATCAGGTGAAACCGTCAGCATGAACCCTTTTCTCAAAGAGCAGGTCCCTCGTTTGCGCATGTTCAAACTAAGACTATTCTTTCAGGGATCATTTCTATAGTTCTTGACTTGAGGAATGTGTTTCTAAAGTGTTTGGTCTCGCTACCCACGATGATGAGTTGTGATGTTCCCTTCTGGGCGTGAAACGGGCTTTGAGTAATGACTTGAGTCATATGCTCATTGTCATTGATGACCGTTCTTTACTTTCTTGGACAGTATTGAGGAAGGGAATGTGTTCAGAGTGGAAAGCCTATATTTCTGTTTGATGTTGGAAAACTTTCAAATCTGATGAATGTATTTGTTGTCCATCTATCAGAAAATGTGTTGATAGGTGTTTGAGAAGTTATTTTTTACTTTAGATAAAAAAATATTTCTTGTACCTCCTATATTCATTAGGTTCCGATTGTAGAATAAATTAAACTACTGTGCAGGAAAGTCATCTCTTCTTTTGACCATCTCAACGTGCTAAATTTACTTTGGGAAATATTGGTGTGAGGCGTTATGAAACAGATTAACGATCTACGTTTAAAGTAGGCCCCACACTCCCAAATGCCCACTCTGCGCATGTGTGTACTCATGATACTGTGTGGTGAGACAACCCTCCTCTGGGACTGGGGAAGTAACTATGCAAATCAGGTGAAACCGTCATCATGAACCCTTTTCTCAAAGAGCAGGTCCCTCGTTTGCGCATGTTCAAACTAAGACTATACTTTCAGGGATCATTTCTATAGTTCTTGACTTGAGGAATGTATTTCTAAAGTGTTTGGTCTCGCTACCCACGATGATGAGTTGTGATGTTCCCTTCTGGGCGTGAAACGGGCTTTGAGTAATGACTTGAGTCATATGCTCATTGTCATTGATGACCGTTCTTTACTTTCTTGGACAGTATTGAGGAAGGGAATGTGTTCAGAGTGGGTAGCCTATATTCCTGTTTGATGTTGGAAAACTTTCAAATCTGACGAATGTATTTGTTGTCCCTCTATCACAAAATGTGTTGATAGGTGTTTGAGAAGTTATTTTCTACTTAAGATAAAAAAATATTTATTGTACCTCCTATATTCATTAGGTTCCGATTGTAGAAGAAATTAAACTACTGTGCAGGAAAGTCATCTCTTCTTTTGACCATCTCAACGTGCTAAATTTACTTTGGGAAATATTGGTGTGAGGCGTTATGAAACAGATTAACGATCTACGTTTAAAGTAGGCCCCACACTCCCAAATGCCCACTCTGCGCATGTGTGTACTCATGATACTGTGTGGTGAGACAACCCTCCTCTGGGACTGGGGAAGTAACTATGCAAATCAGGTGAAACCGTCATCATGAACCCTTTTCTCAAAGAGCAGGTCCCTCGTTTGCGCATGTTCAAACTAAGACTATACTTTCAGGGATCATTTCTATAGTTCTTGACTTGAGGAATGTGTTTCTAAAGTGTTTGGTCTCGCTACCCACGATGATGAGTTGTGATGTTCCCTTCTGGGTGTGAAACGGGCTTTGAGTAGTGACTTAAGTCATATGCTCATTGTCATTGATGACCGTTCTTTACTTTCTTGGACAGTATTGAGGAAGGGAATGTGTTCAGAGTGGGAAGCCTATATTTCTGTTTGATGTTGGAAAACTTTCAAATCTGATGAATGTATTTGTTGTCCATCTATCACAAAATGTGTTGATAGGTGTTTGAGAAGTTATTTTTTACTTTAGATAAAAAAATATTTCTTGTACCTCCTATATTCATTAGGTTCCGATTGTAGAATAAATTAAACTTCTGTGCAGGAAAGTCATCTCTTCTTTTGACCATCTCAATGTGCTAAATTTACTTTGGGAAATATTGGTGTGAGGCGTTATGAAACAGATTAACGATCTACGTTTAAAGTAAGCCCCACACTCCCAAATGCCCACTCTGCGCATGTGTGTTGAGACGATACTGTGTGGTGAGACAACCCTCTCTGGGACTGGGGAAGTAACTATGCAAATCAGGTGAAACCGTCAGCATGAACCCTTTTCTCAAAGAGCAGGTCCCTTGTTTGCGCATGTTCAAACTAAGACTATACTTTCAGGGATCATTTCTATAGTTCTTGACTTGAGGAATGTGTTTCTAAAGTGTTTGGTCTCGCTACCCACGATGATGAGTTGTGATGTTCCCTTCTGGGCGTGAAACGGGCTTTGAGTAATGACTTGAGTCATTTGCTCATTGTCATTGATGACCGTTCTTTACTTTCTTGGACAGTATTGAGGAAGGGAATGTGTTCAGAGTGGGTAGCCTATATTCCTGTTTGATGTTGGAAAACTTTCAAATCTGACGAATGTATTTGTTGTCCATCTATCAGAAAATGTGTTGATAGGTGTTTGAGAAGTTATTTTTTACTTTAGATAAAAAAATATTTCTTGTACCTCCTATATTCATTAGGTTCCGATTGTAGAAGAAATTAAACTACTGTGCAGGAAAGTCATCTCTTCTTTTGACCATCTCAACGTGCTAAATTTACTTTGGGAAATATTGGTGTGAGGCGTTATGAAACAGATTAACAATCTATGTTTAAAGTAGGCCCCACACTCCCAAATGCCCACTCTGCGCATGTGTGTACTCATGATACTGTGTGGTGAGACAACCCCCCTCTGGGACTGGGGAAGTAACTATGCAAATCAGGTGAAACCGTCATCATGAACCCTTTTCTCAAAGAGCAGGTCCCTCGTTTGCGCATGTTCAAACTAAGACTATACTTTCAGGGATCATTTCTATAGTTCTTGACTTGAGGAATGTGTTTCTAAAGTGTTTGGTCTCGCTACCCACAATGATGAGTTGTGATGTTCCTTTCTGGGTGTGAAACGGGCTTTGAGTAGTGACTTCAGTCATATGCTCATTGTCATTGATGACCGTTCTTTACTTTCTTGGACAGTATTGAGGAAGGGAATGTGTTCAGAGTGGGAAGCCTATATTTCTGTTTGATGTTGGAAAACTTTCAAATCTGACGAATGTATTTGTTGTCCATCTATCACAAAATGTGTTGATAGGTGTTTGAGAAGTTATGTTTTACTTTAGATAAAAAAATATTTCTTGTACCTCCTATATTCATTAGGTTCCGATTGTAGAAGAAATTAAACTACTGTGCAGGAAAGTCATCTCTTCTTTTGACCATCTCAATGTGCTAAATTTACTTTGGGAAATATTGGTGTGAGGCGTTATGAAACAGATTAACGATCTACGTTTAAAGTAGGCCCCACACTCCCAAATGCCCACTCTGCGCATGTGTGTTGAGACGATACTGTGTGGTGAGACAACCCTCTCTGGGACTGGGGAAGTAACTATGCAAATCAGGTGAAACCGTCAGCATGAACCCTTTTCTCAAAGAGCAGGTCCCTCGTTTGCGCATGTTCAAACTCAGACTATACTTTCAGGGATCATTTCTATAGTTCTTGACTTGAGGAATGTGTTTCTAAAGTGTTTGGTCTCGCTACCCACGATGATGAGTTGTGATGTTCCCTTCTGGGCGTGAAACGGGCTTTGAGTAATGACTTGAGTCATATGCTCATCGTCATTGATGACCGTTCTTTACTTTCTTGGACAGTATTGAGGAAGGGAATGTGTTCAGAGTGGGTAGCCTATATTCCTGTTTGATGTTGGAAAACTTTCAAATCTGACGAATGTATTTGTTGTCCATCTATCAGAAAATGTGTTGATAGGTGTTTGAGAAGTTATTTTTTACTTTAGATAAAAAAATATTTCTTGTACCTCCTATATTCATTAGGTTCCGATTGTAGAAGAAATTAAACTACTGTGCAGGAAAGTCATCTCTTCTTTTGACCATCTCAACGTGCTAAATTTACTTTGGGAAATATTGGTGTGAGGCGTTATGAAACAGATTAACGATCTACGTTTAAAGTAGGCCCCACACTCCCAAATGCCCACTCTGCGCATGTGTGTACTCATGATACTGTGTGGTGAGACAACCCCCCTCTGGGACTGGGGAAGTAACTATGCAAATCAGGTGAAACCGTCATCATGAACCCTTTTCTCAAAGAGCAGGTCCCTCGTTTGCGCATGTTCAAACTAAGACTATACTTTCAGGGATAATTTCTATAGTTCTTGACTTGAGGAATGTGTTTCTAAAGTGTTTGGTCCCGCTACCCACAATGATGAGTTGTGATGTTCCTTTCTGGGTGTGAAACGGGCTTTGAGTAATGACTTGAGTCATATGCTCATTGTCATTGATGACTGTTCTTTACTTTCTTGGACAGTATTGAGGAAGGGAATGTGTTCAGAGTGGGTAGCCTATATTCCTGTTTGATGTTGGAAAACTTTCAAATCTGACGAATGTATTTGTTGTCCATCTATCAGAAAATGTGATAGGTGTTTGAGAAGTTATTTTTTACTTTAGATAAAAAAATATTTCTTGTACCTCCTATATTCATTAGGTTCCGATTGTAGAAGAAATTAAACTACTGTGCAGGAAAGTCATCTCTTCTTTTGACCATCTCAACGTGCTAAATTTACTTTGGGAAATATTGGTGTGAGGCGTTATGAAACAGATTAACAATCTATGTTTAAAGTAGGCCCCACAATCCCAAATGCCCACTCTGCGCATGTGTGTACTCATGATACTGTGTGGTGAGACAACCCCCCTCTGGGACTGGGGAAGTAACTATGCAAATCAGGTGAAACCGTCAACATGAACCCTTTTCTCAAAGAGCAGGTCCCTCGTTTGCGCATGTTCAAACTAAGACTATACTTTCAGGGATCATTTCTATAGTTCTTGACTTGAGGAATGTGTTTCTAAAGTGTTTGGTCTCGCTACCCACAATGATGAGTTGTGATGTTCCTTTCTGGGTGTGAAACGGGCTTTGAGTAGTGACTTCAGTCATATGCTCATTGTCATTGATGACCGTTCTTTACTTTCTTGGACAGTATTGAGGAAGGGAATGTGTTCAGAGTGGGAAGCCTATATTTCTGTTTGATGTTGGAAAACTTTCAAATCTGACGAATGTATTTGTTGTCCATCTATCACAAAATGTGTTGATAGGTGTTTGAGAAGTTATGTTTTACTTTAGATAAAAAAATATTTCTTGTACCTCCTATATTCATTAGGTTCCGATTGTAGAAGAAATTAAACTACTGTGCAGGAAAGTCATCTCTTCTTTTGACCATCTCAATGTGCTAAATTTACTTTGGGAAATATTGGTGTGAGGCGTTATGAAACAGATTAACGATCTACGTTTAAAGTAGGCCCCACACTCCCAAATGCCCACTCTGCGCATGTGTGTTGAGACGATACTGTGTGGTGAGACAACCCTCTCTGGGACTGGGGAAGTAACTATGCAAATCAGGTGAAACCGTCAGCATGAACCCTTTTCTCAAAGAGCAGGTCCCTCGTTTGCGCATGTTCAAACTAAGACTATACTTTCAGGGATCATTTCTATAGTTCTTGACTTGAGGAATGTGTTTCTAAAGTGTTTGGTCTCGCTACCCACGATGATGAGTTGTGATGTTCCCTTCTGGGCGTGAAACGGGCTTTGAGTAATGACTTGAGTCATATGCTCATCGTCATTGATGACCGTTCTTTACTTTCTTGGACAGTATTGAGGAAGGGAATGTGTTCAGAGTGGGTAGCCTATATTCCTGTTTGATGTTGGAAAACTTTCAAATCTGACGAATGTATTTGTTGTCCATCTATCAGAAAATGTGTTGATAGGTGTTTGAGAAGTTATTTTTTACTTTAGATAAAAAAATATTTCTTGTACCTCCTATATTCATTAGGTTCCGATTGTAGAAGAAATTAAACTACTGTGCAGGAAAGTCATCTCTTCTTTTGACCATCTCAACGTGCTAAATTTACTTTGGGAAATATTGGTGTGAGGCGTTATGAAACAGATTAACGATCTACGTTTAAAGTAGGCCCCACACTCCCAAATGCCCACTCTGCGCATGTGTGTACTCATGATACTGTGTGGTGAGACAACCCCCCTCTGGGACTGGGGAAGTAACTATGCAAATCAGGTGAAACCGTCATCATGAACCCTTTTCTCAAAGAGCAGGTCCCTCGTTTGCGCATGTTCAAACTAAGACTATACTTTCAGGGATCATTTCTATAGTTCTTGACTTGAGGAATGTGTTTCTAAAGTGTTTGGTCTCGCTACCCACAATGATGAGTTGTGATGTTCCTTTCTGGGTGTGAAACGGGCTTTGAGTAATGACTTGAGTCATATGCTCATTGTCATTAATGACTGTTCTTTACTTTCTTGGACAGTATTGAGGAAGGGAATGTGTTCAGAGTGGGTAGCCTATATTCCTGTTTGATGTTGGAAAACTTTCAAATCTGACGAATGTATTTGTTGTCCCTCTATCACAAAATGTGTTGATAGGTGTTTGAGAAGTTATTTTCTACTTTAGATAAAAAAATATTTCTTGTACCTCCTATATTCATTAGGTTCCGATTGTAGAAGAAATTAAACTACTGTGCAGGAAAGTCATCTCTTCTTTTGACCATCTCAACGTGCTAAATTTACTTTGGGAAATATTGGTGTGAGGCGTTATGAAACAGATTAACAATCTATGTTTAAAGTAGGCCCCACACTCCCAAATGCCCACTCTGCGCATGTGTGTACTCATGATACTGTGTGGTGAGACAACCCCCCTCTGGGACTGGGGAAGTAACTATGCAAATCAAGTGAAACCGTCATCATGAACCCTTTTCTCAAAGAGCAGGTCCCTCGTTTGCGCATGTTCAAACTAAGACTATACTTTCAGGGATCATTTCTATAGTTCTTGACTTGAGGAATGTGTTTCTAAAGTGTTTGGTCTCGCTACCCACAATGATGAGTTGTGATGTTCCCTTCTGGGCGTGAAACGGGCTTTGAGTAATGACTTGAGTCATATGCTCGTTGTCATTGATGACCGTTCTTTACTTTCTTGGACAGTATTGAGGAAGGGAATGTGTTCAGAGTGGAAAGCCTATATTTCTGTTTGATGTTGGAAAACTTTCAAATCTGATGAATGTATTTGTTGTCCATCTATCAGAAAATGTGTTGATAGGTGTTTGAGAAGTTATTTTTTACTTTAGATAAAAAAATATTTCTTGTACCTCCTATATTCATTAGGTTCCGATTGTAGAATAAATTAAACTACTGTGCAGGAAAGTCATCTCTTCTTTTGACCATCTCAACGTGCTAAATTTACTTTGGGAAATATTGGTGTGAGGCGTTATGAAACAGATTAACGATCTACGTTTAAAGTAGGCCCCACACTCCCAAATGCCCACTCTGCGCATGTGTGTACTCATGATACTGTGTGGTGAGACAACCCTCCTCTGGGACTGGGGAAGTAACTATGCAAATCAGGTGAAACCGTCATCATGAACCCTTTTCTCAAAGAGCAGGTCCCTCGTTTGCGCATGTTCAAACTAAGACTATACTTTCAGGGATTATTTCTATAGTTCTTGACTTGAGGAATGTGTTTCTAAAGTGTTTGGTCTCGCTACCCACGATGATGAGTTGTGATGTTCCCTTCTGGGTGTGAAACGGGCTTTGAGTAGTGACTTGAGTCATATGCTCATTGTTATTGATGACCGTTCTTTACTTTCTTGGACAGTATTGAGGAAGGGAATGTGTTCAGAGTGGGTAGCCTATCTTCCTGTTTGATGTTGGAAAACTTTCAAATCTGACGAATGTATTTGTTGTCCCTCTATCACAAAATGTGTTGATATGTGTTTGAGAAGTTATTTTCTACTTAAGATAAAAAAATATTTATTGTACCTCCTATATTCATTAGGTTCCGATTGTAGAAGAAATTAAACTACTGTGCAGGAAAGTCATCTCTTCTTTTGACCATCTCAACGTGCTAAATTTACTTTGGGAAATATTGGTGTGAGGCGTTATGAAACAGATTAACGATCTACGTTTAAAGTAGGCCCCACACTCCCAAATGCCCACTCTGCGCATGTGTGTACTCATGATACTGTGTGGTGAGACAACCCTCCTCTGGGACTGGGGAAGTAACTATGCAAATCAGGTGAAACCGTCATCATGAACCCTTTTCTCAAAGAGCAGGTCCCTCGTTTGCGCATGTTCAAACTAAGACTAAACTTTCAGGGATCATTTCTATAGTTCTTGACTTGAGGAATGTGTTTCTAAAGTGTTTGGTCTCGCTACCCACAATGATGAGTTGTGATGTTCCTTTCTGGGCGTGAAACGGGCTTTGAGTAGTGACTTGAGTCATATGCTCATTGTCATTGATGACCGTTCTTTACTTTCTTGGACAGTATTGAGGAAGGGAATGTGTTCAGAGTGGGAAGCCTATATATCTGTTTGATGTTGGAAAACTTTCAAATCTGACAAATGTATTTGTTGTCCATCTATCAGAAAATGTGTTGATAGGTGTTTGAGAAGTTATTTTTTACTTTAGATAAAAAAATATTTATTGTACCTCCTATATTCATTAGGTTCCGATTGTAGAAGAAATTAAACTACTGTGCAGGAAAGTCATCTCTTCTTTTGACCATCTCAACGTGCTAAATTTACTTTGGGAAATATTGGTGTGAGGCGTTATGAAACAGATTAACGATCTACGTTTAAAGTAGGCCCCACACTCCCAAATGCCCACTCTGCGCATGTGTGTACTCATGATACTGTGTGGTGAGACAACCCTCCTCTGGGACTGGGGAAGTAACTATGCAAATCAGGTGAAACCGTCATCATGAACCCTTTTCTCAAAGAGCAGGTCCTTCGTTTGCGCATGTTCAAACTAAGACTATACTTTCAGGGATCATTTCTATAGTTCTTGACTTGAGGAATGTGTTTCTAAAGTGTTTGGTCTCGCTACCCACAATGATGAGTTGTGATGTTCCTTTCTGGGTGTGAAACGGGCTTTGAGTAATGACTTGAGTCATATGCTCATTGTCATTGATGACCGTTCTTTACTTTCTTGGACAGTATTGAGGAAGGGAATGTGTTCAGAGTGGAAAGCCTATATTTCTGTTTGATGTTGGAAAACTTTCAAATCTGACGAATGTATTTGTTGTCCATCTATCAGAAAATGTGTTGATAGGTGTTTGAGAAGTTATTTTTTACTTTAGATAAAAAAATATTTCTTGTACCTCCTATATTCATTAGGTTCCGATTGTAGAAGAAATTAAACTACTGTGCAGGAAAGTCATCTCTTCTTTTGACCATCTCAACGTGCTAAATTTACTTTGGGAAATATTGGTGTGAGGCGTTATGAAACAGATTAACGATCTACGTTTAAAGTAGGCCCCACACTCCCAAATGCCCACTCTGCGCATGTGTGTTGAGACGATACTGTGTGGTGAGACAACCCTCCTCTGGGACTGGGGAAGTAACTATGCAAATCAGGTGAAACCGTCATCATGAACCCTTTTCTCAAAGAGCAGGTCCCTCGTTTGCGCATGTTCAAACTAAGACTATACTTTCAGGGATCATTTCTATAGTTTTTGACTTGAGGAATGTGTTTCTAAAGTGTTTGGTCTCGCTACCCACGATGATGAGTTGTGATGTTCCCTTCTGGGCGTGAAACGGGCTTTGAGTAATGACTTGAGTCATATGCTCATTGTCATTGATGACCGTACTTTACTTTCTTGGACAGTATTGAGGAAGGGAATGTGTTCAGAGTGGGTAGCCTATATTCCTGTTTGATGTTGGAAAACTTTCAAATCTGACGAATGTATTTGTTGTCCCTCTATCACAAAATGTGTTGATAGGTGTTTGAGAAGTTATTTTCTACTTTAGATAAAAAAATATTTCTTCTTCCTCCTATATTCATTAGGTTCCGATTGTAGAAGAAATTAAACTACTGTGCAGGAAAGTCATCTCTTCTTTTGACCATCTCAACGTGCTAAATTTACTTTGGGAAATATTGGTGTGAGGCGTTATGAAACAGATTAACGATCTACGTTTAAAGTAGGCCCCACACTCCCAAATGCCCACTCTGCGCATGTGTGTACTCATGATACTGTGTGGTGAGACAACCCCCCTCTGGGACTGGGGAAGTAACTATGCAAATCAGGTGAAACCATCATCATGAACCCTTTTCTCAAAGAGCAGGTCCCTCGTTTGCGCATGTTCAAACTAAGACTATACTTTCAGGGATCATTTCTATAGTTCTTGACTTGAGGAATGTGTTTCTAAAGTGTTTGGTCTCGCTACCCACAATGATGAGTTGTGATGTTCCTTTCTGGGCGTGAAACGGGCTTTGAGTAATGACTTGAGTCATATGCTCATTGTCATTGATGACCGTTCTTTACTTTCTTGGACAGTATTGAGGAAGGGAATGTGTTCAGAGTGGAAAGCCTATATTTCTGTTTGATGTTGGAAAACTTTCAAATCTGACGAATGTATTTGTTGTCCATCTATCAGAAAATGTGTTGATAGGTGTTTGAGAAGTTATTTTTTACTTTAGATAAAAAAATATTTCTTGTACCTCCTATATTCATTAGGTTCCGATTGTAGAAGAAATTAAACTACTGTGCAGGAAAGTCATCTCTTCTTTTGACCATCTCAACGTGCTAAATTTACTTTGGGAAATATTGGTGTGAGGCGTTATGAAACAGATTAACGATCCACGTTTAAAGTAGGCCCCACACTCCCAAATGCCCACTCTGCGCATGTGTGTACTCATGATACTGTGTGGTGAGACAACCCCCCTCTGGGACTGGGGAAGTAACTATGCAAATCAGGTGAAACCGTCATCATGAACCCTTTTCTCAAAGAGCAGGTCCTTCGTTTGCGCATGTTCAAACTAAGACTATACTTTCAGGGATCATTTCTATAGTTCTTGACTTGAGGAATGTGTTTCTAAAATGTTTGGTCTCGCTACCCACAATGATGAGTTGTGATGTTCCTTTCTGGGCGTGAAACGGGCTTTGAGTAATGACTTGAGTCATATGCTCATTGTCATTGATGACCGTTCTTTACTTTCTTGGACAGTATTGAGGAAGGGAATGTGTTCAGAGTGGGAAGCCTATATTTCTGTTTGATGTTGGAAAACTTTCAAATCTGACGAATGTATTTGTTGTCCATCTATCAGAAAATGTGTTGATAGGTGTTTGAGAAGTTATTTTCTACTTTAGATAAAAAAATATTTCTTCTACCTCCTATATTCATTAGGTTCCGATTGTAGAAGAAATTAAACTACTGTGCAGGAAAGTCATCTCTTCTTTTGACCATCTCAACGTGCTAAATTTACTTTGGGAAATATTGGTGTGAGGCGTTATGAAACAGATTAACGATCTACGTTTAAAGTAGGCCCCACACTCCCAAATGCCCACTCTGCGCATGTGTGTACTCATGATACTGTGTGGTGAGACAACCCCCCTCTGGGACTGGGGAAGTAACTATGCAAATCAGGTGAAACCGTCATCATGAACCCTTTTCTCAAAGAGCAGGTCCCTCGTTTGCGCATGTTCAAACTAAGACTATACTTTCAGGGATCATTTCTATAGTTCTTGACTTGAGGAATGTGTTTCTAAAGTGTTTGGTCTCGCTACCCACAATGATGAGTTGTGATGTTCCTTTCTGGGCGTGAAACGGGCTTTGAGTAATGACTTGAGTCATATGCTCATTGTCATTGATGACCGTTCTTTACTTTCTTGGACAGTATTGAGGAAGGGAATGTGTTCAGAGTGGAAAGCCTATATTTCTGTTTGATGTTGGAAAACTTTCAAATCTGACGAATGTATTTGTTGTCCATCTATCAGAAAATGTGTTGATAGGTGTTTGAGAAGTTATTTTTTACTTTAGATAAAAAAATATTTCTTGTACCTCCTATATTCATTAGGTTCCGATTGTAGAAGAAATTAAACTACTGTGCAGGAAAGTCATCTCTTCTTTTGACCATCTCAACGTGCTAAATTTACTTTGGGAAATATTGGTGTGAGGCGTTATGAAACAGATTAACGATCTACGTTTAAAGTAGGCCCCACACTCCCAAATGCCCACTCTGCGCATGTGTGTTGAGACGATACTGTGTGGTGAGACAACCCTCCTCTGGGACTGGGGAAGTAACTATGCAAATCAGGTGAAACCGTCATCATGAACCCTTTTCTCAAAGAGCAGGTCCCTCGTTTGCGCATGTTCAAACTAAGACTATACTTTCAGGGATCAATTCTATAGTTTTTGACTTGAGGAATGTGTTTCTAAAGTGTTTGGTCTCCCTAGATGATGAGTTGTGATGTTCCCTTCTGGGCGTGAAACGGGCTTTGAGTAATGACTTGAGTCATATGCTCATTGTCATTGATGACCGTACTTTACTTTCTTGGACAGTATTGAGGAAGGGAATGTGTTCAGAGTGGGTAGCCTATATTCCTGTTTGATGTTGGAAAACTTTCAAATCTGACGAATGTATTTGTTGTCCCTCTATCACAAAATGTGTTGATAGGTGTTTGAGAAGTTATTTTCTACTTTAGATAAAAAAATATTTCTTCTACCTCCTATATTCATTAGGTTCCGATTGTAGAAGAAATTAAACTACTGTGCAGGAAAGTCATCTCTTCTTTTGACCATCTCAACGTGCTAAATTTACTTTGGGAAATATTGGTGTGAGGCGTTATGAAACAGATTAACGATCTACGTTTAAAGTAGGCCCCACACTCCCAAATGCCCACTCTGCGCATGTGTGTACTCATGATACTGTGTGGTGAGACAACCCCCCTCTGGGACTGGGGAAGTAACTATGCAAATCAGGTGAAACCATCATCATGAACCCTTTTCTCAAAGAGCAGGTCCCTCGTTTGCGCATGTTCAAACTAAGACTATACTTTCAGGGATCATTTCTATAGTTCTTGACTTGAGGAATGTGTTTCTAAAGTGTTTGGTCTCGCTACCCACAATGATGAGTTGTGATGTTCCTTTCTGGGCGTGAAACGGGCTTTGAGTAATGACTTGAGTCATATGCTCATTGTCATTGATGACCGTTCTTTACTTTCTTGGACAGTATTGAGGAAGGGAATGTGTTCAGAGTGGAAAGCCTATATTTCTGTTTGATGTTGGAAAACTTTCAAATCTGACGAATGTATTTGTTGTCCATCTATCAGAAAATGTGTTGATAGGTGTTTGAGAAGTTATTTTTTACTTTAGATAAAAAAATATTTCTTGTACCTCCTATATTCATTAGGTTCCGATTGTAGAAGAAATTAAACTACTGTGCAGGAAAGTCATCTCTTCTTTTGACCATCTCAACGTGCTAAATTTACTTTGGGAAATATTGGTGTGAGGCGTTATGAAACAGATTAACGATCCACGTTTAAAGTAGGCCCCACACTCCCAAATGCCCACTCTGCGCATGTGTGTACTCATGATACTGTGTGGTGAGACAACCCCCCTCTGGGACTGGGGAAGTAACTATGCAAATCAGGTGAAACCGTCATCATGAACCCTTTTCTCAAAGAGCAGGTCCTTCGTTTGCGCATGTTCAAACTAAGACTATACTTTCAGGGATCATTTCTATAGTTCTTGACTTGAGGAATGTGTTTCTAAAATGTTTGGTCTCGCTACCCACAATGATGAGTTGTGATGTTCCTTTCTGGGCGTGAAACGGGCTTTGAGTAATGACTTGAGTCATATGCTCATTGTCATTGATGACCGTTCTTTACTTTCTTGGACAGTATTGAGGAAGGGAATGTGTTCAGAGTGGGAAGCCTATATTTCTGTTTGATGTTGGAAAACTTTCAAATCTGACGAATGTATTTGTTGTCCATCTATCAGAAAATGTGTTGATAGGTGTTTGAGAAGTTATTTTCTACTTTAGATAAAAAAATATTTCTTCTACCTCCTATATTCATTAGGTTCCGATTGTAGAAGAAATTAAACTACTGTGCAGGAAAGTCATCTCTTCTTTTGACCATCTCAACGTGCTAAATTTACTTTGGGAAATATTGGTGTGAGGCGTTATGAAACAGATTAACGATCTACGTTTAAAGTAGGCCCCACACTCCCAAATGCCCACTCTGCGCATGTGTGTACTCATGATACTGTGTGGTGAGACAACCCCCCTCTGGGACTGGGGAAGTAACTATGCAAATCAGGTGAAACCGTCATCATGAACCCTTTTCTCAAAGAGCAGGTCCCTCGTTTGCGCATGTTCAAACTAAGACTATACTTTCAGGGATCATTTCTATAGTTCTTGACTTGAGGAATGTGTTTCTAAAGTGTTTGGTCTCGCTACCCACAATGATGAGTTGTGATGTTCCTTTCTGGGCGTGAAACGGGCTTTGAGTAATGACTTGAGTCATATGCTCATTGTCATTGATGACCGTTCTTTACTTTCTTGGACAGTATTGAGGAAGGGAATGTGTTCAGAGTGGAAAGCCTATATTTCTGTTTGATGTTGGAAAACTTTCAAATCTGACGAATGTATTTGTTGTCCATCTATCAGAAAATGTGTTGATAGGTGTTTGAGAAGTTATTTTTTACTTTAGATAAAAAAATATTTCTTGTACCTCCTATATTCATTAGGTTCCGATTGTAGAAGAAATTAAACTACTGTGCAGGAAAGTCATCTCTTCTTTTGACCATCTCAACGTGCTAAATTTACTTTGGGAAATATTGGTGTGAGGCGTTATGAAACAGATTAACGATCTACGTTTAAAGTAGGCCCCACACTCCCAAATGCCCACTCTGCGCATGTGTGTTGAGACGATACTGTGTGGTGAGACAACCCTCCTCTGGGACTGGGGAAGTAACTATGCAAATCAGGTGAAACCGTCATCATGAACCCTTTTCTCAAAGAGCAGGTCCCTCGTTTGCGCATGTTCAAACTAAGACTATACTTTCAGGGATCAATTCTATAGTTTTTGACTTGAGGAATGTGTTTCTAAAGTGTTTGGTCTCCCTAGATGATGAGTTGTGATGTTCCCTTCTGGGCGTGAAACGGGCTTTGAGTAATGACTTGAGTCATATGCTCATTGTCATTGATGACCGTACTTTACTTTCTTGGACAGTATTGAGGAAGGGAATGTGTTCAGAGTGGGTAGCCTATATTCCTGTTTGATGTTGGAAAACTTTCAAATCTGACGAATGTATTTGTTGTCCCTCTATCACAAAATGTGTTGATAGGTGTTTGAGAAGTTATTTTCTACTTTAGATAAAAAAATATTTCTTCTACCTCCTATATTCATTAGGTTCCGATTGTAGAAGAAATTAAACTACTGTGCAGGAAAGTCATCTCTTCTTTTGACCATCTCAACGTGCTAAATTTACTTTGGGAAATATTGGTGTGAGGCGTTATGAAACAGATTAACGATCTACGTTTAAAGTAGGCCCCACACTCCCAAATGCCCACTCTGCGCATGTGTGTACTCATGATACTGTGTGGTGAGACAACCCCCCTCTGGGACTGGGGAAGTAACTATGCAAATCAGGTGAAACCATCATCATGAACCCTTTTCTCAAAGAGCAGGTCCCTCGTTTGCGCATGTTCAAACTAAGACTATACTTTCAGGGATCATTTCTATAGTTCTTGACTTGAGGAATGTGTTTCTAAAGTGTTTGGTCTCGCTACCCACAATGATGAGTTGTGATGTTCCTTTCTGGGCGTGAAACGGGCTTTGAGTAATGACTTGAGTCATATGCTCATTGTCATTGATGACCGTTCTTTACTTTCTTGGACAGTATTGAGGAAGGGAATGTGTTCAGAGTGGAAAGCCTATATTTCTGTTTGATGTTGGAAAACTTTCAAATCTGACGAATGTATTTGTTGTCCATCTATCAGAAAATGTGTTGATAGGTGTTTGAGAAGTTATTTTTTACTTTAGATAAAAAAATATTTCTTGTACCTCCTATATTCATTAGGTTCCGATTGTAGAAGAAATTAAACTACTGTGCAGGAAAGTCATCTCTTCTTTTGACCATCTCAACGTGCTAAATTTACTTTGGGAAATATTAGTGTGAGGCGTTATGAAACAGATTAACGATCCACGTTTAAAGTAGGCCCCACACTCCCAAATGCCCACTCTGCGCATGTGTGTACTCATGATACTGTGTGGTGAGACAACCCCCCTCTGGGACTGGGGAAGTAACTATGCAAATCAGGTGAAACCGTCATCATGAACCCTTTTCTCAAAGAGCAGGTCCTTCGTTTGCGCATGTTCAAAC
Organism: Borostomias antarcticus; assembly: GCF_949987555.1. NCBI lineage: Eukaryota > Metazoa > Chordata > Actinopteri > Stomiiformes > Stomiidae > Borostomias > Borostomias antarcticus. Next base: position 22,836,708 of record NC_140235.1, read on the forward strand.
TAAGACTATACTTTCAGGGATCATTTCTATAGTTCTTGACTTGAGGAATGTGTTTCTAAAATGTTTGGTCTCGCTACCCACAATGATGAGTTGTGATGTTCCTTTCTGGGCGTGAAACGGGCTTTGAGTAATGACTTGAGTCATATGCTCATTGTCATTGATGACCGTTCTTTACTTTCTTGGACAGTATTGAGGAAGGGAATGTGTTCAGAGTGGAAAGCCTATATTTCTGTTTGATGTTGGAAAACTTTCAAATCTGACGAATGTATTTGTTGTCCATCTATCAGAAAATGTGTTGATAGGTGTTTGAGAAGTTATTTTTTACTTTAGATAAAAAAATATTTCTTGTACCTCCTATATTCATTAGGTTCCGATTGTAGAAGAAATTAAACTACTGTGCAGGAAAGTCATCTCTTCTTTTGACCATCTCAACGTGCTAAATTTACTTTGGGAAATATTGGTGTGAGGCGTTATGAAACAGATTAACGATCTACGTTTAAAGTAGGCCCCACACTCCCAAATGCCCACTCTGCGCATGTGTGTACTCATGATACTGTGTGGTGAGACAACCCTCCTCTGGGACTGGGGAAGTAACTATGCAAATCAGGTGAAACCGTCATCATGAACCCTTTTCTCAAAGAGCAGGTCCCTCGTTTGCGCATGTTCAAACTAAGACTATACTTTCAGGGATCATTTCTATAGTTTTTGACTTGAGGAATGTGTTTCTAAAGTGTTTGGTCTCGCTACCCACGATGATGAGTTGTGATGTTCCCTTCTGGGCGTGAAACGGGCTTTGAGTAATGACTTGAGTCATATGCTCATTGTCATTGATGACCGTTCTTTACTTTCTTGGACAGTATTGAGGAAGGGAATGTGTTCAGAGTGGGAAGCCTATATTTCTGTTTGATGTTGGAAAACTTTCAAATCTGACGAATGTATTTGTTGTCCATCTATCACAAAATGTGTTGATAGGTGTTTGAGAAGTTATGTTTTACTTTAGATAAAAAAATATTTCTTGTACCTCCTATATTCATTAGGTTCCGATTGTAGAAGAAATTAAACTACTGTGCAGGAAAGTCATCTCTTCTTTTGACCATCTCAATGTGCTAAATTTACTTTGGGAAATATTGGTGTGAGGCGTTATGAAACAGATTAACGATCTACGTTTAAAGTAGGCCCCACACTCCCAAATGCCCACTCTGCGCATGTGTGTTGAGACGATACTGTGTGGTGAGACAACCCTCTCTGGGACTGGGGAAGTAACTATGCAAATCAGGTGAAACCGTCAGCATGAACCCTTTTCTCAAAGAGCAGGTCCCTCGTTTGCGCATGTTCAAACTAAGACTATACTTTCAGGGATCATTTCTATAGTTCTTGACTTGAGGAATGTGTTTCTAAAGTGTTTGGTCTCGCTACCCACGATGATGAGTTGTGATGTTCCCTTCTGGGCGTGAAACGGGCTTTGAGTAATGACTTGAGTCATATGCTCATCGTCATTGATGACCGTTCTTTACTTTCTTGGACAGTATTGAGGAAGGGAATGTGTTCAGAGTGGGTAGCCTATATTCCTGTTTGATGTTGGAAAACTTTCAAATCTGACGAATGTATTTGTTGTCCATCTATCAGAAAATGTGTTGATAGGTGTTTGAGAAGTTATTTTTTACTTTAGATAAAAAAATATTTCTTGTACCTCCTATATTCATTAGGTTCCGATTGTAGAATAAATTAAACTACTGTGCAGGAAAGTCATCTCTTCTTTTGACCATCTCAACGTGCTAAATTTACTTTGGGAAATATTGGTGTGAGGCGTTATGAAACAGATTAACGATCTACGTTTAAAGTAGGCCCCACACTCCCAAATGCCCACTCTGCGCATGTGTGTACTCATGATACTGTGTGGTGAGACAACCCCCCTCTGGGACTGGGGAAGTAACTATGCAAATCAGGTGAAACCGTCATCATGAACCCTTTTCTCAAAGAGCAGGTCCCTCGTTTGCGCATGTTCAAACTAAGACTATACTTTCAGGGATCATTTCTATAGTTCTTGACTTGAGGAATGTGTTTCTAAAGTGTTTGGTCTCGCTACCCACAATGATGAGTTGTGATGTTCCTTTCTGGGCGTGAAACGGGCTTTGAGTAATGACTTGAGTCATATGCTCATTGTCATTGATGACCGTTCTTTACTTTCTTGGACAGTATTGAGGAAGGGAATGTGTTCAGAGTGGAAAGCCTATATTTCTGTTTGATGTTGGAAAACTTTCAAATCTGACGAATGTATTTGTTGTCCATCTATCAGAAAATGTGTTGATAGGTGTTTGAGAAGTTATTTTTTACTTTAGATAAAAAAATATTTCTTGTACCTCCTATATTCATTAGGTTCCGATTGTAGAAGAAATTAAACTACTGTGCAGGAAAGTCATCTCTTCTTTTGACCATCTCAACGTGCTAAATTTACTTTGGGAAATATTGGTGTGAGGCGTTATGAAACAGATTAACGATCCACGTTTAAAGTAGGCCCCACACTCCCAAATGCCCACTCTGCGCATGTGTGTACTCATGATACTGTGTGGTGAGACAACCCCCCTCTGGGACTGGGGAAGTAACTATGCAAATCAGGTGAAACCGTCATCATGAACCCTTTTCTCAAAGAGCAGGTCCTTCGTTTGCGCATGTTCAAACTAAGACTATACTTTCAGGGATCATTTCTATAGTTCTTGACTTGAGGAATGTGTTTCTAAAATGTTTGGTCTCGCTACCCACAATGATGAGTTGTGATGTTCCTTTCTGGGCGTGAAACGGGCTTTGAGTAATGACTTGAGTCATATGCTCATTGTCATTGATGACCGTTCTTTACTTTCTTGGACAGTATTGAGGAAGGGAATGTGTTCAGAGTGGAAAGCCTATATTTCTGTTTGATGTTGGAAAACTTTCAAATCTGACGAATGTATTTGTTGTCCATCTATCAGAAAATGTGTTGATAGGTGTTTGAGAAGTTATTTTTTACTTTAGATAAAAAAATATTTCTTGTACCTCCTATATTCATTAGGTTCCGATTGTAGAAGAAATTAAACTACTGTGCAGGAAAGTCATCTCTTCTTTTGACCATCTCAACGTGCTAAATTTACTTTGGGAAATATTGGTGTGAGGCGTTATGAAACAGATTAACGATCTACGTTTAAAGTAGGCCCCACACTCCCAAATGCCCACTCTGCGCATGTGTGTACTCATGATACTGTGTGGTGAGACAACCCTCCTCTGGGACTGGGGAAGTAACTATGCAAATCAGGTGAAACCGTCATCATGAACCCTTTTCTCAAAGAGCAGGTCCCTCGTTTGCGCATGTTCAAACTAAGACTATACTTTCAGGGATCATTTCTATAGTTTTTGACTTGAGGAATGTGTTTCTAAAGTGTTTGGTCTCGCTACCCACGATGATGAGTTGTGATGTTCCCTTCTGGGCGTGAAACGGGCTTTGAGTAATGACTTGAGTCATATGCTCATTGTCATTGATGACCGTTCTTTACTTTCTTGGACAGTATTGAGGAAGGGAATGTGTTCAGAGTGGGAAGCCTATATTTCTGTTTGATGTTGGAAAACTTTCAAATCTGACGAATGTATTTGTTGTCCATCTATCACAAAATGTGTTGATAGGTGTTTGAGAAGTTATGTTTTACTTTAGATAAAAAAATATTTCTTGTACCTCCTATATTCATTAGGTTCCGATTGTAGAAGAAATTAAACTACTGTGCAGGAAAGTCATCTCTTCTTTTGACCATCTCAATGTGCTAAATTTACTTTGGGAAATATTGGTGTGAGGCGTTATGAAACAGATTAACGATCTACGTTTAAAGTAGGCCCCACACTCCCAAATGCCCACTCTGCGCATGTGTGTTGAGACGATACTGTGTGGTGAGACAACCCTCTCTGGGACTGGGGAAGTAACTATGCAAATCAGGTGAAACCGTCAGCATGAACCCTTTTCTCAAAGAGCAGGTCCCTCGTTTGCGCATGTTCAAACTAAGACTATACTTTCAGGGATCATTTCTATAGTTCTTGACTTGAGGAATGTGTTTCTAAAGTGTTTGGTCTCGCTACCCACGATGATGAGTTGTGATGTTCCCTTCTGGGCGTGAAACGGGCTTTGAGTAATGACTTGAGTCATATGCTCATCGTCATTGATGACCGTTCTTTACTTTCTTGGACAGTATTGAGGAAGGGAATGTGTTCAGAGTGGGTAGCCTATATTCCTGTTTGATGTTGGAAAACTTTCAAATCTGACGAATGTATTTGTTGTCCATCTATCAGAAAATGTGTTGATAGGTGTTTGAGAAGTTATTTTTTACTTTAGATAAAAAAATATTTCTTGTACCTCCTATATTCATTAGGTTCCGATTGTAGAATAAATTAAACTACTGTGCAGGAAAGTCATCTCTTCTTTTGACCATCTCAACGTGCTAAATTTACTTTGGGAAATATTGGTGTGAGGCGTTATGAAACAGATTAACGATCTACGTTTAAAGTAGGCCCCACACTCCCAAATGCCCACTCTGCGCATGTGTGTACTCATGATACTGTGTGGTGAGACAACCCCCCTCTGGGACTGGGGAAGTAACTATGCAAATCAGGTGAAACCGTCATCATGAACCCTTTTCTCAAAGAGCAGGTCCCTCGTTTGCGCATGTTCAAACTAAGACTATACTTTCAGGGATCATTTCTATAGTTCTTGACTTGAGGAATGTGTTTCTAAAGTGTTTGGTCTCGCTACCCACAATGATGAGTTGTGATGTTCCTTTCTGGGTGTGAAACGGGCTTTGAGTAATGACTTGAGTCATATGCTCATTGTCATTGATGACTGTTCTTTACTTTCTTGGACAGTATTGAGGAAGGGAATGTGTTCAGAGTGGGTAGCCTATATTCCTGTTTGATGTTGGAAAACTTTCAAATCTGACGAATGTATTTGTTGTCCATCTATCAGAAAATGTGTTGATAGGTGTTTGAGAAGTTATTTTTTACTTTAGATAAAAAAATATTTCTTGTACCTCCTATATTCATTAGGTTCCGATTGTAGAAGAAATTAAACTACTGTGCAGGAAAGTCATCTCTTCTTTTGACCATCTCAACGTGCTAAATTTACTTTGGGAAATATTGGTGTGAGGCGTTATGAAACAGATTAACAATCTATGTTTAAAGTAGGCCCCACAATCCCAAATGCCCACTCTGCGCATGTGTGTACTCATGATACTGTGTGGTGAGACAACCCCCCTCTGGGACTGGGGAAGTAACTATGCAAATCAGGTGAAACCGTCATCATGAACCCTTTTCTCAAAGAGCAGGTCCCTCGTTTGCGCATGTTCAAACTAAGACTATACTTTCAGGGATCATTTCTATAGTTCTTGACTTGAGGAATGTGTTTCTAAAGTGTTTGGTCTCGCTACCCACAATGATGAGTTGTGATGTTCCTTTCTGGGTGTGAAACGGGCTTTGAGTAGTGACTTCAGTCATATGCTCATTGTCATTGATGACCGTTCTTTACTTTCTTGGACAGTATTGAGGAAGGGAATGTGTTCAGAGTGGGAAGCCTATATTTCTGTTTGATGTTGGAAAACTTTCAAATCTGACGAATGTATTTGTTGTCCATCTATCACAAAATGTGTTGATAGGTGTTTGAGAAGTTATGTTTTACTTTAGATAAAAAAATATTTCTTGTACCTCCTATATTCATTAGGTTCCGATTGTAGAAGAAATTAAACTACTGTGCAGGAAAGTCATCTCTTCTTTTGACCATCTCAATGTGCTAAATTTACTTTGGGAAATATTGGTGTGAGGCGTTATGAAACAGATTAACGATCTACGTTTAAAGTAGGCCCCACACTCCCAAATGCCCACTCTGCGCATGTGTGTTGAGACGATACTGTGTGGTGAGACAACCCTCTCTGGGACTGGGGAAGTAACTATGCAAATCAGGTGAAACCGTCAGCATGAACCCTTTTCTCAAAGAGCAGGTCCCTCGTTTGCGCATGTTCAAACTAAGACTATACTTTCAGGGATCATTTCTATAGTTCTTGACTTGAGGAATGTGTTTCTAAAGTGTTTGGTCTCGCTACCCACGATGATGAGTTGTGATGTTCCCTTCTGGGCGTGAAACGGGCTTTGAGTAATGACTTGAGTCATATGCTCATCGTCATTGATGACCGTTCTTTACTTTCTTGGACAGTATTGAGGAAGGGAATGTGTTCAGAGTGGGTAGCCTATATTCCTGTTTGATGTTGGAAAACTTTCAAATCTGACGAATGTATTTGTTGTCCATCTATCAGAAAATGTGTTGATAGGTGTTTGAGAAGTTATTTTTTACTTTAGATAAAAAAATATTTCTTGTACCTCCTATATTCATTAGGTTCCGATTGTAGAAGAAATTAAACTACTGTGCAGGAAAGTCATCTCTTCTTTTGACCATCTCAACGTGCTAAATTTACTTTGGGAAATATTGGTGTGAGGCGTTATGAAACAGATTAACGATCTACGTTTAAAGTAGGCCCCACACTCCCAAATGCCCACTCTGCGCATGTGTGTACTCATGATACTGTGTGGTGAGACAACCCTCCTCTGGGACTGGGGAAGTAACTATGCAAATCAGGTGAAACCGTCATCATGAACCCTTTTCTCAAAGAGCAGGTCCCTCGTTTGCGCATGTTCAAACTAAGACTATACTTTCAGGGATCATTTCTATAGTTCTTGACGTGAGGAATGTGTTTCTAAAGTGTTTGGTCTCGCTACCCACAATGATGAGTTGTGATGTTTCTTTCTGGGCGTGAAATGGGCTTTGAGTAATGACTTGAGTCATATGCTCATTGTCATTGATGACCGTTCTTTACTTTCTTGGACAGTATTGAGGAAGGGAATGTGTTCAGAGTGGGTAGCCTATATTCCTGTTTGATGTTGGAAAACTTTCAAATCTGACGAATGTATTTGTTGTCCCTCTATCACAAAATGTGTTGATAGGTGTTTGAGAAGTTATTTTCTACTTAAGATAAAAAAATATTTATTGTACCTCCTATATTCATTAGGTTCCGATTGTAGAAGAAATTAAACTACTGTGCAGGAAAGTCATCTCTTCTTTTGACCATCTCAACGTGCTAAATTTACTTTGGGAAATATTGGTGTGAGGCGTTATGAAACAAATTAACGATCTACGTTTAAAGTAGGCCCCACACTCCCAAATGCCCACTCTGCGCATGTGTGTACTCATGATACTGTGTGGTGAGACAACCCTCCTCTGGGACTGGGGAAGTAACTATGCAAATCAGGTGAAACCGTCATCATGAACCCTTTTCTCAAAGAGCAGGTCCCTCGTTTGCGCATGTTCAAACTAAGACTATACTTTCAGGGATCATTTCTATAGTTCTTGACTTGAGGAATGTGTTTCTAAAGTGTTTGGTCTCGCTACCCACGATGATGAGTTGTGATGTTCCCTTCTGGGTGTGAAACGGGCTTTGAGTAATGACTTGAGTCATATGCTCATTGTCATTGATGACCGTTCTTTACTTTCTTGGACAGTATTGAGGAAGGGAATGTGTTCAGAGTGGGTAGCCTATATTCCTGTTTGATGTTGGAAAACTTTCAACTCTGACGAATGTATTTGTTGTCCCTCAATCACAAAATGTGTTGATAGGTGTTTGAGAAGTTATTTTCTACTTTAGATAAAAAAATATTTCTTGTACCTCCTATATTCATTAGGTTCCGATTGTAGAAGAAATTAAACTACTGTGCAGGAAAGTCATCTCTTCTTTTGACCATCTCAACGTGCTAAATTTACTTTGGGAAATATTGGTGTGAGGCGTTATGAAACAGATTAACAATCTATGTTTAAAGTAGGCCCCACACTCCCAAATGCCCACTCTGCGCATGTGTGTACTCATGATACTGTGTGGTGAGACAACCCCCCTCTGGGACTGGGGAAGTAACTATGCAAATCAAGTGAAACCGTCATCATGAACCCTTTTCTCAAAGAGCAGGTCCCTCGTTTGCGCATGTTCAAACTAAGACTATACTTTCAGGGATCATTTCTATAGTTCTTGACTTGAGGAATGTGTTTCTAAAGTGTTTGGTCTCGCTACCCACAATGATGAGTTGTGATGTTCCCTTCTGGGCGTGAAACGGGCTTTGAGTAATGACTTGAGTCATATGCTCGTTGTCATTGATGACCGTTCTTTACTTTCTTGGACAGTATTGAGGAAGGGAATGTGTTCAGAGTGGAAAGCCTATATTTCTGTTTGATGTTGGAAAACTTTCAAATCTGATGAATGTATTTGTTGTCCATCTATCAGAAAATGTGTTGATAGGTGTTTGAGAAGTTATTTTTTACTTTAGATAAAAAAATATTTCTTGTACCTCCTATATTCATTAGGTTCCGATTGTAGAATAAATTAAACTACTGTGCAGGAAAGTCATCTCTTCTTTTGACCATCTCAACGTGCTAAATTTACTTTGGGAAATATTGGTGTGAGGCGTTATGAAACAGATTAACGATCTACGTTTAAAGTAGGCCCCACACTCCCAAATGCCCACTCTGCGCATGTGTGTACTCATGATACTGTGTGGTGAGACAACCCCCCTCTGGGACTGGGGAAGTAACTATGCAAATCAGGTGAAACCGTCATCATGAACCCTTTTCTCAAAGAGCAGGTCCCTCGTTTGCGCATGTTCAAACTAAGACTATACTTTCAGGGATCATTTCTATAGTTCTTGACTTGAGGAATGTATTTCTAAAGTGTTTGGTCTCGCTACCCACGATGATGAGTTGTGATGTTCCCTTCTGGGCGTGAAACGGGCTTTGAGTAATGACTTGAGTCATATGCTCATTGTCATTGATGACCGTTCTTTACTTTCTTGGACAGTATTGAGGAAGGGAATGTGTTCAGAGTGGGTAGCCTATATTCCTGTTTGATGTTGGAAAACTTTCAAATCTGACGAATGTATTTGTTGTCCCTCTATCACAAAATGTGTTGATAGGTGTTTGAGAAGTTATTTTCTACTTAAGATAAAAAAATATTTATTGTACCTCCTATATTCATTAGGTTCCGATTGTAGAAGAAATTAAACTACTGTGCAGGAAAGTCATCTCTTCTTTTGACCATCTCAACGTGCTAAATTTACTTTGGGAAATATTGGTGTGAGGCGTTATGAAACAAATTAACGATCTACGTTTAAAGTAGGCCCCACACTCCCAAATGCCCACTCTGCGCATGTGTGTACTCATGATACTGTGTGGTGAGACAACCCTCCTCTGGGACTGGGGAAGTAACTATGCAAATCAGGTGAAACCGTCATCATGAACCCTTTTCTCAAAGAGCAGGTCCCTCGTTTGCGCATGTTCAAACTAAGACTATACTTTCAGGGATCATTTCTATAGTTCTTGACTTGAGGAATGTGTTTCTAAAGTGTTTGGTCTCGCTACCCACGATGATGAGTTGTGATGTTCCCTTCTGGGTGTGAAACGGGCTTTGAGTAATGACTTGAGTCATATGCTCATTGTCATTGATGACCGTTCTTTACTTTCTTGGACAGTATTGAGGAAGGGAATGTGTTCAGAGTGGGTAGCCTATATTCCTGTTTGATGTTGGAAAACTTTCAACTCTGACGAATGTATTTGTTGTCCCTCAATCACAAAATGTGTTGATAGGTGTTTGAGAAGTTATTTTCTACTTTAGATAAAAAAATATTTCTTGTACCTCCTATATTCATTAGGTTCCGATTGTAGAAGAAATTAAACTACTGTGCAGGAAAGTCATCTCTTCTTTTGACCATCTCAACGTGCTAAATTTACTTTGGGAAATATTGGTGTGAGGCGTTATGAAACAGATTAACGATCTACGTTTATAGTAGGCCCCACACTCCCAAATGCCCACTCTGCGCATGTGTACTCATGATACTGTGTGGTGAGACAACCCCCCTCTGGGACTGGGGAAGTAACTATGCAAATCAGGTGAAACCGTCATCATGAACCCTTTTCTCAAAGAGCAGGTCCCTCGTTTGCGAATGTTCAAACTAAGACTATACTTTCAGGGATCATTTCTATAGTTCTTGACTTGAGGAATGTGTTTCTAAAGTGTTTGGTCTCGCTACCCACGATGATGAGTTGTGATGTTCCCTTCTGGGTGTGAAACGGGCTTTGAGTAGTGACTTAAGTCATATGCTCATTGTCAATGATGACCGTTCTTTACTTTCTTGGACAGTATTGAGGAAGGGAATGTGTTCAGAGTGGGAAGCCTATATTTCTGTTTGATGTTGGAAAACTTTCAAATCTGATGAATGTATTTGTTGTCCATCTATCACAAAATGTGTTGATAGGTGTTTGAGAAGTTATTTTTTACTTTAGATAAAAAAATATTTCTTGTACCTCCTATATTCATTAGGTTCCGATTGTAGAATAAATTAAACTACTGTGCAGGAAAGTCATCTCTTCTTTTGACCATCTCAATGTGCTAAATTTACTTTGGGAAATATTGGTGTGAGGCGTTATGAAACAGATTAACGATCTACGTTTAAAGTAGGCCCCACACTCCCAAATGCCCACTCTGCGCATGTGTGTTGAGACGATACTGTGTGGTGAGACAACCCTCTCTGGGACTGGGGAAGTAACTATGCAAATCAGGTGAAACCGTCAGCATGAACCCTTTTCTCAAAGAGCAGGTCCCTCGTTTGCGCATGTTCAAACTAAGACTATACTTTCAGGGATCATTTCTATAGTTCTTGACTTGAGGAATGTGTTTCTAAAGTGTTTGGTCTCGCTACCCACGATGATGAGTTGTGATGTTCCCTTCTGGGCGTGAAACGGGCTTTGAGTAATGACTTGAGTCATATGCTCATCGTCATTGATGACCGTTCTTTACTTTCTTGGACAGTATTGAGGAAGGGAATGTGTTCAGAGTGGGTAGCCTATATTCCTGTTTGATGTTGGAAAACTTTCAAATCTGACGAATGTATTTGTTGTCCATCTATCAGAAAATGTGTTGATAGGTGTTTGAGAAGTTATTTTTTACTTTAGATAAAAAAATATTTCTTGTACCTCCTATATTCATTAGGTTCCGATTGTAGAAGAAATTAAACTACTGTGCAGGAAAGTCATCTCTTCTTTTGACCATCTCAACGTGCTAAATTTACTTTGGGAAATATTGGTGTGAGGCGTTATGAAACAGATTAACAATCTATGTTTAAAGTAGGCCCCACACTCCCAAATGCCCACTCTGCGCATGTGTGTACTCATGATACTGTGTGGTGAGACAACCCCCCTCTGGGACTGGGGAAGTAACTATGCAAATCAGGTGAAACCGTCATCATGAACCCTTTTCTCAAAGAGCAGGTCCCTCGTTTGCGCATGTTCAAACTAAGACTATACTTTCAGGGATCATTTCTATAGTTCTTGACTTGAGGAATGTGTTTCTAAAGTGTTTGGTCTCGCTTCCCACGATGATGAGTTGTGATGTTCCTTTCTGGGTGTGAAACGGGCTTTGAGTAGTGACTTCAGTCATATGCTCATTGTCATTGATGACCGTTCTTTACTTTCTTGGACAGTATTGAGGAAGGGAATGTGTTCAGAGTGGGAAGCCTATATTTCTGTCTGATGTTGGAAAACTTTCAAATCTGACGAATGTATTTGTTGTCCATCTATCACAAAATGTGTTGATAGGTGTTTGAGAAGTTATGTTTTACTTTAGATAAAAAAATATTTCTTGTACCTCCTATATTCATTAGGTTCCGATTGTAGAAGAAATTAAACTACTGTGCAGGAAAGTCATCTCTTCTTTTGACCATCTCAATGTGCTAAATTTACTTTGGGAAATATTGGTGTGAGGCGTTATGAAACAGATTAACGATCTACGTTTAAAGTAGGCCCCACACTCCCAAATGCCCACTCTGCGCATGTGTGTTGAGACGATACTGTGTGGTGAGACAACCCTTCTCTGGGACTGGGGAAGTAACTATGCAAATCAGGTGAAACCGTCATCATGAACCCTTTTCTCAAAGAGCAGGTCCCTCGTTTGCGCATGTTCAAACTAAGACTATACTTTCAGGGATCATTTCTATAGTTCTTGACTTGAGGAATGTGTTTCTAAAGTGTTTCGTTTTGCTACCCACGATGATGAGTTGTGATGTTCCCTTCTGGGCGTGAAACGGGCTTTGAGTAATGACTTGAGTCATATGCTCATTGTCATTGATGACCGTTCTTTACTTTCTTGGACAGTATTGAGGAAGGGAATGTGTTCAGAGTGGGTAGCCTATATTCCTGTTTGATGTTGGAAAACTTTCAAATCTGACGAATGTATTTGTTGTCCCTCTATCACAAAATGTGTTGATAGGTGTTTGAGAAGTTATTTTCTACTTTAGATAAAAACATATTTCTTGTACCTCCTATATTCATTAGGTTCCGATTGTAGAAGAAATTAAACTACTGTGCAGGAAAGTCATCTCTTCTTTTGACCATCTCAACGTGCTAAATTTACTTTGGGAAATATTGGTGTGAGGCGTTATGAAACAGATTAACGATCTACGTTTAAAGTAGGCCCCACACTCCCAAATGCCCACTCTGCGCATGTGTGTACTCATGATACTGTGTGGTGAGACAACCCCCCTCTGGGACTGGGGAAGTAACTATGCAAATCAGGTGAAACCGTCATCATGAACCCTTTTCTCAAAGAGCAGGTCCCTCGTTTGCGCATGTTCAAACTAAGACTATACTTTCAGGGATCATTTCTATAGTTCTTGACTTGAGGAATGTGTTTCTAAAGTGTTTCGTCTTGCTACCCACGATGATGAGTTGTGATGTTCCCTTCTGGGCGTGAAACGGGCTTTGAGTAATGACTTGAGTCATATGCTCATTGTCATTGATGACCGTTCTTTACTTTCTTGGACAGTATTGAGGAAGGGAATGTGTTCAGAGTGGGTAGCCTATATTCCTGTTTGATGTTGGAAAACTTTCAAATCTGACGAATGTATTTGTTGTCCCTCTATCAGAAAATGTGTTGATAGGTGTTTGAGAAGTTATTTTTTACTTTAGATAAAAAAATATTTCTTGTACCTCCTATATTCATTAGGTTCCGATTGTAGAAGAAATTAAACTACTGTGCAGGAAATTCATCTCTTCTTTTGACCATCTCAACGTGCTAAATTTACTTTGGGAAATATTGGTGTGAGGCGTTATGAAACAGATTAACGATCTACGTTTAAAGTAGGCCCCACACTCCCAAATGCCCACTCTGCGCATGTGTGTACTCATGATACTGTGTGGTGAGACAACCCCCCTCTGGGACTGGGGAAGTAACTATGCAAATCAGGTGAAACCGTCATCATGAACCCTTTTCTCAAAGAGCAGGTCCCTCGTTTGCGCATGTTCAAACTAAGACTATACTTTCAGGGATCATTTCTATAGTTCTTGACTTGAGGAATGTGTTTCTAAAGTGTTTGGTCTCGCTACCCACGATGATGAGTTGTGATGTTCCCTTCTGGGTGTGAAACGGGCGTTGAGTAGTGACTTGAGTCATATGCTCATTGTTATTGATGACCGTTCTTTACTTTCTTGGACAGTATTGAGGAAGGGAATGTGTTCAGAGTGGGTAGCCTATCTTCCTGTTTGATGTTGGAAAACTTTCAAATCTGACGAATGTATTTGTTGTCCCTCTATCACAAAATGTGTTGATATGTGTTTGAGAAGTTATTTTCTACTTAAGATAAAAAAATATTTATTGTACCTCCTATATTCATTAGGTTCCGATTGTAGAAGAAATTAAACTACTGTGCAGGAAAGTCATCTCTTCTTTTGACCATCTCAACGTGCTATATTTACTTTGGGAAATATTGGTGTGAGGCGTTATGAAACAGATTAACGATCTACGTTTAAAGTAGGCCCCACACTCCCAAATGCCCACTCTGCGCATGTGTGTACTCATGATACTGTGTGGTGAGACAACCCTCCTCTGGGACTGGGGAAGTAACTATGCAAATCAGGTGAAACCGTCATCATGAACCCTTTTCTCAAAGAGCAGGTCCCTCGTTTGCGCATGTTCAAACTAAGACTATACTTTCAGGGATCATTTCTATAGTTCTTGACTTGAGGAATGTGTTTCTTAAGTGTTTGGTCTCGCTACCCACAATGATGAGTTGTGCTGTTCCTTTCTGGGCGTGAAACGGGCTTTGAGTAATGACTTGAGTCATATGCTCATTGTCATTGATGACCGTTCTTTACTTTCTTGGACAGTATTGAGGAAGGGAATGTGTTCAGAGTGGAAAGCCTATATTTCTGTTTGATGTTGGAAAACTTTCAAATCTGACCAATGTATTTGTTGTCCATCTATCAGAAAATGTGTTGATAGGTGTTTGAGAAGTTATTTTTTACTTTAGATAAAAAAATATTTCTTGTACCTCCTATATTCATTAGGTTCCGATTGTAGAAGAAATTAAACTACTGTGCAGGAAAGTCATCTCTTCTTTTGACCATCTCAACGTGCTAAATTTACTTTGGGAAATATTGGTGTGAGGCGTTATGAAACAGATTAACGATCTACGTTTAAAGTAGGCCCCACACTCCCAAATGCCCACTCTGCGCATGTGTGTACTCATGATACTGTGTGGTGAGACAACCCCCCTCTGGGACTGGGGAAGTAACTATGCAAATCAGGTGAAACCGTCATCATGAACCCTTTTCTCAAAGAGCAGGTCCCTCGTTTGCGCATGTTCAAACTAAGACTATACTTTCAGGGATCATTTCTATAGTTCTTGACTTGAGGAATGTGTTTCTAAAGTGTTTGGTCTCGCTACCCACAATGATGAGTTGTGCTGTTCCTTTCTGGGCGTGAAACGGGCTTTGAGTAATGACTTGAGTCATATGCTCATTGTCATTGATGACCGTTCTTTACTTTCTTGGACAGTATTGAGGAAGGGAATGTGTTCAGAGTGGAAAGCCTATATTTCTGTTTGATGTTGGAAAACTTTCAAATCTGACGAATGTATTTGTTGTCCATCTATCAGAAAATGTGTTGATAGGTGTTTGAGAAGTTATTTTTTACTTTAGATAAAAAAATATTTCTTGTACCTCCTATATTCATTAGGTTCCGATTGTAGAAGAAATTAAACTACTGTGCAGGAAAGTCATCTCTTCTTTTGACCATCTCAACGTGCTAAATTTACTTTGGGAAATATTGGTGTGAGGCGTTATGAAACAGATTAACGATCTACGTTTAAAGTAGGCCCCACACTCCCAAATGCCCACTCTGCGCATGTGTGTACTCATGATACTGTGTGGTGAGACAACCCCCCTCTGGGACTGGGGAAGTAACTATGCAAATCATGTGAAACCGTCATCATGAACCCTTTTCTCAAAGAGCAGGTCCCTCGTTTGCGCATGTTCAAACTAAGACTATACTTTCAGGGATCATTTCTATAGTTCTTGACTTGAGGAATGTATTTCTAAAGTGTTTGGTCTCGCTACCCACGATGATGAGTTGTGATGTTCCCTTCTGGGCGTGAAACGGGCTTTGAGTAATGACTTGAGTCATATGCTCATTGTCATTGATGACCGTTCTTTACTTTCTTGGACAGTATTGAGGAAGGGAATGTGTTCAGAGTGGGTAGCCTATATTCCTGTTTGATGTTGGAAAACTTTCAAATCTGACGAATGTATTTGTTGTCCCTCTATCACAAAATGTGTTGATAGGTGTTTGAGAAGTTATTTTCTACTTAAGATAAAAAAATATTTATTGTACCTCCTATATTCATTAGGTTCCGATTGTAGAAGAAATTAAACTACTGTGCAGGAAAGTCATCTCTTCTTTTGACCATCTCAACGTGCTAAATTTACTTTGGGAAATATTGGTGTGAGGCGTTATGAAACAGATTAACGATCTACGTTTAAAGTAGGCCCCACACTCCCAAATGCCCACTCTGCGCATGTGTGTACTCATGATACTGTGTGGTGAGACAACCCTCCTCTGGGACTGGGGAAGTAACTATGCAAATCAGGTGAAACCGTCATCATGAACCCTTTTCTCAAAGAGCAGGTCCCTCGTTTGCGCATGTTCAAACTAAGACTATACTTTCAGGGATCATTTCTATAGTTCTTGACTTGAGGAATGTGTTTCTAAAGTGTTTGGTCTCGCTACCCACGATGATGAGTTGTGATGTTCCCTTCTGGGTGTGAAACGGGCTTTGAGTAATGACTTGAGTCATATGCTCATTGTCATTGATGACCGTTCTTTACTTTCTTGGACAGTATTGAGGAAGGGAATGTGTTCAGAGTGGGTAGCCTATATTCCTGTTTGATGTTGGAAAACTTTCAACTCTGACGAATGTATTTGTTGTCCCTCAATCACAAAATGTGTTGATAGGTGTTTGAGAAGTTATTTTCTACTTTAGATAAAAAAATATTTCTTGTACCTCCTATATTCATTAGGTTCCGATTGTAGAAGAAATTAAACTACTGTGCAGGAAAGTCATCTCTTCTTTTGACCATCTCAACGTGCTAAATTTACTTTGGGAAATATTGGTGTGAGGCGTTATGAAACAGATTAACGATCTACGTTTAAAGTAGGCCCCACACTCCCAAATGCCCACTCTGCGCATGTGTACTCATGATACTGTGTGGTGAGACAACCCTCTCTGGGACTGGGGAAGTAACTATGCAAATCAGGTGAAACCGTCAGCATGAACCCTTTTCTCAAAGAGCAGGTCCCTCGTTTGCGCATGTTCAAACTAAGACTATACTTTCAGGGATCATTTCTATAGTTCTTGACTTGAGGAATGTGTTTCTAAAGTGTTTGGTCTCGCTACCCACGATGATGAGTTGTGATGTTCCCTTCTGGGCGTGAAACGGGCTTTGAGTAATGACTTGAGTCATATGTTCATCGTCATTGATGACCGTTCTTTACTTTCTTGGACAGTATTGAGGAAGGGAATGTGTTCAGAGTGGGTAGCCTATATTCCTGTTTGATGTTGGAAAACTTTCAAATCTGACGAATGTATTTGTTGTCCATCTATCAGAAAATGTGTTGATAGGTGTTTGAGAAGTTATTTTTTACTTTAGATAAAAAAATATTACTTGTACCTCCTATATTCATTAGGTTCCGATTGTAGAATAAATTAAACTACTGTGCAGGAAAGTCATCTCTTCTTTTGACCATCTCAACGTGCTAAATTTACTTTGGGAAATATTGGTGTGAGGCGTTATGAAACAGATTAACGATCTACGTTTAAAGTAGGCCCCACACTCCCAAATGCCCACTCTGCGCATGTGTGTACTCATGATACTGTGTGGTGAGACAACCCTCCTCTGGGACTGGGGAAGTAACTATGCAAATCAGGTGAAACCGTCATCAATGAACCCTTTTCTCAAAGAGCAGGTCCCTCGTTTGCGCATGTTCAAACTAAGACTATACTTTCAGGGATCATTTCTATAGTTCTTGACTTGAGGAATGTGTTTCTAAAGTGTTTGGTCTCGCTACCCACGATGATGAGTTGTGATGTTCCCTTCTGGGTGTGAAACGGGCTTTGAGTAATGACTTGAGTCATATGCTCATTGTCATTGATGACCGTTCTTTACTTTCTTGGACAGTATTGAGGAAGGGAATGTGTTCAGAGTGGGTAGCCTATATTCCTGTTTGATGTTGGAAAACTTTCAACTCTGACGAATGTATTTGTTGTCCCTCAATCACAAAATGTGTTGATAGGTGTTTGAGAAGTTATTTTCTACTTTAGATAAAAAAATATTTCTTGTACCTCCTATATTCATTAGGTTCCGATTGTAGAAGAAATTAAACTACTGTGCAGGAAAGTCATCTCTTCTTTTGACCATCTCAACGTGCTAAATTTACTTTGGGAAATATTGGTGTGAGGCGTTATGAAACAGATTAACGATCTACGTTTATAGTAGGCCCCACACTCCCAAATGCCCACTCTGCGCATGTGTACTCATGATACTGTGTGGTGAGACAACCCCCCTCTGGGACTGGGGAAGTAACTATGCAAATCAGGTGAAACCGTCATCATGAACCCTTTTCTCAAAGAGCAGGTCCCTCGTTTGCGCATGTTCAAACTAAGACTATACTTTCAGGGATCATTTCTATAGTTCTTGACTTGAGGAATGTGTTTCTAAAGTGTTTGGTCTCGCTACCCACGATGATGAGTTGTGATGTTCCCTTCTGGGTGTGAAACGGGCTTTGAGTAGTGACTTAAGTCATATGCTCATTGTCATTGATGACCGTTCTTTACTTTCTTGGACAGTATTGAGGAAGGGAATGTGTTCAGAGTGGGAAGCCTATATTTCTGTTTGATGTTGGAAAACTTTCAAATCTGATGAATGTATTTGTTGTCAATCTATCACAAAATGTGTTGATAGGTGTTTGAGAAGTTATTTTTTACTTTAGATAAAAAAATATTTCTTGTACCTCCTATATTCATTAGGTTCCGATTGTAGAAGAAATTAAACTACTGTGCAGGAAAGTCATCTCTTCTTTTGACCATCTCAATGTGCTAAATTTACTTTGGGAAATATTGGTGTGAGGCGTTATGAAACAGATTAACGATCTACGTTTAAAGTAGGCCCCACACTCCCAAATGCCCACTCTGCGCATGTGTGTTGAGACGATACTGTGTGGTGAGACAACCCTCTCTGGGACTGGGGAAGTAACTATGCAAATCAGGTGAAACCGTCAGCATGAACCCTTTTCTCAAAGAGCAGGTCCCTCGTTTGCGCATGTTCAAACTAAGACTATACTTTCAGGGATCATTTCTATAGTTCTTGACTTGAGGAATGTGTTTCTAAAGTGTTTGGTCTCGCTACCCACGATGATGAGTTGTGATGTTCCCTTCTGGGCGTGAAACGGGCTTTGAGTAATGACTTGAGTCATATGCTCATCGTCATTGATGACCGTTCTTTACTTTCTTGGACAGTATTGAGGAAGGGAATGTGTTCAGAGTGGGTAGCCTATATTCCTGTTTGATGTTGGAAAACTTTCAAATCTGACGAATGTATTTGTTGTCCATCTATCAGAAAATGTGTTGATAGGTGTTTGAGAAGTTATTTTTTACTTTAGATAAAAAAATATTTCTTGTACCTCCTATATTCATTAGGTTCCGATTGTAGAATAAATTAAACTACTGTGCAGGAAAGTCATCTCTTCTTTTGACCATCTCAACGTGCTAAATTTACTTTGGGAAATATTGGTGTGAGGCGTTATGAAACAGATTAACGATCTACGTTTAAAGTAGGCCCCACACTCCCAAATGCCCACTCTGCGCATGTGTGTACTCATGATACTGTGTGGTGAGACAACCCCCCTCTGGGACTGGGGAAGTAACTATGCAAATCAGGTGAAACCGTCATCATGAACCCTTTTCTCAAAGAGCAGGTCCCTCGTTTGCGCATGTTCAAACTAAGACTATACTTTCAGGGATCATTTCTATAGTTCTTGACTTGAGGAATGTGTTTCTAAAGTGTTTGGTCTCGCTACCCACAATGATGAGTTGTGATGTTCCTTTCTGGGTGTGAAACGGGCTTTGAGTAATGACTTGAGTCATATGCTCATTGTCATTGATGACTGTTCTTTACTTTCTTGGACAGTATTGAGGAAGGGAATGTGTTCAGAGTGGGTAGCCTATATTCCTGTTTGATGTTGGAAAACTTTCAAATCTGACGAATGTATTTGTTGTCCCTCTATCACAAAATGTGTTGATAGGTGTTTGAGAAGTTATTTTCTACTTTAGATAAAAAAATATTTCTTGTACCTCCTATATTCATTAGGTTCCGATTGTAGAAGAAATTAAACTACTGTGCAGGAAAGTCATCTCTTCTTTTGACCATCTCAACGTGCTAAATTTACTTTGGGAAATATTGGTGTGAGGCGTTATGAAACAGATTAACAATCTATGTTTAAAGTAGGCCCCACACTCCCAAATGCCCACTCTGCGCATGTGTGTACTCATGATACTGTGTGGTGAGACAACCCCCCTCTGGGACTGGGGAAGTAACTATGCATATCAGGTGAAACCGTCATCATGAACCCTTTTCTCAAAGAGCAGGTCCCTCGTTTGCGCATGTTCAAACTAAGACTATACTTTCAGGGATCATTTCTATAGTTCTTGACTTGAGGAATGTGTTTCTAAAGTGTTTGGTCTCGCTACCCACGATGATGAGTTGTGATGTTCCTTTCTGGGTGTGAAACGGGCTTTGAGTAGAGACTTCAGTCATATGCTCATTGTCATTGATGACCGTTCTTTACTTTCTTGGACAGTATTGAGGAAGGGAATGTGTTCAGAGTGGGAAGCCTATATTTCTGTTTGATGTTGGAAAACTTTCAAATCTGACGAATGTATTTGTTGTCCATCTATCACAAAATGTGTTGATAGGTGTTTGAGAAGTTATGTTTTACTTTAGATAAAAAAATATTTCTTGTACCTCCTATATTCATTAGGTTCCGATTGTAGAAGAAATTAAACTACTGTGCAGGAAAGTCATCTCTTCTTTTGACCATCTCAATGTGCTAAATTTACTTTGGGAAATATTGGTGTGAGGCGTTATGAAACAGATTAACGATCTACGTTTAAAGTAGGCCCCACACTCCCAAATGCCCACTCTGCGCATGTGTGTTGAGACGATACTGTGTGGTGAGACAACCCTCCTCTGGGACTGGGGAAGTAACTATGCAAATCAGGTGAAACCGTCAGCATGAACCCTTTTCTCAAAGAGCAGGTCCCTCGTTTGCGCATGTTCAAACTAAGACTATACTTTCAGGGATCATTTCTATAGTTCTTGACTTGAGGAATGTGTTTCTAAAGTGTTTGGTCTCGCTACCCACGATGATGAGTTGTGATGTTCCCTTCTGGGTGTGAAACGGGCTTTGAGTAGTGACTTAAGTCATATGCTCATTGTCATTGATGACCGTTCTTTACTTTCTTGGACAGTATTGAGGAAGGGAATGTGTTCAGAGTGGGAAGCCTATATTTCTGTTTGATGTTGGAAAACTTTCAAATCTGATGAATGTATTTGTTGTCCATCTATCACAAAATGTGTTGATAGGTGTTTGAGAAGTTATTTTTTACTTTAGATAAAAAAATATTTCTTGTACCTCCTATATTCATTAGGTTCCGATTGTAGAATAAATTAAACTACTGTGCAGGAAAGTCATCTCTTCTTTTGACCATCTCAATGTGCTAAATTTACTTTGGGAAATATTGGTGTGAGGCGTTATGAAACAGATTAACGATCTACGTTTAAAGTAGGCCCCACACTCCCAAATGCCCACTCTGCGCATGTGTGTTGAGACGATACTGTGTGGTGAGACAACCCTCTCTGGGACTGGGGAAGTAACTATGCAAATCAGGTGAAACCGTCAGCATGAACCCTTTTCTCAAAGAGCAGGTCCCTTGTTTGCGCATGTTCAAACTAAGACTATACTTTCAGGGATCATTTCTATAGTTCTTGACTTGAGGAATGTGTTTCTAAAGTGTTTGGTCTCGCTACCCACGATGATGAGTTGTGATGTTCCCTTCTGGGCGTGAAACGGGCTTTGAGTAATGACTTGAGTCATTTGCTCATTGTCATTGATGACCGTTCTTTACTTTCTTGGACAGTATTGAGGAAGGGAATGTGTTCAGAGTGGGTAGCCTATATTCCTGTTTGATGTTGGAAAACTTTCAAATCTGACGAATGTATTTGTTGTCCATCTATCAGAAAATGTGTTGATAGGTGTTTGAGAAGTTATTTTTTACTTTAGATAAACAAATATTTCTTGTACCTCCTATATTCATTAGGTTCCGATTGTAGAAGAAATTAAACTACTGTGCAGGAAAGTCATCTCTTCTTTTGACCATCTCAACGTGCTAAATTTACTTTGGGAAATATTGGTGTGAGGCGTTATAAAACAGATTAACAATCTATGTTTAAAGTAGGCCCCACACTCCCAAATGCCCACTCTGCGCATGTGTGTACTCATGATACTGTGTGGTGAGACAACCCCCCTCTGGGACTGGGGAAGTAACTATGCAAATCAGGTGAAACCGTCATCATGAACCCTTTTCTCAAAGAGCAGGTCCCTCGTTTGCGCATGTTCAAACTAAGACTATACTTTCAGGGATCATTTCTATAGTTCTTGACTTGAGGAATGTGTTTCTAAAGTGTTTGGTCTCGCTACCCACAATGATGAGTTGTGATGTTCCTTTCTGGGTGTGAAACGGGCTTTGAGTAGTGACTTCAGTCATATGCTCATTGTCATTGATGACCGTTCTTTACTTTCTTGGACAGTATTGAGGAAGGGAATGTGTTCAGAGTGGGAAGCCTATATTTCTGTTTGATGTTGGAAAACTTTCAAATCTGACGAATGTATTTGTTGTCCATCTATCACAAAATGTGTTGATAGGTGTTTGAGAAGTTATGTTTTACTTTAGATAAAAAAATATTTCTTGTACCTCCTATATTCATTAGGTTCCGATTGTAGAAGAAATTAAACTACTGTGCAGGAAAGTCATCTCTTCTTTTGACCATCTCAATGTGCTAAATTTACTTTGGGAAATATTGGTGTGAGGCGTTATGAAACAGATTAACGATCTACGTTTAAAGTAGGCCCCACACTCCCAAATGCCCACTCTGCGCATGTGTGTTGAGACGATACTGTGTGGTGAGACAACCCTCTCTGGGACTGGGGAAGTAACTATGCAAATCAGGTGAAACCGTCAGCATGAACCCTTTTCTCAAAGAGCAGGTCCCTCGTTTGCGCATGTTCAAACTAAGACTATACTTTCAGGGATCATTTCTATAGTTCTTGACTTGAGGAATGTGTTTCTAAAGTGTTTGGTCTCGCTACCCACAATGATGAGTTGTGATGTTCCTTTCTGGGTGTGAAACGGGCTTTGAGTAATGACTTGAGTCATATGCTCATTGTCATTGATGACTGTTCTTTACTTTCTTGGACAGTATTGAGGAAGGGAATGTGTTCAGAGTGGGTAGCCTATATTCCTGTTTGATGTTGGAAAACTTTCAAATCTGACGAATGTATTTGTTGTCCCTCTATCACAAAATGTGTTGATAGGTGTTTGAGAAGTTATTTTCTACTTTAGATAAAAAAATATTTCTTGTACCTCCTATATTCATTAGGTTCCGATTGTAGAAGAAATTAAACTACTGTGCAGGAAAGTCATCTCTTCTTTTGACCATCTCAACGTGCTAAATTTACTTTGGGAAATATTGGTGTGAGGCGTTATGAAACAGATTAACAATCTATGTTTAAAGTAGGCCCCACACTCCCAAATGCCCACTCTGCGCATGTGTGTACTCATGATACTGTGTGGTGAGACAACCCCCCTCTGGGACTGGGGAAGTAACTATGCAAATCAGGTGAAACCGTCATCATGAACCCTTTTCTCAAAGAGCAGGTCCCTCGTTTGCGCATGTTCAAACTAAGACTATACTTTCAGGGATCATTTCTATAGTTCTTGACTTGAGAAATGTGTTTCTAAAGTGTTTGGTCTCGCTACCCACGATGATGAGTTGTGATGTTCCTTTCTGGGTGTGAAACGGGCTTTGAGTAGTGACTTCAGTCATATGCTCATTGTCATTGATGACCGTTCTTTACTTTCTTGGACAGTATTGAGGAAGGGAATGTGTTCAGAGTGGGAAGCCTATATTTCTGTTTGATGTTGGAAAACTTTCAAATCTGACGAATGTATTTGTTGTCCATCTATCACAAAATGTGTTGATAGGTGTTTGAGAAGTTATGTTTTACTTTAGATAAAAAAATATTTCTTGTACCTCCTATATTCATTAGGTTCCGATTGTAGAAGAAATTAAACTACTGTGCAGGAAAGTCATCTCTTCTTTTGACCATCTCAATGTGCTAAATTTACTTTGGGAAATATTGGTGTGAGGCGTTATGAAACAGATTAACGATCTACGTTTAAAGTAGGCCCCACACTCCCAAATGCCCACTCTGCGCATGTGTGTTGAGACGATACTGTGTGGTGAGACAACCCTCCTCTGGGACTGGGGAAGTAACTATGCAAATCAGGTGAAACCGTCAGCATGAACCCTTTTCTCAAAGAGCAGGTCCCTCGTTTGCGCATGTTCAAACTAAGACTATTCTTTCAGGGATCATTTCTATAGTTCTTGACTTGAGGAATGTGTTTCTAAAGTGTTTGGTCTCGCTACCCACGATGATGAGTTGTGATGTTCCCTTCTGGGCGTGAAACGGGCTTTGAGTAATGACTTGAGTCATATGCTCATTGTCATTGATGACCGTTCTTTACTTTCTTGGACAGTATTGAGGAAGGGAATGTGTTCAGAGTGGAAAGCCTATATTACTGTTTGATGTTGGAAAACTTTCAAATCTGATGAATGTATTTGTTGTCATGTCCATCTATCAGAAAATGTGTTGATAGGTGTTTGAGAAGTTATTTTTTACTTTAGATAAAAAAATATTTCTTGTACCTCCTATATTCATTAGGTTCCGATTGTAGAATAAATTAAACTACTGTGCAGGAAAGTCATCTCTTCTTTTGACCATCTCAACGTGCTAAATTTACTTTGGGAAATATTGGTGTGAGGCGTTATGAAACAGATTAACGATCTACGTTTAAAGTAGGCCCCACACTCCCAAATGCCCACTCTGCGCATGTGTGTACTCATGATACTGTGTGGTGAGACAACCCTCCTCTGGGACTGGGGAAGTAACTATGCAAATCAGGTGAAACCGTCATCATGAACCCTTTTCTCAAAGAGCAGGTCCCTCGTTTGCGCATGTTCAAACTAAGACTATACTTTCAGGGATCATTTCTATAGTTCTTGACTTGAGGAATGTGTTTCTAAAGTGTTTGGTCTCGCTACCCACGATGATGAGTTGTGATGTTCCCTTCTGGGTGTGAAACGGGCTTTGAGTAATGACTTGAGTCATATGCTCATTGTCATTGATGACCGTTCTTTACTTTCTTGGACAGTATTGAGGAAGGGAATGTGTTCAGAGTGGGTAGCCTATATTCCTGTTTGATGTTGGAAAACTTTCAAATCTGCCGAATGTATTTGTTGTCCATCTATCAGAAAATGTGTTGATAGGTGTTTGAGAAGTTATTTTCTACTTAAGATAAAAAAATATTTCGTGTACCTCCTATATTCATTAGGTTCCGATTGTAGAAGAAATTAAACTACTGTGCAGGAAAGTCATCTCTTCTTTTGACCATCTCAACGTGCTAAATTTACTTTGGGAAATATTGGTGTGAGGCGTTATGAAACAGATTAACGATCTACGTTTAAAGTAGGCCCCACACTCCCAAATGCCCACTCTGCGCATGTGTGTTGAGACGATACTGTGTGGTGAGACAACCCTCTCTGGGACTGGGGAAGTAACTATGCAAATCAGGTGAAACCGTCAGCATGAACCCTTTTCTCAAAGAGCAGGTCCCTCGTTTGCGCATGTTCAAACTAAGACTATACTTTCAGGGATCATTTCTATAGTTCTTGACTTGAGGAATGTGTTTCTAAAGTGTTTGGTCTCGCTACCCACGATGATGAGTTGTGATGTTCCCTTCTGGGCGTGAAACGGGCTTTGAGTAATGACTTGAGTCATATGCTCATCGTCATTGATGACCGTTCTTTACTTTCTTGGACAGTATTGAGGAAGGGAATGTGTTCAGAGTGGGTAGCCTATATTCCTGTTTGATGTTGGAAAACTTTCAAATCTGACGAATGTATTTGTTGTCCATCTATCACAAAATGTGTTGATAGGTGTTTGAGAAGTTATGTTTTACTTTAGATAAAAAAATATTTCTTGTACCTCCTATATTCATTAGGTTCCGATTGTAGAAGAAATTAAACTACTGTGCAGGAAAGTCATCTCTTCTTTTGACCATCTCAATGTGCTAAATTTACTTTGGGAAATATTGGTGTGAGGCGTTATGAAACAGATTAAAGATCTACGTTTAAAGTAGGCCCCACACTCCCAAATGCCCACTCTGCGCATGTGTGTTGAGACGATACTGTGTGGTGAGACAACCCTCTCTGGGACTGGGGAAGTAACTATGCAAATCAGGTGAAACCGTCAGCATGAACCCTTTTCTCAAAGAGCAGGTCCCTCGTTTGCGCATGTTCAAACTAAGACTATACTTTCAGGGATCATTTCTATAGTTCTTGACTTGAGGAATGTGTTTCTAAAGTGTTTGGTCTCGCTACCCACGATGATGAGTTGTGATGTTCCCTTCTGGGCGTGAAACGGGCTTTGAGTAATGACTTGAGTCATATGCTCATCGTCATTGATGACCGTTCTTTACTTTCTTGGACAGTATTGAGGAAGGGAATGTGTTCAGAGTGGGTAGCCTATATTCCTGTTTGATGTTGGAAAACTTTCAAATCTGACGAATGTATTTGTTGTCCATCTATCAGAAAATGTGTTGATAGGTGTTTGAGAAGTTATTTTTTACTTTAGATAAAAAAATATTTCTTGTACCTCCTATATTCATTAGGTTCCGATTGTAGAAGAAATTAAACTACTGTGCAGGAAAGTCATCTCTTCTTTTGACCATCTCAACGTGCTAAATTTACTTTGGGAAATATTGGTGTGAGGCGTTATGAAACAGATTAACGATCTACGTTTAAAGTAGGCCCCACACTCCCAAATGCCCACTCTGCGCATGTGTGTACTCATGATACTGTGTGGTGAGACAACCCCCCTCTGGGACTGGGGAAGTAACTATGCAAATTAGGTGAAACCGTCATCATGAACCCTTTTCTCAAAGAGCAGGTCCCTCGTTTGCGCATGTTCAAACTAAGACTATACTTTCAGGGATCATTTCTATAGTTCTTGACTTGAGGAATGTGTTTCTAAAGTGTTTGGTCTCGCTACCCACAATGATGAGTTGTGATGTTCCTTTCTGGGTGTGAAACGGGCATTGAGTAATGACTTGAGTCATATGCTCATTGTCATTGATGACTGTTCTTTACTTTCTTGGACAGTATTGAGGAAGGGAATGTGTTCAGAGTGGGTAGCCTATATTCCTGTTTGATGTTGGAAAACTTTCAAATCTGACGAATGTATTTGTTGTCCCTCTATCAGAAAATGTGTTGATAGGTGTTTGAGAAGTTATTTTCTACTTTAGATAAAAAAATATTTCTTGTACCTCCTATATTCATTAGGTTCCGATTGTAGAAGAAATTAAACTACTGTGCAGGAAAGTCATCTCTTCTTTTGACCATCTCAACGTGCTAAATTTACTTTGGGAAATATTGGTGTGAGGCGTTATGAAACAGATTAACAATCTATGTTTAAAGTAGGCCCCACACTCCCAAATGCCCACTCTGCGCATGTGTGTACTCATGATACTGTGTGGTGAGACAACCCCCCTCTGGGACTGGGGAAGTAACTATGCAAATCAGGTGAAACCGTCATCATGAACCCTTTTCTCAAAGAGCAGGTCCCTCGTTTGCGCATGTTCAAACTAAGACTATACTTTCAGGGATCATTTCTATAGTTCTTGACTTGAGGAATGTGTTTCTAAAGTGTTTGGTCTCGCTACCCACAATGATGAGTTGTGATTTTCCTTTCTGGGCGTGAAACGGGCTTTGAGTAATGACTTGAGTCATATGCTCATTGTCATTGATGACCGTTCTTTACTTTCTTGGACAGTATTGAGGAAGGCAATGTGTTCAGAGTGGGAAGCCTATATTTCTGTTTGATGTTGGAAAACGTTCAAATCTGACGAATGTATTTGTTGTCCATCTATCAGAAAATGTGTTGATAGGTGTTTGAGAAGTTATTTTTTACTTTAGATAAAAAAATATTTCTTGTACCTCCTATATTCATTAGGTTCCGATTGTAGAAGAAATTAAACTACTGTGCAGGAAAGTCATCTCTTCTTTTGACCATCTCAACGTGCAAAATTTACTTTGGGAAATATTGGTGTGAGGCGTTATGAAACAGATTAACGATCTACGTTTAAAGTAGGCCCCACACTCCCAAATGCCCACTCTGCGCATGTGTGTACTCATGATACTGTGTGGTGAGACAACCCCCCTCTGGGACTGGGCAAATAACTATGCAAATCAGGTGAAACCGTCATCATGAACCCTTTTCTCAAAGAGCAGGTCCCTCGTTTGCGCATGTTCAAACTAAGACTATACTTTCAGGGATCATTTCTATAATTCTTGACTTGAGGAATGTGTTTCTAAAGTGTTTGGTCTCGCTACCCACAATGATGAGTTGTGATGTTCCTTTCTGGGCGTGAAACGGGCTTTGAGTAATGACTTGAGTCATATGCTCATTGTCATTGATGACCGTTCTGTACTTTCTTGGACAGTATTGAGGAAGGCAATGTGTTCAGAGTGGGAAGCCTATATTTCTGTTTGATGTTGGAAAACGTTCAAATCTGACGAATGTATTTGTTGTCCATCTATCAGAAAATGTGTTGATAGGTGTTTGAGAAGTTATTTTTTACTTTAGATAAAAAAATATTTCTTGTACCTCCTATATTCATTAGGTTCCGATTGTAGAAGAAATTAAACTACTGTGCAGGAAAGTCATCTCTTCTTTTGACCATCTCAACGTGCTAAATTTACTTTGGGAAATATTGGTGTGAGGCGTTATGAAACAGATTAACGATCTACGTTTAAAGTAGGCCCCACACTCCCAAATGCCCACTCTGCGCATGTGTGTACTCATGATACTGTGTGGTGAGACAACCCCCCTCTGGGACTGGGCAAATAACTATGCAAATCAGGTGAAACCGTCATCATGAACCCTTTTCTCAAAGAGCAGGTCCCTCGTTTGCGCATGTTCAAACTAAGACTATACTTTCAGGGATCATTTCTATAGTTCTTGACTTGAGGAATGTGTTTCTAAAGTGTTTGGTCTCGCTACCCACAATGATGAGTTGTGATGTTCCTTTCTGGGCGTGAAACGGGCTTTGAGTAATGACTTGAGTCATATGCTCATTGTCATTGATGACTGTTCTTTACTTTCTTGGACAGTATTGAGGAAGGGAATGTGTTCAGAGTGGGAAGCCTATATTTCTGTTTGATGTTGGAAAACTTTCAAATCTGACGAATGTATTTGTTGTCCATCTATCAGATAATGTGTTGATAGGTGTTTGAGAAGTTATTTTTTACTTTAGATAAAAAAATATTTCTTGTACCTCCTATATTCATTAGGTTCCGATTGTAGAAGAAATTAAACTACTGTGCAGGAAAGTCATCTCTTCTTTTGACCATCTCAACGTGCTAAATTTACTTTGGGAAATATTGGTGTGAGGCGTTATGAAACAGATTAACGATCTACGTTTAAAGTAGGCCCCACACTCCCAAATGCCCACTCTGCGCATGTGTGTACTCATGATACTGTGTGGTGAGACAACCCCCCTCTGGGACTGGGGAAGTAACTATGCAAATCAGGTGAAACCGTCATCATGAACCCTTTTCTCAAAGAGCAGGTCCCTCGTTTGCGCATGTTCAAACTAAGACTGTACTTTCAGGGATCATTTCTATAGTTCTTGACTTGAGGAATGTGTTTCTAAAGTGTTTGGTCTCGCTACCCACAATGATGAGTTGTGATGTTCCTTTCTGGGCGTGAAACGGGCTTTGAGTAATGACTTGAGTCATATGCTCATTGTCATTGATGACCGTTCTTTACTTTCTTGGACAGTATTGAGGAAGGGAATGTGTTCAGAGTGGGAAGCCTATATTTCTGTTTGATGTTGGAAAACTTTCAAATCTGACGAATGTATTTGTTGTCCATCTATCAGAAAATGTGTTGGTAGGTGTTTGAGAAGTTATTTTTTACTTTAGATAAAAAAATATTTCTTGTACCTCCTATATTCATTAGGTTCCGATTGTAGAAGAAATTAAACTACTGTGCAGGAAAGTCATCTCTTCTTTTGACCATCTCAACGTGCTAAATTTACTTTGGGAAATATTGGTGTGAGGCGTTATGAAACAGATTAACGATCTACGTTTAAAGTAGGCCCCACACTCCCAAATGCCCACTCTGCGCATGTGTGTACTCATGATACTGTGTGGTGAGACAACCCCCCTCTGGGACTGGGGAAGTAACTATGCAAATCAGGTGAAACCGTCATCATGAACCCTTTTCTCAAAGAGCAGGTCCCTCGTTTGCGCATGTTCAAACTAAGACTATACTTTCAGGGATCATTTCTATAGTTCTTGACTTGAGGAATGTGTTTCTAAAGTGTTTGGTCTCGCTACCCACAATGATGAGTTGTGATGTTCCTTTCTGGGCGTGAAACGGGCTTTGAGTAATGACTTGAGTCATATGCTCATTGTCATTGATGACCGTTCTTTACTTTCTTGGACAGTATTGAGGAAGGGAATGTGTTCAGAGTGGGAAGCCTATATTTCTGTTTGATGTTGGAAAACTTTCAAATCTGACGAATGTATTTGTTGTCCACCTATCAGATAATGTGTTGATAGGTGTTTGAGAAGTTATTTTTTACTTTAGATAAAAAAATATTTCTTGTACCTCCTATATTCATTAGGTTCCGATTGTAGAAGAAATTAAACTACTGTGCAGGAAAGTCATCTCTTCTTTTGACCATCTCAACGTGCTAAATTTACTTTGGGAAATATTGGTGTGAGGCGTTATGAAACAGATTAACGATCTACGTTTAAAGTAGGCCCCACACTCCCAAATGCCCACTCTGCGCATGTGTGTACTCATGATACTGTGTGGTGAGACAACCCCCCTCTGGGACTGGGGAAGTAACTATGCAAATCAGGTGAAACCGTCATCATGAACCCTTTTCTCAAAGAGCAGGTCCCTCGTTTGCGCATGTTCAAACTAAGACTATACTTTCAGGGATCATTTCTATAGTTCTTGACTTGAGGAATGTGTTTCTAAAGTGTTTGGTCTCGCTACCCACAATGATGAGTTGTGATGTTCCTTTCTGGGCGTGAAACGGGCTTTGAGTAATGACTTGAGTCATATGCTCATTGTCATTGATGACCGTTCTTTACTTTCTTGGACAGTATTGAGGAAGGGAATGTGTTCAGAGTGGGAAGCCTATATTTCTGTTTGATGTTGGAAAACTTTCAAATCTGACGAATGTATTTGTTGTCCATCTATCAGAAAATGTGTTGGTAGGTGTTTGAGAAGTTATTTTTTACTTTAGATAAAAAAATATTTCTTGTACCTCCTATATTCATTAGGTTCCGATTGTAGAAGAAATTAAACTACTGAGCAGGAAAGTCATCTCTTCTTTTGACCATCTCAACGTGCTAAATTTACTTTGGGAAATATTGGTGTGAGGCGTTATGAAACAGATTAACGATCTACGTTTAAAGTAGGCCCCACACTCCCAAATGCCCACTCTGCGCATGTGTGTACTCATGATACTGTGTGGTGAGACAACCCTCCTCTGGGACTGGGGAAGTAACTATGCAAATCAGGTGAAACCGTCATCATGAACCCTTTTCTCAAAGAGCAGGTCCCTCGTTTGCGCATGTTCAAACTAAGACTATACTTTCAGGGATCATTTCTATAGTTCTTGACTTGAGGAATGTGTTTCTAAAGTGTTTGGTCTCGCTACCCACAATGATGAGTTGTGATGTTCCTTTCTGGGCGTGAAACGGGCTTTGAGTAATGACTTGAGTCATATGCTCATTGTCATTGATGACCGTTCTTTACTTTCTTGGACAGTATTGAGGAAGGCAATGTGTTCAGAGTGGGAAGCCTATATTTCTGTTTGATGTTGGAAAACGTTCAAATCTGACGAATGTATTTGTTGTCCATCTATCAGAAAATGTGTTGATAGGTGTTTGAGAAGTTATTTTTTACTTTAGATAAAAAAATATTTCTTGTACCTCCTATATTCATTAGGTTCCGATTGTAGAAGAAATTAAACTACTGTGCAGGAAAGTCATCTCTTCTTTTGACCATCTCAACGTGCTAAATTTACTTTGGGAAATATTGGTGTGAGGCGTTATGAAACAGATTAACGATCTACGTTTAAAGTAGGCCCCACACTCCCAAATGCCCACTCTGCGCATGTGTGTACTCATGATACTGTGTGGTGAGACAACCCCCCTCTGGGACTGGGCAAATAACTATGCAAATCAGGTGAAACCGTCATCATGAACCCTTTTCTCAAGAGCAGGTCCCTCGTTTGCGCATGTTCAAACTAAGACTATACTTTCAGGGATCATTTCTATAGTTCTTGACTTGAGGAATGTGTTTCTAAAGTGTTTGGTCTCGCTACCCACAATGATGAGTTGTGATGTTCCTTTCTGGGTGTGAAACGGGCTTTGAGTAATGACTTGAGTCATATGCTCATTGTCATTGATGACCGTTCTTTACTTTCTTGGACAGTATTGAGGAAGGGAATGTGTTCAGAGTGGGAAGCCTATATTTCTGTTTGATGTTGGAAAACTTTCAAATCTGACGAATGTATTTGTTGTCCATCTATCAGATAATGTGTTGATAGGTGTTTGAGAAGTTATTTTTTACTTTAGATAAAAAAATATTTCTTGTACCTCCTATATTCATTAGGTTCCGATTGTAGAAGAAATTAAACTACTGTGCAGGAAAGTCATCTCTTCTTTTGACCATCTCAACGTGCTAAATTTACTTTGGGAAATATTGGTGTGAGGCGTTATGAAACAGATTAACGATCTACGTTTAAAGTAGGCCCCACACTCCCAAATGCCCACTCTGCGCATGTGTGTACTCATGATACTGTGTGGTGAGACAACCCCCCTCTGGGACTGGGGAAGTAACTATGCAAATCAGGTGAAACCGTCATCATGAACCCTTTTCTCAAAGAGCAGGTCCCTCGTTTGCGCATGTTCAAACTAAGACTATACTTTCAGGGATCATTTCTATAGTTCTTGACTTGAGGAATGTGTTTCTAAAGTGTTTGGTCTCGCTACCCATAATGATGAGTTGTGATGTTCCTTTCTGGGCGTGAAATGGGCTTTGAGTAATGACTTGAGTCATATGCTCATTGTCATTGATGACCGTTCTTTACTTTCTTGGACAGTATTGAGGAAGGGAATGTGTTCAGAGTGGGAAGCCTATATTTCTGTTTGATGTTGGAAAACTTTCAAATCTGACGAATGTATTTGTTGTCCATCTATCAGAAAATGTGTTGGTAGGTGTTTGAGAAGTTATTTTTTACTTTAGATAAAAAAATATTTCTTGTACCTCCTATATTCATTAGGTTCCGATTGTAGAAGAAATTAAACTACTGTGCAGGAAAGTCATCTCTTCTTTTGACCATCTCAACGTGCTAAATTTACTTTGGGAAATATTGGTGTGAGGCGTTATGAAACAGATTAACGATCTACGTTTAAAGTAGGCCCCACACTCCCAAATGCCCACTCTGCGCATGTGTGTACTCATGATACTGTGTGGTGAGACAACCCCCCTCTGGGACTGGGGAAGTAACTATGCAAATCAGGTGAAACCGTCATCATGAACCCTTTTCTCAAAGAGCAGGTCCCTCGTTTGCGCATGTTCAAACTAAGACTATACTTTCAGGGATCATTTCTATAGTTCTTGACTTTAGGAATGTGTTTCTAAAGTGTTTGGTCTCGCTACCCACAATGATGAGTTGTGATGTTCCTTTCTGGGTGTGAAACGGGCTTTGAGTAGTGACTTCAGTCATATGCTCATTGTCATTGATGACCGTTCTTTACTTTCTTGGACAGTATTGAGGAAGGGAATGTGTTCAGAGTGGGAAGCCTATATTTCTGTTTGATGTTGGAAAACTTTCAAATCTGACGAATGTATTTGTTGTCCATCTATCACAAAATGTGTTGATAG
This sequence comes from Borostomias antarcticus, assembly GCF_949987555.1. Lineage (NCBI taxonomy): Eukaryota > Metazoa > Chordata > Actinopteri > Stomiiformes > Stomiidae > Borostomias > Borostomias antarcticus. The sequence goes on from NC_140235.1 coordinate 22,870,499, forward strand.
GTGTTTGAGAAGTTATGTTTTACTTTAGATAAAAAAATATTTATTGTACCTCCTATATTCATTAGGTTCCGATTGTAGAAGAAATTAAACTACTGTGCAGGAAAGTCATCTCTTCTTTTGACCATCTCAATGTGCTAAATTTACTTTGGGAAATATTGGTGTGAGGCGTTATGAAACAGATTAACGATCTACGTTTAAAGTAGGCCCCACACTCCCAAATGCCCACTCTGCGCATGTGTGTTGAGACGATACTGTGTGGTGAGACAACCCTCTCTGGGACTGGGGAAGTAACTATGCAAATCAGGTGAAACCGTCAGCATGAACCCTTTTCTCAAAGAGCAGGTCCCTCGTTTGCGCATGTTCAAACTAAGACTATACTTTCAGGGATCATTTCTATAGTTCTTGACTTGAGGAATGTGTTTCTAAAGTGTTTGGTCTCGCTACCCACGATGATGAGTTGTGATGTTCCCTTCTGGGCGTGAAACGGGCTTTGAGTAATGACTTGAGTCATATGCTCATCGTCATTGATGACCGTTCTTTACTTTCTTGGACAGTATTGAGGAAGGGAATGTGTTCAGAGTGGGTAGCCTATATTCCTGTTTGATGTTGGAAAACTTTCAAATCTGACGAATGTATTTGTTGTCCATCTATCACAAAATGTGTTGATAGGTGTTTGAGAAGTTATGTTTTACTTTAGATAAAAAAATATTTCTTGTACCTCCTATATTCATTAGGTTCCGATTGTAGAAGAAATTAAACTACTGTGCAGGAAAGTCATCTCTTCTTTTGACCATCTCAATGTGCTAAATTTACTTTGGGAAATATTGGTGTGAGGCGTTATGAAACAGATTAACGATCTACGTTTAAAGTAGGCCCCACACTCCCAAATGCCCACTCTGCGCATGTGTGTTGAGACGATACTGTGTGGTGAGACAACCCTCTCTGGGACTGGGGAAGTAACTATGCAAATCAGGTGAAACCGTCAGCATGAACCCTTTTCTCAAAGAGCAGGTCCCTCGTTTGCGCATGTTCAAACTAAGACTATACTTTCAGGGATCATTTCTATAGTTCTTGACTTGAGGAATGTGTTTCTAAAGTGTTTGGTCTCGCTACCCACGATGATGAGTTGTGATGTTCCCTTCTGGGCGTGAAACGGGTTTTGAGTAATGACTTGAGTCATATGCTCATTGTCATTGATGACCGTTCTTTACTTTCTTGGACAGTATTGAGGAAGGGAATGTGTTCAGAGTGGGTAGCCTATATTCCTGTTTGATGTTGGAAAACTTTCAAATCTGACGAATGTATTTGTTGTCCCTCTATCACAAAATGTGTTGATAGGTGTTTGAGAAGTTATTTTCTACTTTAGATAAAAAAATATTTCTTGTACCTCCTATATTCATTAGGTTCCGATTGTAGAAGAAATTAAACTACTGTGCAGGAAAGTCATCTCTTCTTTTGACCATCTCAACGTGCTAAATTTACTTTGGGAAATATTGGTGTGAGGCGTTATGAAACAGATTAACAATCTATGTTTAAAGTAGGCCCCACACTCCCAAATGCCCACTCTGCGCATGTGTGTACTCATGATACTGTGTGGTGAGACAACCCCCCTCTGGGACTGGGGAAGTAACTATGCAAATCAGGTGAAACCGTCATCATGAACCCTTTTCTCAAAGAGCAGGTCCCTCGTTTGCGCATGTTCAAACTAAGACTATACTTTCAGGGATCATTTCTATAGTTCTTGACTTGAGGAATGTGTTTCTAAAGTGTTTGGTCTCGCTACCCACGATGATGAGTTGTGATGTTCCTTTCTGGGTGTGAAACGGGCTTTGAGTAGTGACTTCAGTCATATGCTCATTGTCATTGATGACCGTTCTTTACTTTCTTGGACAGTATTGAGGAAGGGAATGTGTTCAGAGTGGGAAGCCTATATTTCTGTTTGATGTTGGAAAACTTTCAAATCTGACGAATGTATTTGTTGTCCATCTATCACAAAATGTGTTGATAGGTGTTTGAGAAGTTATGTTTTACTTTAGATAAAAAAATATTTCTTGTACCTCCTATATTCATTAGGTTCCGATTGTAGAAGAAATTAAACTACTGTGCAGGAAAGTCATCTCTTCTTTTGACCATCTCAATGTGCTAAATTTACTTTGGGAAATATTGGTGTGAGGCGTTATGAAACAGATTAACGATCTACGTTTAAAGTAGGCCCCACACTCCCAAATGCCCACTCTGCGCATGTGTGTTGAGACGATACTGTGTGGTGAGACAACCCTCCTCTGGGACTGGGGAAGTAACTATGCAAATCAGGTGAAACCGTCAGCATGAACCCTTTTCTCAAAGAGCAGGTCCCTCGTTTGCGCATGTTCAAACTAAGACTATACTTTCAGGGATCATTTCTATAGTTCTTGACTTGAGGAATGTGTTTCTAAAGTGTTTGGTCTCGCTACCCACGATGATGAGTTGTGATGTTCCCTTCTGGGCGTGAAACGGGCTTTGAGTAATGACTTGAGTCATATGCTCATTGTCATTGATGACCGTTCTTTACTTTCTTGGACAGTATTGAGGAAGGGAATGTGTTCAGAGTGGAAAGCCTATATTTCTGTTTGATGTTGGAAAACTTTCAAATCTGATGAATGTATTTGTTGTCCATCTATCAGAAAATGTGTTGATAGGTGTTTGAGAAGTTATTTTTTACTTTAGATAAAAAAATATTTCTTGTACCTCCTATATTCATTAGGTTCCGATTGTAGAATAAATTAAACTACTGTGCAGGAAAGTCATCTCTTCTTTTGACCATCTCAACGTGCTAAATTTACTTTGGGAAATATTGGTGTGAGGCGTTATGAAACAGATTAACGATCTACGTTTAAAGTAGGCCCCACACTCCCAAATGCCCACTCTGCGCATGTGTGTACTCATGATACTGTGTGGTGAGACAACCCCCCTCTGGGACTGGGGAAGTAACTATGCAAATCAGGTGAAACCGTCATCATGAACCCTTTTCTCAAAGAGCAGGTCCCTCGTTTGCGCATGTTCAAACTAAGACTATACTTTCAGGGATCATTTCTATAGTTCTTGACTTGAGGAATGTGTTTCTAAAGTGTTTGGTCTCGCTACCCACAATGATGAGTTGTGATGTTCCCTTCTGGGCGTGAAACGGGCTTTGAGTAATGACTTGAGTCATATGCTCATTGTCATTGATGACCGTTCTTTACTTTCTTGGACAGTATTGAGGAAGGGAATGTGTTCAGAGTGGGTAGCCTATATTCCTGTTTGATGTTGGAAAACTTTCAAATCTGACGAATGTATTTGTTGTCCCTCTATCACAAAATGTGTTGATAGGTGTTTGAGAAGTTATTTTCTACTTTAGATAAAAAAATATTTCTTGTACCTCCTATATTCATTAGGTTCCGATTGTAGAAGAAATTAAACTACTGTGCAGGAAAGTCATCTCTTCTTTTGACCATCTCAACGTGCTAAATTTACTTTGGGAAATATTGGTGTGAGGCGTTATGAAACAGATTAACAATCTACGTTTAAAGTAGGCCCCACACTCCCAAATGCCCACTCTGCGCATGTGTGTACTCATGATACTGTGTGGTGAGACAACCCCCCTCTGGGACTGGGGAAGTAACTATGCAAATCAGGTGAAACCGTCATCATGAACCCTTTTCTCAAAGAGCAGGTCCCTCGTTTGCGCATGTTCAAACTAAGACTATACTTTCAGGGATAATTTCTATAGTTCTTGACTTGAGGAATGTGTTTCTAAAGTGTTTGGTCTCGCTACCCACGATGATGAGTTGTGATGTTCCTTTCTGGGTGTGAAACGGGCTTTGAGTAGTGACTTCAGTCATATGCTCATTGTCATTGATGACCGTTCTTTACTTTCTTGGACAGTATTGAGGAAGGGAATGTGTTCAGAGTGGGAAGCCTATATTTCTGTTTGATGTTGGAAAACTTTCAAATCTGACGAATGTATTTGTTGTCCATCTATCACAAAATGTGTTGATAGGTGTTTGAGAAGTTATGTTTTACTTTAGATAAAAAAATATTTCTTGTACCTCCTATATTCATTAGGTTCCGATTGTAGAAGAAATTAAACTACTGTGCAGGAAAGTCATCTCTTCTTTTGACCATCTCAATGTGCTAAATTTACTTTGGGAAATATTGGTGTGAGGCGTTATGAAACAGATTAACGATCTACGTTTAAAGTAGGCCCCACACTCCCAAATGCCCACTCTGCGCATGTGTGTTGAGACGATACTGTGTGGTGAGACAACCCTCCTCTGGGACTGGGGAAGTAACTATGCAAATCAGGTGAAACCGTCAGCATGAACCCTTTTCTCAAAGAGCAGGTCCCTCGTTTGCGCATGTTCAAACTAAGACTATACTTTCAGGGATCATTTCTATAGTTCTTGACTTGAGGAATGTGTTTCTAAAGTGTTTGGTCTCGCTACCCACGATGATGAGTTGTGATGTTCCCTTCTGGGCGTGAAACGGGCTTTGAGTAATGACTTGAGTCATATGCTCATTGTCATTGATGACCATTCTTTACTTTCTTGGACAGTATTGAGGAAGGGAATGTGTTCAGAGTGGAAAGCCTATATTTCTGTTTGATGTTGGAAAACTTTCAAATCTGATGAATGTATTTGTTGTCCATCTATCAGAAAATGTGTTGATAGGTGTTTGAGAAGTTATTTTTTACTTTAGATAAAAAAATATTTCTTGTACCTCCTATATTCATTAGGTTCCGATTGTAGAATAAATTAAACTACTGTGCAGGAAAGTCATCTCTTCTTTTGACCATCTCAACGTGCTAAATTTACTTTGGGAAATATTGGTGTGAGGCGTTATGAAACAGATTAACGATCTACGTTTAAAGTAGGCCCCACACTCCCAAATGCCCACTCTGCGCATGTGTGTACTCATGATACTGTGTGGTGAGACAACCCCCCTCTCGGACTGGGGAAGTAACTATGCAAATCAGGTGAAACCGTCATCATGAACCCTTTTCTCAAAGAGCAGGTCCCTCGTTTGCGCATGTTCAAACTAAGACTATACTTTCAGGGATCATTTCTATAGTTCTTGACTTTAGGAATGTGTTTCTAAAGTGTTTGGTCTCGCTACCCACAATGATGAGTTGTGATGTTCCTTTCTGGGTGTGAAACGGGCTTTGAGTAGTGACTTCAGTCATATGCTCATTGTCATTGATGACCGTTCTTTACTTTCTTGGACAGTATTGAGGAAGGGAATGTGTTCAGAGTGGGAAGCCTATATTTCTGTTTGATGTTGGAAAACTTTCAAATCTGACGAATGTATTTGTTGTCCATCTATCACAAAATGTGTTGATAGGTGTTTGAGAAGTTATGTTTTACTTTAGATAAAAAAATATTTCTTGTACCTCCTATATTCATTAGGTTCCGATTGTAGAAGAAATTAAACTACTGTGCAGGAAAGTCATCTCTTCTTTTGACCATCTCAATGTGCTAAATTTACTTTGGGAAATATTGGTGTGAGGCGTTATGAAACAGATTAACGATCTACGTTTAAAGTAGGCCCCACACTCCCAAATGCCCACTCTGCGCATGTGTGTTGAGACGATACTGTGTGGTGAGACAACCCTCTCTGGGACTGGGGAAGTAACTATGCAAATCAGGTGAAACCGTCAGCATGAACCCTTTTCTCAAAGAGCAGGTCCCTCGTTTGCGCATGTTCAAACTAAGACTATACTTTCAGGGATCATTTCTATAGTTCTTGACTTGAGGAATGTGTTTCTAAAGTGTTTGGTCTCGCTACCCACGATGATGAGTTGTGATGTTCCCTTCTGGGCGTGAAACGGGCTTTGAGTAATGACTTGAGTCATATGCTCATCGTCATTGATGACCGTTCTTTACTTTCTTGGACAGTATTGAGGAAGGGAATGTGTTCAGAGTGGGTAGCCTATATTCCTGTTTGATGTTGGAAAACTTTCAAATCTGACGAATGTATTTGTTGTCCATCTATCACAAAATGTGTTGATAGGTGTTTGAGAAGTTATGTTTTACTTTAGATAAAAAAATATTTCTTGTACCTCCTATATTCATTAGGTTCCGATTGTAGAAGAAATTAAACTACTGTGCAGGAAAGTCATCTCTTCTTTTGACCATCTCAATGTGCTAAATTTACTTTGGGAAATATTGGTGTGAGGCGTTATGAAACAGATTAACGATCTACGTTTAAAGTAGGCCCCACACTCCCAAATGCCCACTCTGCGCATGTGTGTTGAGACGATACTGTGTGGTGAGACAACCCTCTCTGGGACTGGGGAAGTAACTATGCAAATCAGGTGAAACCGTCAGCATGAACCCTTTTCTCAAAGAGCAGGTCCCTCGTTTGCGCATGTTCAAACTAAGACTATACTTTCAGGGATCATTTCTATAGTTCTTGACTTGAGGAATGTGTTTCTAAAGTGTTTGGTCTCGCTACCCACGATGATGAGTTGTGATGTTCCCTTCTGGGCGTGAAACGGGTTTTGAGTAATGACTTGAGTCATATGCTCATTGTCATTGATGACCGTTCTTTACTTTCTTGGACAGTATTGAGGAAGGGAATGTGTTCAGAGTGGGTAGCCTATATTCCTGTTTGATGTTGGAAAACTTTCAAATCTGACGAATGTATTTGTTGTCCCTCTATCACAAAATGTGTTGATAGGTGTTTGAGAAGTTATTTTTTACTTTAGATAAAAAAATATTTCTTGTACCTCCTATATTCATTAGGTTCCGATTGTAGAATAAATTAAACTACTGTGCAGGAAAGTCATCTCTTCTTTTGACCATCTCAACGTGCTAAATTTACTTTGGGAAATATTGGTGTGAGGCGTTATGAAACAGATTAACGATCTACGTTTAAAGTAGGCCCCACACTCCCAAATGCCCACTCTGCGCATGTGTGTACTCATGATACTGTGTGGTGAGACAACCCCCCTCTGGGACTGGGGAAGTAACTATGCAAATCAGGTGAAACCGTCATCATGAACCCTTTTCTCAAAGAGCAGGTCCCTCGTTTGCGCATGTTCAAACTAAGACTATACTTTCAGGGATCATTTCTATAGTTCTTGACTTGAGGAATGTGTTTCTAAAGTGTTTGGTCTCGCTACCCACAATGATGAGTTGTGATGTTCCCTTCTGGGCGTGAAACGGGCTTTGAGTAATGACTTGAGTCATATGCTCATTGTCATTGATGACCGTTCTTTACTTTCTTGGACAGTATTGAGGAAGAGAATGTGTTCAGAGTGGGTAGCCTATATTCCTGTTTGATGTTGGAAAACTTTCAAATCTGACGAATGTATTTGTTGTCCCTCTATCACAAAATGTGTTGATAGGTGTTTGAGAAGTTATTTTCTACTTTAGATAAAAAAATATTTCTTGTACCTCCTATATTCATTAGGTTCCGATTGTAGAAGAAATTAAACTACTGTGCAGGAAAGTCATCTCTTCTTTTGACCATCTCAACGTGCTAAATTTACTTTGGGAAATATTGGTGTGAGGCGTTATGAAACAGATTAACAATCTACGTTTAAAGTAGGCCCCACACTCCCAAATGCCCACTCTGCGCATGTGTGTACTCATGATACTGTGTGGTGAGACAACCCCCCTCTGGGACTGGGGAAGTAACTATGCAAATCAGGTGAAACCGTCATCATGAACCCTTTTCTCAAAGAGCAGGTCCCTCGTTTGCGCATGTTCAAACTAAGACTATACTTTCAGGGATAATTTCTATAGTTCTTGACTTGAGGAATGTGTTTCTAAAGTGTTTGGTCTCGCTACCAACGATGATGAGTTGTGATGTTCCTTTCTGGGTGTGAAACGGGCTTTGAGTAGTGACTTCAGTCATATGCTCATTGTCATTGATGACCGTTCTTTACTTTCTTGGACAGTATTGAGGAAGGGAATGTGTTCAGAGTGGGAAGCCTATATTTCTGTTTGATGTTGGAAAACTTTCAAATCTGACGAATGTATTTGTTGTCCATCTATCACAAAATGTGTTGATAGGTGTTTGAGAAGTTATGTTTTACTTTAGATAAAAAAATATTTCTTGTACCTCCTATATTCATTAGGTTCCGATTGTAGAAGAAATTAAACTACTGTGCAGGAAAGTCATCTCTTCTTTTGACCATCTCAATGTGCTAAATTTACTTTGGGAAATATTGGTGTGAGGCGTTATGAAACAGATTAACGATCTACGTTTAAAGTAGGCCCCACACTCCCAAATGCCCACTCTGCGCATGTGTGTTGAGACGATACTGTGTGGTGAGACAACCCTCCTCTGGGACTGGGGAAGTAACTATGCAAATCAGGTGAAACCGTCAGCATGAACCCTTTTCTCAAAGAGCAGGTCCCTCGTTTGCGCATGTTCAAACTAAGACTATACTTTCAGGGATCATTTCTATAGTTCTTGACTTGAGGAATGTGTTTCTAAAGTGTTTGGTCTCGCTACCCACGATGATGAGTTGTGATGTTCCCTTCTGGGCGTGAAACGGGCTTTGAGTAATGACTTGAGTCATATGCTCATTGTCATTGATGACCGTTCTTTACTTTCTTGGACAGTATTGAGGAAGGGAATGTGTTCAGAGTGGAAAGCCTATATTTCTGTTTGATGTTGGAAAACTTTCAAATCTGATGAATGTATTTGTTGTCCATCTATCAGAAAATGTGTTGATAGGTGTTTGAGAAGTTATTTTTTACTTTAGATAAAAAAATATTTCTTGTACCTCCTATATTCATTAGGTTCCGATTGTAGAATAAATTAAACTACTGTGCAGGAAAGTCATCTCTTCTTTTGACCATCTCAACGTGCTAAATTTACTTTGGGAAATATTGGTGTGAGGCGTTATGAAACAGATTAACGATCTACGTTTAAAGTAGGCCCCACACTCCCAAATGCCCACTCTGCGCATGTGTGTACTCATGATACTGTGTGGTGAGACAACCCCCCTCTGGGACTGGGGAAGTAACTATGCAAATCAGGTGAAACCGTCATCATGAACCCTTTTCTCAAAGAGCAGGTCCCTCGTTTGCGCATGTTCAAACTAAGACTATACTTTCAGGGATCATTTCTATAGTTCTTGACTTGAGGAATGTGTTTCTAAAGTGTTTGGTCTCGCTACCCACAATGATGAGTTGTGATGTTCCCTTCTGGGCGTGAAACGGGCTTTGAGTAATGACTTGAGTCATATGCTCATTGTCATTGATGACCGTTCTTTACTTTCTTGGACAGTATTGAGGAAGAGAATGTGTTCAGAGTGGGTAGCCTATATTCCTGTTTGATGTTGGAAAACTTTCAAATCTGACGAATGTATTTGTTGTCCCTCTATCACAAAATGTGTTGATAGGTGTTTGAGAAGTTATTTTCTACTTTAGATAAAAAAATATTTCTTGTACCTCCTATATTCATTAGGTTCCGATTGTAGAAGAAATTAAACTACTGTGCAGGAAAGTCATCTCTTCTTTTGACCATCTCAACGTGCTAAATTTACTTTGGGAAATATTGGTGTGAGGCGTTATGAAACAGATTAACAATCTACGTTTAAAGTAGGCCCCACACTCCCAAATGCCCACTCTGCGCATGTGTGTACTCATGATACTGTGTGGTGAGACAACCCCCCTCTGGGACTGGGGAAGTAACTATGCAAATCAGGTGAAACCGTCATCATGAACCCTTTTCTCAAAGAGCAGGTCCCTCGTTTGCGCATGTTCAAACTAAGACTATACTTTCAGGGATAATTTCTATAGTTCTTGACTTGAGGAATGTGTTTCTAAAGTGTTTGGTCTCGCTACCAACGATGATGAGTTGTGATGTTCCTTTCTGGGTGTGAAACGGGCTTTGAGTAGTGACTTCAGTCATATGCTCATTGTCATTGATGACCGTTCTTTACTTTCTTGGACAGTATTGAGGAAGGGAATGTGTTCAGAGTGGGAAGCCTATATTTCTGTTTGATGTTGGAAAACTTTCAAATCTGACGAATGTATTTGTTGTCCATCTATCACAAAATGTGTTGATAGGTGTTTGAGAAGTTATGTTTTACTTTAGATAAAAAAATATTTCTTGTACCTCCTATATTCATTAGGTTCCGATTGTAGAAGAAATTAAACTACTGTGCAGGAAAGTCATCTCTTCTTTTGACCATCTCAATGTGCTAAATTTACTTTGGGAAATATTGGTGTGAGGCGTTATGAAACAGATTAACGATCTACGTTTAAAGTAGGCCCCACACTCCCACATGCCCACTCTGCGCATGTGTGTTGAGACGATACTGTGTGGTGAGACAACCCTCCTCTGGGACTGGGGAAGTAACTATGCAAATCAGGTGAAACCGTCAGCATGAACCCTTTTCTCAAAGAGCAGGTCCCTCGTTTGCGCATGTTCAAACTAAGACTATACTTTCAGGGATCATTTCTATAGTTCTTGACTTGAGGAATGTGTTTCTAAAGTGTTTGGTCTCGCTACCCACGATGATGAGTTGTGATGTTCCCTTCTGGGCGTGAAACGGGCTTTGAGTAATGACTTGAGTCATATGCTCATTGTCATTGATGACCATTCTTTACTTTCTTGGACAGTATTGAGGAAGGGAATGTGTTCAGAGTGGAAAGCCTATATTTCTGTTTGATGTTGGAAAACTTTCAAATCTGATGAATGTATTTGTTGTCCATCTATCAGAAAATGTGTTGATAGGTGTTTGAGAAGTTATTTTTTACTTTAGATAAAAAAATATTTCTTGTACCTCCTATATTCATTAGGTTCCGATTGTAGAATAAATTAAACTACTGTGCAGGAAAGTCATCTCTTCTTTTGACCATCTCAACGTGCTAAATTTACTTTGGGAAATATTGGTGTGAGGCGTTATGAAACAGATTAACGATCTACGTTTAAAGTAGGCCCCACACTCCCAAATGCCCACTCTGCGCATGTGTGTACTCATGATACTGTGTGGTGAGACAACCCCCCTCTGGGACTGGGGAAGTAACTATGCAAATCAGGTGAAACCGTCATCATGAACCCTTTTCTCAAAGAGCAGGTCCCTCGTTTGCGCATGTTCAAACTAAGACTATACTTTCAGGGATCATTTCTATTGTTCTTGACTTGAGGAATGTGTTTCTAAAGTGTTTGGTCTCGCTACCCACAATGATGAGTTGTGATGTTCCCTTCTGGGCGTGAAACGGGCTTTGAGTAATGACTTGAGTCATATGCTCATTGTCATTGATGACCGTACTTTACTTTCTTGGACAGTATTGAGGAAGGGAATGTGTTCAGAGTGGGTAGCCTATATTCCTGTTTGATGTTGGAAAACTTTCAAATCTGACGAATGTATTTGTTGTCCCTCTATCACAAAATGTGTTGATAGGTGTTTGAGAAGTTATTTTCTACTTAAGATGAAAAAATATTTATTGTACCTCCTATATTCATTAGATTCCGATTGTAGAAAAAATTAAACTACTGTGCAGGAAAGTCATCTCTTCTTTTGACCATCTCAACGTGCTAAATTTACTTTGGGAAATATTGGTGTGAGGCGTTATGAAACAGATTAACGATCTACGTTTAAAGTAGGCCCCACACTCCCAAATGCCCACTCTGCGCATGTGTGTACTCATGATACTGTGTGGTGAGACAACCCTCCTCTGGGACTGGGGAAGTAACTATGCAAATCAGGTGAAACCGTCATCATGAACCCTTTTCTCAAAGAGCAGGTCCCTCGTTTGCGCATGTTCAAACTAAGACTATACTTTCAGGGATCATTTCTATAGTTCTTGACTTGAGGAATGTGTTTCTAAAGTGTTTGGTCTCGCTACCCACGATGATGAGTTGTGATGTTCCCTTCTGGGTGTGAAACGGGCTTTGAGTAATGACTTGAGTCATATGCTCATTGTCATTGATGACCGTTCTTTACTTTCTTGGACAGTATTGAGGAAGGGAATGTGTTCAGAGTGGGTAGCCTATATTCCTGTTTGATGTTGGAAAACTTTCAACTCTGACGAATGTATTTGTTGTCCCTCAATCACAAAATGTGTTGATAGGTGTTTGAGAAGTTATTTTCTACTTTAGATAAAAAAATATTTCTTGTACCTCCTATATTCATTAGGTTCCGATTGTAGAAGAAATTAAACTACTGTGCAGGAAAGTCATCTCTTCTTTTGACCATCTCAACGTGCTAAATTTACTTTGGGAAATATTGGTGTGAGGCGTTATGAAACAGATTAACGATCTACGTTTATAGTAGGCCCCACACTCCCAAATGCCCACTCTGCGCATGTGTACTCATGATACTGTGTGGTGAGACAACCCCCCTCTGGGACTGGGGAAGTAACTATGCAAATCAGGTGAAACCGTCATCATGAACCCTTTTCTCAAAGAGCAGGTCCCTCGTTTGCGCATGTTCAAACTAAGACTATACTTTCAGGGATCATTTCTATAGTTCTTGACTTGAGGAATGTGTTTCTAAAGTGTTTGGTCTCGCTACCCACGATGATGAGTTGTGATGTTCCCTTCTGGGCGTGAAACGGGCTTTGAGTAATGACTTGAGTCATATGCTCATTGTCATTGATGACCGTTCTTTACTTTCTTGGACAGTATTGAGGAAGGGAATGTGTTCAGAGTGGGTAGCCTATATTCCTGTTTGATGTTGGAAAACTTTCAAATCTGACGAATGTATTTGTTGTCCATCTATCAGAAAATGTGTTGATAGGTGTTTGAGAAGTTATTTTCTACTTAAGATAAAAAAATATTTCGTGTACCTCCTATATTCATTAGGTTCCGATTGTAGAAGAAATTAAACTACTGTGCAGGAAAGTCATCTCTTCTTTTGACCATCTCAACGTGCTAAATTTACTTTGGGAAATATTGGTGTGAGGCGTTATGAAACAGATTAACGATCTACGTTTAAAGTAGGCCCCACACTCCCAAATGCCCACTCTGCGCATGTGTGTACTCATGATACTGTGTGGTGAGACAACCCCCCTCTGGGACTGGGGAAGTAACTATGCAAATCAGGTGAAACCGTCATCATGAACCCTTTTCTCAAAGAGCAGGTCCCTCGTTTGCGCATGTTCAAACTAAGACTATACTTTCAGGGATCATTTCTATAGTTCTTGACTTGAGGAATGTGTTTCTAAAGTGTTTGGTCTCGCTACCCACAATGATGAGTTGTGATGTTCCTTTCTGGGTGTGAAACGGGCTTTGAGTAGTGACTTCAGTCATATGCTCATTGTCATTGATGACCGTTCTTTACTTTCTTGGACAGTATTGAGGAAGGGAATGTGTTCAGAGTGGGAAGCCTATATTTCTGTTTGATGTTGGAAAACTTTCAAATCTGACGAATGTATTTGTTGTCCATCTATCACAAAATGTGTTGATAGGTGTTTGAGAAGTTATGTTTTACTTTAGATAAAAAAATATTTCTTGTACCTCCTATATTCATTAGGTTCCGATTGTAGAAGAAATTAAACTACTGTGCAGGAAAGTCATCTCTTCTTTTGACCATCTCAATGTGCTAAATTTACTTTGGGAAATATTGGTGTGAGGCGTTATGAAACAGATTAACGATCTACGTTTAAAGTAGGCCCCACACTCCCAAATGCCCACTCTGCGCATGTGTGTTGAGACGATACTGTGTGGTGAGACAACCCTCTCTGGGACTGGGGAAGTAACTATGCAAATCAGGTGAAACCGTCAGCATGAACCCTTTTCTCAAAGAGCAGGTCCCTCGTTTGCGCATGTTCAAACTAAGACTATACTTTCAGGGATCATTTCTATAGTTCTTGACTTGAGGAATGTGTTTCTAAAGTGTTTGGTCTCGCTACCCACGATGATGAGTTGTGATGTTCCCTTCTGGGCGTGAAACGGGCTTTGAGTAATGACTTGAGTCATATGCTCATCGTCATTGATGACCGTTCTTTACTTTCTTGGACAGTATTGAGGAAGGGAATGTGTTCAGAGTGGGTAGCCTATATTCCTGTTTGATGTTGGAAAACTTTCAAATCTGACGAATGTATTTGTTGTCCATCTATCACAAAATGTGTTGATAGGTGTTTGAGAAGTTATGTTTTACTTTAGATAAAAAAATATTTCTTGTACCTCCTATATTCATTAGGTTCCGATTGTAGAAGAAATTAAACTACTGTGCAGGAAAGTCATCTCTTCTTTTGACCATCTCAATGTGCTAAATTTACTTTGGGAAATATTGGTGTGAGGCGTTATGAAACAGATTAACGATCTACGTTTAAAGTAGGCCCCACACTCCCAAATGCCCACTCTGCGCATGTGTGTTGAGACGATACTGTGTGGTGAGACAACCCTCTCTGGGACTGGGGAAGTAACTATGCAAATCAGGTGAAACCGTCAGCATGAACCCTTTTCTCAAAGAGCAGGTCCCTCGTTTGCGCATGTTCAAACTAAGACTATACTTTCAGGGATCATTTCTATAGTTCTTGACTTGAGGAATGTGTTTCTAAAGTGTTTGGTCTCGCTACCCACGATGATGAGTTGTGATGTTCCCTTCTGGGCGTGAAACGGGCTTTGAGTAATGACTTGAGTCATATGCTCATCGTCATTGATGACCGTTCTTTACTTTCTTGGACAGTATGGAGGAAGGGAATGTGTTCAGAGTGGGTAGCCTATATTCCTGTTTGATGTTGGAAAACTTTCAAATCTGACGAATGTATTTGTTGTCCATCTATCAGAAAATGTGTTGATAGGTGTTTGAGAAGTTATTTTCTACTTAAGATAAAAAAATATTTCGTGTACCTCCTATATTCATTAGGTTCCGATTGTAGAAGAAATTAAACTACTGTGCAGGAAAGTCATCTCTTCTTTTGACCATCTCAACGTGCTAAATTTACTTTGGGAAATATTGGTGTGAGGCGTTATGAAACAGATTAACGATCTACGTTTAAAGTAGGCCCCACACTCCCAAATGCCCACTCTGCGCATGTGTGTTGAGACGATACTGTGTGGTGAGACAACCCTCTCTGGGACTGGGGAAGTAACTATGCAAATCAGGTGAAACCGTCAGCATGAACCCTTTTCTCAAAGAGCAGGTCCCTCGTTTGCGCATGTTCAAACTAAGACTATACTTTCAGGGATCATTTCTATAGTTCTTGACTTGAGGAATGTGTTTCTAAAGTGTTTGGTCTCGCTACCCACGATGATGAGTTGTGATGTTCCCTTCTGGGTGTGAAACGGGCTTTGAGTAGTGACTTAAGTCATATGCTCATTGTCATTGATGACCGTTCTTTACTTTCTTGGACAGTATTGAGGAAGGGAATGTGTTCAGAGTGGGAAGCCTATATTTCTGTTTGATGTTGGAAAACTTTCAAATCTGATGAATGTATTTGTTGTCCATCTATCACAAAATGTGTTGATAGGTGTTTGAGAAGTTATTTTTTACTTTAGATAAAAAAATATTTCTTGTACCTCCTATATTCATTAGGTTCCAATTGTAGAATAAATTAAACTACTGTGCAGGAAAGTCATCTCTTCTTTTGACCATCTCAATGTGCTAAATTTACTTTGGGAAATATTGGTGTGAGGCGTTATGAAACAGATTAACGATCTACGTTTAAAGTAGGCCCCACACTCCCAAATGCCCACTCTGCGCATGTGTGTTGAGACGATACTGTGTGGTGAGACAACCCTCTCTGGGACTGGGGAAGTAACTATGCAAATCAGGTGAAACCGTCAGCATGAACCCTTTTCTCAAAGAGCAGGTCCCTCGTTTGCGCATGTTCAAACTAAGACTATACTTTCAGGGATCATTTCTATAGTTCTTGACTTGAGGAATGTGTTTCTAAAGTGTTTGGTCTCGCTACCCACGATGATGAGTTGTGATGTTCCCTTCTGGGTGTGAAACGGGCTTTGAGTAATGACTTGAGTCATATGCTCATTGTCATTGATGACCGTTCTTTACTTTCTTGGACAGTATTGAGGAAGGGAATGTGTTCAGAGTGGGTAGCCTATATTCCTGTTTGATGTTGGAAAACTTTCAAATCTGACGAATGTATTTGTTGTCCATCTATCAGAAAATGTGTTGATAGGTGTTTGAGAAGTTATTTTTTACTTTAGATAAAAAAATATTTCTTGTACCTCCTATATTCATTAGGTTCCGATTGTAGAAGAAATTAAACTACTGTGCAGGAAAGTCATCTCTTCTTTTGACCATCTCAACGTGCTAAATTTACTTTGGGAAATATTGGTGTGAGGCGTTATGAAACAGATTAACAATCTATGTTTAAAGTAGGCCCCACACTCCCAAATGCCCATTCTGCGCATGTGTGTAATCATGATACTGTGTGGTGAGACAACCCCCCTCTGGGACTGGGGAAGTAACTATGCAAATCAGGTGAAACCGTCATCATGAACCCTTTTCTCAAAGAGCAGGTCCCTCGTTTGCGCATGTTCAAACTAAGACTATACTTTCAGGGATCATTTCTATTGTTCTTGACTTGAGGAATGTGTTTCTAAAGTGTTTGGTCTCGCTACCCACGATGATGAGTTGTGATGTTCCCTTCTGGGCGTGAAACGGGCTTTGAGTAATGACTTGAGTCATATGCTCATTGTCATTGATGACCGTTCTTTACTTTCTTGGACAGTATTGAGGAAGGGAATGTGTTCAGAGTGGGTAGCCTATATTCCTGTTTGATGTTGGAAAACTTTCAAATCTGACGAATGTATTTGTTGTCCATCTATCAGAAAATGTGTTGATAGGTGTTTGAGAAGTTATTTTTTACTTTAGATAAAAAAATATTTCTTGTACCTCCTATATTCATTAGGTTCCGATTGTAGAAGAAATTAAACTACTGTGCAGGAAAGTCATCTCTTCTTTTGACCATCTCAACGTGCTAAATTTACTTTGGGAAATATTGGTGTGAGGCGTTATGAAACAGATTAACGATCTATGTTTAAAGTAGGCCCCACACTCCCAAATGCCCACTCTGCGCATGTGTGTACTCATGATACTGTGTGGTGAGACAACCCTCCTCTGGGACTGGGGAAGTAACTATGCAAATCAGGTGAAACCGTCATCATGAACCCTTTTCTCAAAGAGCAGGTCCCTCGTTTGCGCATGTTCAAACTAAGACTATACTTTCAGGGATCATTTCTATAGTTCTTGACTTGAGGAATGTGTTTCTAAAGTGTTTGGTCTCGCTACCCACGATGATGAGTTGTGATGTTCCCTTCTGGGCGTGAAACGGGCTTTGAGTAATGACTTGAGTCATATGCTCATCGTCATTGATGACCGTTCTTTACTTTCTTGGACAGTATTGAGGAAGGGAATGTGTTCAGAGTGGGAAGCCTATATTCCTGTTTGATGTTGGAAAACTTTCAAATCTGACGAATGTATTTGTTGTCCATCTATCAGAAAATGTGTTGATAGGTGTTTGAGAAGTTATTTTCTACTTAAGATAAAAAAATATTTCGTGTACCTCCTATATTCATTAGGTTCCGATTGTAGAAGAAATTAAACTACTGTGCAGGAAAGTCATCTCTTCTTTTGACCATCTCAACGTGCTAAATTTACTTTGGGAAATATTGGTGTGAGGCGTTATGAAACAGATTAACGATCTACGTTTAAAGTAGGCCCCACACTCCCAAATGCCCACTCTGCGCATGTGTGTTGAGACGATACTGTGTGGTGAGACAACCCTCTCTGGGACTGGGGAAGTAACTATGCAAATCAGGTGAAACCGTCAGCATGAACCCTTTTCTCAAAGAGCAGGTCCCTCGTTTGCGCATGTTCAAACTAAGACTATACTTTCAGGGATCATTTCTATAGTTCTTGACTTGAGGAATGTGTTTCTAAAGTGTTTGGTCTCGCTACCCACGATGATGAGTTGTGATGTTCCCTTCTGGGTGTGAAACGGGCTTTGAGTAGTGACTTAAGTCATATGCTCATTGTCATTGATGACCGTTCTTTACTTTCTTGGACAGTATTGAGGAAGGGAATGTGTTCAGAGTGGGAAGCCTATATTTCTGTTTGATGTTGGAAAACTTTCAAATCTGATGAATGTATTTGTTGTCCATCTATCACAAAATGTGTTGATAGGTGTTTGAGAAGTTATTTTTTACTTTAGATAAAAAAATATTTCTTGTACCTCCTATATTCATTAGGTTCCGATTGTAGAATAAATTAAACTACTGTGCAGGAAAGTCATCTCTTCTTTTGACCATCTCAATGTGCTAAATTTACTTTGGGAAATATTGGTGTGAGGCGTTATGAAACAGATTAACGATCTACGTTTAAAGTAGGCCCCACACTCCCAAATGCCCACTCTGCGCATGTGTGTTGAGACGATACTGTGTGGTGAGACAACCCTCTCTGGGACTGGGGAAGTAACTATGCAAATCAGGTGAAACCGTCAGCATGAACCCTTTTCTCAAAGAGCAGGTCCCTCGTTTGCGCATGTTCAAACTAAGACTATACTTTCAGGGATCATTTCTATAGTTCTTGACTTGAGGAATGTGTTTCTAAAGTGTTTGGTCTCGCTACCCACGATGATGAGTTGTGATGTTCCCTTCTGGGTGTGAAACGGGCTTTGAGTAATGACTTGAGTCATATGCTCATTGTCATTGATGACCGTTCTTTACTTTCTTGGACAGTATTGAGGAAGGGAATGTGTTCAGAGTGGGTAGCCTATATTCCTGTTTGATGTTGGAAAACTTTCAAATCTGACGAATGTATTTGTTGTCCATCTATCAGAAAATGTGTTGATAGGTGTTTGAGAAGTTATTTTTTACTTTAGATAAAAAAATATTTCTTGTACCTCCTATATTCATTAGGTTCCGATTGTAGAAGAAATTAAACTACTGTGCAGGAAAGTCATCTCTTCTTTTGACCATCTCAACGTGCTAAATTTACTTTGGGAAATATTGGTGTGAGGCGTTATGAAACAGATTAACAATCTATGTTTAAAGTAGGCCCCACACTCCCAAATGCCCATTCTGCGCATGTGTGTACTCATGATACTGTGTGGTGAGACAACCCCCCTCTGGGACTGGGGAAGTAACTATGCAAATCAGGTGAAACCGTCATCATGAACCCTTTTCTCAAAGAGCAGGTCCCTCGTTTGCGCATGTTCAAACTAAGACTATACTTTCAGGGATCATTTCTATAGTTCTTGACTTGAGGAATGTGTTTCTAAAGTGTTTGGTCTCGCTACCCACGATGATGAGTTGTGATGTTCCCTTCTGGGCGTGAAACGGGCTTTGAGTAATGACTTGAGTCATATGCTCATTGTCATTGATGACCGTTCTTTACTTTCTTGGACAGTATTGAGGAAGGGAATGTGTTCAGAGTGGGTAGCCTATATTCCTGTTTGATGTTGGAAAACTTTCAAATCTGACGAATGTATTTGTTGTCCATCTATCAGAAAATGTGTTGATAGGTGTTTGAGAAGTTATTTTTTACTTTAGATAAAAAAATATTTCTTGTACCTCCTATATTCATTAGGTTCCGATTGTAGAAGAAATTAAACTACTGTGCAGGAAAGTCATCTCTTCTTTTGACCATCTCAACGTGCTAAATTTACTTTGGGAAATATTGGTGTGAGGCGTTATGAAACAGATTAACGATCTATGTTTAAAGTAGGCCCCACACTCCCAAATGCCCACTCTGCGCATGTGTGTACTCATGATACTGTGTGGTGAGACAACCCTCCTCTGGGACTGGGGAAGTAACTATGCAAATCAGGTGAAACCGTCATCATGAACCCTTTTCTCAAAGAGCAGGTCCCTCGTTTGCGCATGTTCAAACTAAGACTATACTTTCAGGGATCATTTCTATAGTTCTTGACTTGAGGAATGTGTTTCTAAAGTGTTTGGTCTCGCTACCCACGATGATGAGTTGTGATGTTCCCTTCTGGGCGTGAAACGGGCTTTGAGTAATGACTTGAGTCATATGCTCATTGTCATTGATGACCGTTCTTTACTTTCTTGGACAGTATTGAGGAAGGGAATGTGTTCAGAGTGGAAAGCCTATATTTCTGTTTGATGTTGGAAAACTTTCAAATCTGACGAATGTATTTGTTGTCCATCTATCAGAAAATGTGTTGATAGGTGTTTGAGAAGTTATTTTTTACTTTAGATAAAAAAATATTTCTTGTACCTCCTATATTCATTAGGTTCCGATTGTAGAAGAAATTAAACTACTGTGCAGGAAAGTCATCTCTTCTTTTGACCATCTCAACGTGCTAAATTTACTTTGGGAAATATTGGTGTGAGGCGTTATGAAACAGATTAACGATCTACTTTTAAGGAGGCCCCACACTCCCAAATGCCCACTCTGCGCATGTGTGTACTCATGATACTGTGTGGTGAGACAACCCTCCTCTGGGACTGGGGAAGTAACTATGCAAATCAGGTGAAACCGTCATCATGAACCCTTTTCTCAAAGAGCAGGTCCCTCGTTTGCGCATGTTCAAACTAAGACTATACTTTCAGGGATCATTTCTATAGTTCTTGACTTGAGGAATGTGTTTCTAAAGTGTTTGGTCTCGCTACCCACGATGATGAGTTGTGATGTTCCCTTCTGGGCGTGAAACGGGCTTTGAGTAATGACTTGAGTCATATGCTCATTGTCATTGATGACCGTTCTTTACTTTCTTGGACAGTATTGAGGAAGGGAATGTGTTCAGAGTGGGTAGCCTATATTCCTGTTTGATGTTGGAAAACTTTCAAATCTGACGAATGTATTTGTTGTCCATCTATCAGAAAATGTGTTGATAGGTGTTTGAGAAGTTATTTTTTACTTTAGATAAAAAAATATTTCTTGTACCTCCTATATTCATTAGGTTCCGATTGTAGAAGAAATTAAACTACTGTGCAGGAAAGTCATCTCTTCTTTTGACCATCTCAACGTGCTAAATTTACTTTGGGAAATATTGGTGTGAGGCGTTATGAAACAGATTAACAATCTATGTTTAAAGTAGGCCCCACACTCCCAAATGCCCATTCTGCGCATGTGTGTACTCATGATACTGTGTGGTGAGACAACCCCCCTCTGGGACTGGGGAAGTAACTATGCAAATCAGGTGAAACCGTCATCATGAACCCTTTTCTCAAAGAGCAGGTCCCTCGTTTGCGCATGTTCAAACTAAGACTATACTTTCAGGGATCATTTCTATAGTTCTTGACTTGAGGAATGTGTTTCTAAAGTGTTTGGTCTCGCTACCCACAATGATGAGTTGTGATGTTCCTTTCTGGGTGTGAAACGGGCTTTGAGTAGTGACTTCAGTCATATGCTCATTGTCATTGATGACCGTTCTTTACTTTCTTGGACAGTATTGAAGAAGGGAATGTGTTCAGAGTGGGTAGCCTATATTCCTGTTTGATGTTGGAAAACTTTCAAATCTGACGAATGTATTTGTTGTCCATCTATCAGAAAATGTGTTGATAGGTGTTTGAGAAGTTATTTTTTACTTTAGATAAAAAAATATTTCTTGTACCTCCTATATTCATTAGGTTCCGATTGTAGAAGAAATTAAACTACTGTGCAGGAAAGTCATCTCTTCTTTTGACCATCTCAACGTGCTAAATTTACTTTGGGAAATATTGGTGTGAGGCGTTATGAAACAGATTAACGATCTACGTTTAAAGTAGGCCCCACACTCCCAAATGCCCACTCTGCGCATGTGTGTACTCATGATACTGTGTGGTGAGACAACCCTCCTCTGGGACTGGGGAAGTAACTATGCAAATCAGGTGAAACCGTCATCATGAACCCTTTTCTCAAAGAGCAGGTCCCTCGTTTGCGCATGTTCAAACTAAGACTATACTTTCAGGGATCATTTCTATAGTTCTTGACTTGAGGAATGTGTTTCTAAAGTGTTTGGTCTCGCTACCCACGATGATGAGTTGTGATGTTCCCTTCTGGGCGTGAAACGGGCTTTGAGTAATGACTTGAGTCATATGCTCATTGTCATTGATGACCGTTCTTTACTTTCTTGGACAGTATTGAGGAAGGGAATGTGTTCAGAGTGGAAAGCCTATATTTCTGTTTGATGTTGGAAAACTTTCAAATCTGACGAATGTATTTGTTGTCCATCTATCAGAAAATGTGTTGATAGGTGTTTGAGAAGTTATTTTTTACTTTAGATAAAAAAATATTTCTTGTACCTCCTATATTCATTAGGTTCCGATTGTAGAAGAAATTAAACTACTGTGCAGGAAAGTCATCTCTTCTTTTGACCATCTCAACGTGCTAAATTTACTTTGGGAAATATTGGTGTGAGGCGTTATGAAACAGATTAACGATCTACCGTTTAAAGTAGGCCCCACACTCCCAAATGCCCACTCTGCGCATGTGTGTTGAGACGATACTGTGTGGTGAGACAACCCCCCTCTGGGACTGGGGAAGTAACTATGCAAATCAGGTGAAACCGTCATCATGAACCCTTTTCTCAAAGAGCAGGTCCCTCGTTTGCGCATGTTTAAACTAAGACTATACTTTCAGGGATCATTTCTATAGTTCTTGACTTGAGGAATGTGTTTCTAAAGTGTTTGGTCTCGCTACCCACGATGATGAGTTGTGATGTTCCCTTCTGGGCGTGAAACGGGCTTTGAGTAATGACGTGAGTCATATGCTCATTGTCATTGATGACCGTTCTTTACTTTCTTGGACAGTATTGAGGAAGGGAATGTGTTCAGAGTGGGTAGCCTATATTCCTTTTTGATGTTGGAAAAATTTCAAATCTGACGAATGTATTTGTTGTCCATCTATCAGAAAATGTGTTGATAGCTTTACTTTCTTGGACAGTATTGAGGAAGGGAATGTGTTCAGAGTGGGTAGCCTATATTTCTGTTTGATGTTGGAAAACTTTCAAATCTGATGAATGTATTTGTTGTCCATCTATCAGAAAATGTGTTGATAGGTGTTTGAGAAGTTATTTTTTACTTTAGATAAAAAAATATTTCTTGTACCTCCTATATTCATTAGGTTCCGATTGTAGAAGAAATTAAACTACTGTGCAGGAAAGTCATCTCTTCTTTTGACCATCTCAACGTGCTTAATTTACTTTGGGAAATATTGGTGTGAGGCGTTATGAAACAGATTAACGATCTACGTTTAAAGTAGGCCCCACACTCCCAAATGCCCACTCTGCGCATGTGTGTACTCATGATACTGTGTGGTGAGACAACCCCCCTCTGGGACTGGGGAAGTAACTATGCAAATAAGGTGAAACCGTCATCATGAACCCTTTTCTCAAAGAGCAGGTCCCTCGTTTGCGCATGTTCAAACTAAGACTATACTTTCAGGGATCATTTCTATAGTTCTTGACTTGAGGAATGTGTTTCTAAAGTGTTTGGTCTCGCTACCCATGATGATGAGTTGTGATGTTCCCTTCTGGGTGTGAAACGGGCTTTGAGTAATGACTTGAGTCATATGCTCATTGTCATTGATGACCGTTCTTTACTTTCTTGGACAGTATTGAGGAAGGGAATGTGTTCAGAGTGGGAAGCCTATATTTCTGTTTGATGTTGGAAAACTTTCAAATCTGACGAATGTATTTGTTGTCCATCTATCAGAAAATGTGTTGATAGGTGTTTGAGAAGTTATTTTTTACTTTAGATAAAAAAATATTTCTTGTACCTCCTATATTCATTAGGTTCCGATTGTAGAAGAAATTAAACTACTGTGCAGGAAAGTCATCTCTTCTTTTGACCATCTCAACGTGCTAAATTTACTTTGGGAAATATTGGTGTGAGGCGTTATGAAACAGATTAACGATCTACGTTTAAAGTAGGCCCCACACTCCCAAATGCCCACTCTGCGCATGTGTGTACTCATGATACTGTGTGGTGAGACAACCCTCCTCTGGGACTGGGGAAGTAACTATGCAAATCAGGTGAAACCGTCATCATGAACCCTTTTCTCAAAGAGCAGGTCCCTCGTTTGCGCATGTTTAAACTAAGACTATACTTTCAGGGATCATTTCTATAGTTCTTGACTTGAGGAATGTGTTTCTAAAGTGTTTGGTCTCGCTACCCATGATGATGAGTTGTGATGTTCCCTTCTGGGCGTGAAACGGGCTTTGAGTAGTGACTTGAGTCATATGCTCATTGTCATTGATGACCGTTCTTTACTTTCTTGGACAGTATTGAGGAAGGGAATGTGTTCAGAGTGGGTAGCCTATATTTCTGTTTGATGTTGGAAAACTTTCAAATCTGATGAATGTATTTGTTGTCCATCTATCAGAAAATGTGTTGATAGGTGTTTGAGAAGTTATTTTTTACTTTAGATAAAAAAATATTTCTTGTACCTCCTATATTCATTAGGTTCCGATTGTAGAAGAAATTAAACTACTGTGCAGGAAAGTCATCTCTTCTTTTGACCATCTCAACGTGCTAAATTTACTTTGGGAAATATTGGTGTGAGGCGTTATGAAACAGATTAACGATCTACGTTTAAAGTAGGCCCCACACTCCCAAATGCCCACTCTGCGCATGTGTGTTGAGACGATACTGTGTGGTGAGACAACCCCCCTCTGGGACTGGGGAAGTAACTATGCAAATCAGGTGAAACCGTCATCATGAACCCTTTTCTCAAAGAGCAGGTCCCTCGTTTGCGCATGTTTAAACTAAGACTATACTTTCAGGGATCATTTCTATAGTTCTTGACTTGAGGAATGTGTTTCTAAAGTGTTTGGTCTCGCTACCCACGATGATGAGTTGTGATGTTCCCTTCTGGGCGTGAAACGGGCTTTGAGTAATGACGTGAGTCATATGCTCATTGTCATTGATGACCGTTCTTTACTTTCTTGGACAGTATTGAGGAAGGGAATGTGTTCAGAGTGGGTAGCCTATATTCCTTTTTGATGTTGGAAAAATTTCAAATCTGACGAATGTATTTGTTGTCCCTCTATCACAAAATGTGTTGATAGGTGTTTGAGAAGTTATTTTCTACTTTAGATAAAAAAATATTTCTTGTACCTCCTATATTCATTAGGTTCCGATTGTAGAATAAATTAAACTACTGTGCAGGAAAGTCATCTCTTCTTTTGACCATCTCAACGTGCTTAATTTACTTTGGGAGATATTGGTGTGAGGCGTTATGAAACAGATTAACGATCTACGTTTAAAGTAGGCCCCACACTCCCAAATGCCCACTCTGCGCATGTGTGTACTCATGATACTGTGTGGTGAGACAACCCCCCTCTGGGACTGGGGAAGTAACTATGCAAATCAGGTGAAACCGTCATCATGAACCCTTTTCTCAAAGAGCAGGTCCCTCGTTTGCGCATGTTCAAATTAAGACTATACTTTCAGGGATCATTTCTATAGTTCTTGACTTGAGGAATGTGTTTCTAAAGTGTTTGGTCTCGCTACCCATGATGATGAGTTGTGATGTTCCCTTCTGGGCGTGAAACGGGCTTTGAGTAGTGACTTGAGTCATATGCTCATTGTCATTGATGACCGTTCTTTACTTTCTTGGACAGTATTGAGGAAGGGAATGTGTTCAGAGTGGGTAGCCTATATTTCTGTTTGATGTTGGAAAACTTTCAAATCTGATGAATGTATTTGTTGTCCATCTATCAGAAAATGTGTTGATAGCTTTACTTTCTTGGACAGTATTGAGGAAGGGAATGTGTTCAGAGTGGGTAGCCTATATTTCTGTTTGATGTTGGAAAACTTTCAAATCTGACGAATGTATTTGTTGTCCATCTATCAGAAAATGTGTTGATAGGTGTTTGAGAAGTTATTTTTTACTTTAGATAAAAAAATATTTCTTGTACCTCCTATATTCATTAGGTTCCGATTGTAGAAGAAATTAAACTACTGTGCAGGAAAGTCATCTCTTCTTTTGACCATCTCAACGTGCTAAATTTACTTTGGGAAATATTGGTGTGAGGCGTTATGAAACAGATTAACGATCTACGTTTAAAGTAGGCCCCACACTCCCAAATGCCCACTCTGCGCATGTGTGTACTCATGATACTGTGTGGTGAGACAACCCTCCTCTGGGACTGGGGAAGTAACTATGCAAATCAGGTGAAACCGTCATCATGAACCCTTTTCTCAAAGAGCAGGTCCCTCGTTTGCGCATGTTTAAACTAAGACTATACTTTCAGGGATCATTTCTATAGTTCTTGACTTGAGGAATGTGTTTCTAAAGTGTTTGGTCTCGCTACCCACGATGATGAGTTGTGATGTTCCCTTCTGGGCGTGAAACGGGCTTTGAGTAATGACTTGAGTCATATGCTCATTGTCATTGATGACCGTTCTTTACTTTCTTGGACAGTATTGAGGAAGGGAATGTGTTCAGAGTGGGTAGCCTATATTCCTTTTTGATGTTGGAAAAATTTCAAATCTGAAGAATGTATTTGTTGTCCCTCTATCACAAAATGTGTTGATAGGTGTTTGAGAAGTTATTTTCTACTTTAGATAAAAAAATATTTCTTGTACCTCCTATATTCATTAGGTTCCGATTGTAGAAGAAATTAAACTACTGTGCAGGAAAGTCATCTCTTCTTTTGACCATCTCAACGTGCTAAATTTACTTTGGGAAATATTGGTGTGAGGCGTTATGAAACAGATTAACGATCTACGTTTAAAGTAGGCCCCACACTCCCAAATGCCCACTCTGCGCATGTGTGTTGAGACGATACTGTGTGGTGAGACAACCCCCCTCTGGGACTGGGGAAGTAACTATGCAAATCAGGTGAAACCGTCATCATGAACCCTTTTCTCAAAGAGCAGGTCCCTCGTTTGCGCATGTTTAAACTAAGACTATACTTTCAGGGATCATTTCTATAGTTCTTGACTTGAGGAATGTGTTTCTAAAGTGTTTGGTCTCGCTACCCACGATGATGAGTTGTGATGTTCCCTTCTGGGCGTGAAACGGGCTTTGAGTAATGACTTGAGTCATATGCTCATTGTCATTGATGACCGTTCTTTACTTTCTTGGACAGTATTGAGGAAGGGAATGTGTTCAGAGTGGGTAGCCTATATTCCTTTTTGATGTTGGAAAAATTTCAAATCTGATGAATGTATTTGTTGTCCCTCTATCACAAAATGTGTTGATAGGTGTTAGAGAAGTTATTTTCTACTTTAGATAAAAAAATATTTCTTGTACCTCCTATATTCATTAGGTTCCGATTGTAGAAGAAATTAAACTACTGTGCAGGAAAGTCATCTCTTCTTTTGACCATCTCAACATGCTAAATTTACTTTGGGAAATATTGGTGTGAGGCGTTATGAAACAGATTAACGATCTACGTTTAAAGTAGGCCCCACACTCCCAAATGCCCACTCTGCGCATGTGTGTTGAGACGATACTGTGTGGTGAGACAACCCCCCTCTGGGACTGGGGAAGTAACTATGCAAATCAGGTGAAACCGTCATCATGAACCCTTTTCTCAAAGAGCAGGTCCCTCGTTTGCGCATGTTCAAACTAAGACTATACTTTCAGGGATCATTTCTATAGTTCTTGACTTGAGGAATGTGTTTCTAAAGTGTTTGGTCTCGCTACCCACGATGATGAGTTGTGATGTTCCCTTCTGGGTGTGAAACAGGCTTTGAGTAGTGACTTGAGTCATATGCTCATTGTCATTGATGACCGTTCTTTACTTTCTTGGACAGTATTGAGGAAGGGAATGTGTTCAGAGTGGGAAGCCTATATTTCTGTTTGATGTTGGAAAACTTTCAAATCTGACGAATGTATTTGTTGTCCATCTATCACAAAATGTGTTGATAGGTATTTGAGAAGTTAATTTTTACTTTAGATAAAAAAATATTTCTTGTACCTCCTATATTCATTAGGTTCCGATTGTAGAAGAAATTAAACTACTGTGCAGGAAAGTCATCTCTTCTTTTGACCATCTCAACGTGCTTAATTTACTTTGGGAAATATTGGTGTGAGGCGTTATGAAACAGATTAACGATCTACGTTTAAAGTAGGCCCCACACTCCCAAATGCCCACTCTGCGCATGTGTGTTGAGACGATACTGTGTGGTGAGACAACCCCCCTCTGGGACTGGGGAAGTAACTATGCAAATCAGGTGAAACCGTCATCATGAACCCTTTTCTCAAAGAGCAGGTCCCTCGTTTGCGCATGTTCAAACTAAGACTATACTTTCAGGGATCATTTCTATAGTTCTTGACTTGAGGAATGTGTTTCTAAAGTGTTTGGTCTCGCTACCCATGATGATGAGTTGTGATGTTCCCTTCTGGGCGTGAAACGGGCTTTGAGTAGTGACTTGAGTCATATGCTCATTGTCATTGATGACCGTTCTTTACTTTCTTGGACAGTATTGAGGAAGGGAATGTGTTCAGAGTGGGTAGCCTATATTTCTGTTTGATGTTGGAAAACTTTCAAATCTGATGAATGTATTTGTTGTCCATCTATCAGAAAATGTGTTGATAGGTGTTTGAGAAGTTATTTTTTACTTTAGATAAAAAAATATTTCTTGTACCTCCTATATTCATTAGGTTCCGATTGTAGAAGAAATTAAACTACTGTGCAGGAAAGTCATCTCTTCTTTTGACCATCTCAACGTGCTAAATTTACTTTGGGAAATATTGGTGTGAGGCGTTATGAAACAGATTAACGATCTACGTTTAAAGTAGGCCCCACACTCCCAAATGCCCACTCTGCGCATGTGTGTTGAGACGATACTGTGTGGTGAGACAACCCCCCTCTGGGACTGGGGAAGTAACTATGCAAATCAGGTGAAACCGTCATCATGAACCCTTTTCTCAAAGAGCAGGTCCCTCGTTTGCGCATGTTTAAACTAAGACTATACTTTCAGGGATCATTTCTATAGTTCTTGACTTGTGGAATGTGTTTCTAAAGTGTTTGGTCTCGCTACCCACGATGATGAGTTGTGATGTTCCCTTCTGGGCGTGAAACGGGCTTTGAGTAATGACTTGAGTCATATGCTCATTGTCATTGATGACCGTTCTTTACTTTCTTGGACAGTATTGAGGAAGGGAATGTGTTCAGAGTGGGTAGCCTATATTCCTTTTTGATGTTGGAAAAATTTCAAATCTGAAGAATGTATTTGTTGTCCCTCTATCACAAAATGTGTTGATAGGTGTTTGAGAAGTTATTTTCTACTTTAGATAAAAAAATATTTCTTGTACCTCCTATATTCATTAGGTTCCGATTGTAGAAGAAATTAAACTACTGTGCAGGAAAGTCATCTCTTCTTTTGACCATCTCAACGTGCTAAATTTACTTTGGGAAATATTGGTGTGAGGCGTTATGAAACAGATTAACGATCTACGTTTAAAGTAGGCCCCACACTCCCAAATGCCCACTCTGCGCATGTGTGTTGAGACGATACTGTGTGGTGAGACAACCCCCCTCTGGGACTGGGGAAGTAACTATGCAAATCAGGTGAAACCGTCATCATGAACCCTTTTCTCAAAGAGCAGGTCCCTCGTTTGCGCATGTTTAAACTAAGACTATACTTTCAGGGATCATTTCTATAGTTCTTGACTTGAGGAATGTGTTTCTAAAGTGTTTGGTCTCGCTACCCACGATGATGAGTTGTGATGTTCCCTTCTGGGCGTGAAACGGGCTTTGAGTAATGACTTGAGTCATATGCTCATTGTCATTGATGACCGTTCTTTACTTTCTTGGACAGTATTGAGGAAGGGAATGTGTTCAGAGTGGGTAGCCTATATTCCTTTTTGATGTTGGAAAAATTTCAAATCTGATGAATGTATTTGTTGTCCCTCTATCACAAAATGTGTTGATAGGTGTTAGAGAAGTTATTTTCTACTTTAGATAAAAAAATATTTCTTGTACCTCCTATATTCATTAGGTTCCGATTGTAGAAGAAATTAAACTACTGTGCAGGAAAGTCATCTCTTCTTTTGACCATCTCAACGTGCTAAATTTACTTTGGGAAATATTGGTGTGAGGCGTTATGAAACAGATTAACGATCTACGTTTAAAGTAGGCCCCACACTCCCAAATGCCCACTCTGCGCATGTGTGTTGAGACGATACTGTGTGGTGAGACAACCCCCCTCTGGGACTGGGGAAGTAACTATGCAAATCAGGTGAAACCGTCATCATGAACCCTTTTCTCAAAGAGCAGGTCCCTCGTTTGCGCATGTTCAAACTAAGACTATACTTTCAGGGATCATTTCTATAGTTCTTGACTTGAGGAATGTGTTTCTAAAGTGTTTGGTCTCGCTACCCACGATGATGAGTTGTGATGTTCCCTTCTGGGTGTGAAACAGGCTTTGAGTAGTGACTTGAGTCATATGCTCATTGTCATTGATGACCGTTCTTTACTTTCTTGGACAGTATTGAGGAAGGGAATGTGTTCAGAGTGGGAAGCCTATATTTCTGTTTGATGTTGGAAAACTTTCAAATCTGACGAATGTATTTGTTGTCCATCTATCACAAAATGTGTTGATAGGTATTTGAGAAGTTAATTTTTACTTTAGATAAAAAAATATTTCTTGTACCTCCTATATTCATTAGGTTCCGATTGTAGAAGAAATTAAACTACTGTGCAGGAAAGTCATCTCTTCTTTTGACCATCTCAACGTGCTTAATTTACTTTGGGAAATATTGGTGTGAGGCGTTATGAAACAGATTAACGATCTACGTTTAAAGTAGGCCCCACACTCCCAAATGCCCACTCTGCGCATGTGTGTTGAGACGATACTGTGTGGTGAGACAACCCCCCTCTGGGACTGGGGAAGTAACTATGCAAATCAGGTGAAACCGTCATCATGAACCCTTTTCTCAAAGAGCAGGTCCCTCGTTTGCGCATGTTCAAACTAAGACTATTTTTTCAGGGATCATTTCTATAGTTCTTGACTTGAGGAATGTGTTTCTAAAGTGTTTGGTCTTGCTACCCACAATGATGAGTTGTGATGTTCCTTTCTGGGCGTGAAACGGGCTTTGAGTAATGACTTGAGTCATATGCTCATTGTCATTGATGACCGTTCTTTACTTTTTTGGACAGTATTGAGGAAGGGAATGTGTTCAGAGTGGGAAGCCTATATTTCTGTTTGATGTTGGAAAACTTTCAAATCTGACGAATGTATTTGTTGTCCATCTATCAGAAAATGTGTTGATAGGTGTTTGAGAAGTTATTTTTTACTTTAGATAAAAAAATATTTCTTGTACCTCCTATATTCATTAGGTTCCGATTGTAGAAGAAATTAAACTACTGTGCAGGAAAGTCATCTCTTCTTTTGACCATCTCAACGTGCTTAATTTACTTTGGGAAATATTGGTGTGAGGCGTTATGAAACAGATTAACGATCTACGTTTAAAGTAGGCCCCACACTCCCAAATGCCCACTCTGCGCATGTGTGTTGAGACGATACTGTGTGGTGAGACAACCCCCCTCTGGGACTGGGGAAGTAACTATGCAAATCAGGTGAAACCGTCATCATGAACCCTTTTCTCAAAGAGCAGGTCCCTCGTTTGCGCATGTTCAAACTAAGACTATACTTTCAGGGATCATTTCTATAGTTCTTGACTTGAGGAATGTGTTTCTAAAGTGTTTGGTCTCGCTACCCACGATGATGAGTTGTGATGTTCCCTTCTGGGTGTGAAACAGGCTTTGAGTAGTGACTTGAGTCATATGCTCATTGTCATTGATGACCGTTCTTTACTTTCTTGGACAGTATTGAGGAAGGGAATGTGTTCAGAGTGGGAAGCCTATATTTCTGTTTGATGTTGGAAAACTTTCAAATCTGACAAATGTATTTGTTGTCCATCTATCACAAAATGTGTTGATAGGTATTTGAGAAGTTATTTTTTACTTTAGATAAAAAAATATTTCTTGTACCTCCTATATTCATTAGGTTCCGATTGTAGAAGAAATTAAACTACTGTGCAGGAAAGTCATCTCTTCTTTTGACCATCTCAACGTGCTTAATTTACTTTGGGAAATATTGGTGTGAGGCGTTATGAAACAGATTAACGATCTACGTTTAAAGTAGGCCCCACACTCCCAAATGCCCACTCTGCGCATGTGTGTTGAGACGATACTGTGTGGTGAGACAACCCCCCTCTGGGACTGGGGAAGTAACTATGCAAATCAGGTGAAACCGTCATCATGAACCCTTTTCTCAAAGAGCAGGTCCCTCGTTTGCGCATGTTCAAACTAAGACTATTCTTTCAGGGATCATTTCTATAGTTCTTGACTTGAGGAATGTGTTTCTAAAGTGTTTGGTCTTGCTACCCACAATGATGAGTTGTGATGTTCCTTTCTGGGCGTGAAACGGGCTTTGAGTAATGACTTGAGTCATATGCTCATTGTCATTGATGACCGTTCTTTACTTTTTTGGACAGTATTGAGGAAGGGAATGTGTTCAGAGTGGGAAGCCTATATTTCTGTTTGATGTTGGAAAACTTTCAAATCTGACGAATGTATTTGTTGTCCATCTATCAGAAAATGTGTTGATAGGTGTTTGAGAAGTTATTTTTTACTTTAGATAAAAAAATATTTCTTGTACCTCCTATATTCATTAGGTTCCGATTGTAGAAGAAATTAAACTACTGTGCAGGAAAGTCATCTCTTCTTTTGACCATCTCAACGTGCTTAATTTACTTTGGGAAATATTGGTGTGAGGCGTTATGAAACAGATTAACGATCTACGTTTAAAGTAGGCCCCACACTCCCAAATGCCCACTCTGCGCATGTGTGTACTCATGATACTGTGTGGTGAGACAACCCCCCTCTGGGACTGGGGAAGTAACTATGCAAATCAGGTAAAACCGTCATCATGAACCCTTTTCTCAAAGAGCAGGTCCCTCGTTTGCGCATGTTCAAACTAAGACTATACTTTCAGGGATCATTTCTATAGTTCTTGACTTGAGGAATGTGTTTCTAAAGTGTTTGGTCTCGCTACCCATGATGATGAGTTGTGATGTTCCCTTCTGGGCGTGAAACGGGCTTTGAGTAGTGACTTGAGTCATATGCTCATTGTCATTGATGACCGTTCTTTACTTTCTTGGACAGTATTGAGGAAGGGAATGTGTTCAGAGTGGGTAGCCTATATTTAGGGCCCGAGCACTGGCTGTGCGAGGCCCTATTGAAACTCGAAGGATTATTATTAGGGCCCGAGCACACTGGCGGTGCGAGGCCCTATTGTATTTCGAAGGATTATTATTAGGGCCCGAGCACTGGCGGTGCGAGGCCCTATTGAATTTCGAAGGATTATTAGGGCCCGAGCACTGGCGGTGCGAGGCCCTATTGAAACTCGAAGGATTATTATTATTCTTCTCCTTCTTCTCCTTCTTCTTCTCCTTTACTCCAAACAAATGCCTTTTAGGCGGCCTGAACATCGATGAAAACGGATGAAACTTTGCAGATACGTCAATCCCGGTGAAAAATTTGATAATTCATGGGTGACGGAAATGGGCGTGGCAAAACGGCTCAAGAGCGCCCCCTGGAAAGTTTAAAATGGCGAGCCCCACCTTTCAGTTTGATGTAGGCTAACGAAATTCGGTGGGCATATGTATTTCATCGAGCCACACTTAAATGTCTCTTGGAGCTATACCCAACATGCAACAGGAAGTCCGCCATTTTGCTCTTAATGTGCCATTTTGTCCTTGTTTTGACCATTTCCATGCCTCGTACTTCGACGAACTCCTCCTACAGATTTCATCCGATCAACTTCATATCGGGTCAGCTTCATCTTAAGACCTTTGTGATCAAAAGTTATCAAAAAAATTGAGTTTTCACCAAACACCCTTGCCGTGGCGCCCTGCCAAAGTTTGACATTTCGCCATAAAACACGAAGTCCTCATAACTCCTCCATACATTATCCAATTTGTCCGATATATCTCACGCTTCATGACGGTTCTGTCCTGAACACATCTATGTGTCAGTATTGCGTCATACTTATAGCGCCACCTATTGGTGAAACAGGAAGTCCTCATAACTCCTCCATACATTATCCAATTTGTCCGATATATCTCACGCTTCATGACGGTTCTGTCCTGAACACATCTATGTGTCAGTATTGCGTCATACTTATAGCGCCACCTATTGGTGAAACAGGAAGTCCTCATAACTCCTCCATACATTATCCAATTTGTCCGATATATCTCACGCTTCATGACGGTTCTGTCCTGAACACATCTATGTGTCAGTATTGCGTCATACTTATAGCGCCACCTATTGGTGAAACAGGAAGTACTCATAACTCCTCCATACATTATCCAATTTGTCCGATATATCTCACGCTTCATGACGGTTCTGTCCTGAACACATCTATGTGTCAGTATTGCGTCATACTTATATCGCCACCTATTGGTGAAACAGGAAGTACTCATAACTCCTCCATACATTATCCAATTTGTCCGATATATCTCACGCTTCATGACGGTTCTGTCCTGAACACATCTATGTGTCAGTATTGCGTCATACTTATAGCGCCACCTATTGGTGAAACAGGAAGTCCTCATAACTCCTCCATACATTATCCAATTTGTCCGATATATCTCACGCTTCATGACGGTTCTGTCCTGAACACATCTATGTGTCAGTATTGCGTCATACTTATAGCGCCACCTATTGGTGAAACAGGAAGTCCTCATAACTCCTCCATACATTATCCGATTCGTCCGATATATCTCACGCTTCATGACGGTTCTGTCCTGAACACATCTATGTGTCAGTATTGCATCATACTTATAGCGCCACCTATTGGTGAAACAGGAAGTCCTCATAACTCCTCCATACATTATCCGATTCGTCCGATATATCTCACGCTTCATGACGGTTCTGTCCTGAACACATCTATGTGTCAGTATTGCGTCATACGTATAGCGCCACCTATTGGTGAAACAGGAAATCCTCATAACTCCTCCATACATTATCCAATTTGTCCGATATAGCTCACGCTTCATGACGGTTCTGTCCTGAACACATCTATGTGTCAGTATTGCGTCATACGAATAGTGCCACCTATTGGTGAAACAGGAAGTCCTCATAACTCCTGCATACATCATCCGATTTGCACCAAATTGCTGACGCTTCATGAAGGTGGCCTTCTGAACCCATCTATGTGTCGGTATTGAGTCACACTTACAGCGCCACCTACTGGTGAAACAGGAAGTCCTCATAACTCCTACATACGTTATCCGATTTACTCAACATTTCTCACGCTTCATCAAGGTACCGTCCTGAACACATCTATGCTTCGGTATTGAGTCACGCCTAGAGCGCCACCTACTGGTGACAGGAAGTTTCTCTCAGTACTGCACACCGAAATAGCACAGCCTTTAACGGCGCAGCACCCCGACACGCATGGGGTGCGAGGGCCCGCTCACTGCTGCTCGCAGCCCTAGTTATTATTAGGGCCCGAGCACTGGCGGTGCGAGGCCCTATTGAAACTCCAAGGATTATTATTATTCTTCTCCTTCTCCTTCTCCTTCTTTACTCCAAACAAATGCCTTTTAGGCGGCCTGAACATCGATGAAAACGGATGAAACTTTGCAGATACGTCAGTCCCGGTGAAAAATTTGATAATTCATGGGTGACGGAAATGGGCGTGGCAAAACGGCTCAAGAGCGCCCCCTGGAAAGTTTAAAATGGCGAGCCCCACCTTTCAGTTTGATGTAGGCGAACGAAATTCGGTGGGCATATGTATTTCATCGAGCCACACTAAAATGTCTCTTGGAGCTATACCCAACATGCAACAGGAAGTCCGCCATTTTGCTCTTAATGTGCCATTTTGTCCTTGTTTTAACCATTTCCATGCCTCGTACTTCAACGAACTCCTCCTACAGATTTCATCCGATCAACTTCATATCGGGTCAGCTTCATCTTAAGGCCTTTGTGATCAAAAGTTATCAAAAAAATTGAGTTTTCACCAAACACCCTTGCCGTGGCGCCCCGCCAAAGTTTGACATTTCGCCATAAAACACGATGTCCTCATAACTCCTCCATACATTATCCGATTTGTCCGATATATCTCACGCTTCATGACGGTTCTGTCCTGAACACATCTATGGGTCAGTATTGCGTCATACTTATTGCGCCACCTATTGGTGAAACAGGAAGTCCTCATAACTCCTCCATACATTATCCGATTTGTCCGATATTTCTCACGCTTCATGACGGTTCTGTC